>NW_027176561.1:840446-1041610 GCF_023349555.1 Cebidichthys violaceus
TCAATGTATACAAGACTGTCGATTTGAACACGAAGATGGACTGGAAACAGCAAACTGAACACATGAATAAACTAAGACTTCAGATTAAAGCCTTGGTTCGTATGCATGTGCATACACATGCCTTCTGCATGTGCTATAAGTGGAAGCCAATTAGAGTCAAAAGGGAGAAGTTTTCACAGTCTGTGATAAATTCAACATCAGGAAATCCTCCACCTATTAATACCAATTGGGCGACAATAATTGGCAGGCCATCAACAGCGTGGGCAGAATTAATCATTTGAAGAGGCAGACTAGACTGAATTTTTAATTGGCAGAGGCAGCCACTGTTTAGGGAGGCAACCAGCTGATCACCCGAGAGACTGCCGCTTCAGACAATGCACATTTGCTAATCCTCTTGAGTCAAGTTATTATGGCCATGCATTATTATCACGCTTTACAAACTAATTCCATGTTTTCCCTCATTGGATTACCAAGGGGGGAAAATAGTTGCATAAGAAAAGAGGAAATAATAAACACACAAAGCGCAATGTGGATGACATGGAAATCCAAATGACAGAATAAGTGCAGTGACTACAAATGCACGACCCTTAGAATGATGAAAATGTTTTCTCTCTCTCTGTGTGTGTGTGTGTGTGTGTGTGTGTGTGTGTGTGTGTGTGTGTGTGTGTGTGTGTGTCCCTCTGTCCATCAATGTATTTGTCCGTCTGAACGTGCCTGTTTGAGGGTGCCATTACAGTTTACTCATAATCCTTTTCTGCTTATTAACACGATTAACTATAAAAATAACTTCATCAGAGATTACTGACACACTAGGGTTTGATTATGTATTGTTAATGGTGTCATCTGGAGTCATCACATTCCAAACCATTTGACTGAACGGCAGTTGTTCAAATAAATGTGTTGTTTGTTATATTTGTTGTAAATGAATCTGGTGAAAAAGAAAAATCACTTTGAGAAGAACATTTAGGATTAAGTCTGTATAATAGTTGTACTCAGATCAGAGAGATTACCTCATCTATCTGTAAACATGCTAACATTTGGGATTTAGAACAATAGAAGAGAATTAAAGTTCACAGGATTGTTTTCACACCATTATAAAAAGGGAATCTCACTTTGAGTTTGAGTTTTGCATTTCATACTAACAAGCAACCTGAAAAAGAGATTGTTTTCACCGACAACAAACATTTCTCATTTACAAATTTCATACAAAGATTTGTTTTCAGTTTGTTGAACTTTACCACCAGAGCATGAATGACGCAATGTGGATTTATGATAAGAATTTGTGATAGTTATTATAATACTACGATGACAAAAAAAACCATCCTGGTGAGCAAATAATTCACTATATTTATGCTAAGCTACTACCAACAATAAACCACTGGATTTATTCCACGGCTGTAATTGTGTCAGATATTTCACTTGGATTATACAAAGATCTATCAAAGCTCAGTTTTCTGTCAATGGAAATACGTCTAAGAGCCTAAATTGTCTTTTCCCTGTCACCACGATCAGGCGACAATCACTTAAGAGCTAAATGCTGCAATCATTATGCAACACAGGGCAATGTTATTTTAGTAGACGTATGCACACACATGCACACGCAAACACGCTCCGAGGAATGCCAAATGAGCGCTGCACTGAAGACATTGTCCTCCCTTCAATATCAGCTTCATGAAATATGTGGCTTCATGAAATATGTGGCCAATAGCAGCTATGATAGCATGACCGAATGCCACAGTACCTCCAGTGTGAACCCTCACATCCTGTGAGGGTTTTGATCCACATATGATCGCAGAGCAGATGCTTTAGATCACCAGCTAATTGCAGCACAAACGTACACATTAACAATAAAGATCTACAGATATTGTTTTTTTTCCATTTCCTTCTATTACTTGTAATATCACTCATCATAACCTTATCTAAAGCTATGTGTGCGTTGCAATCCTGTGTCTTCTAAAATCAATCCCAGAATGTCAATCACTCATACGTTGAAGTCTGTCTTTGATCGGGCCTCAATAGAAGGGCTTTGTGACAGTTATGGACAAACCTTTGCAATGGTTACGAATTTCATATCTTTTGATGGTGATTCAATATGTCATAGAGGACATTGTTTGCAATGTTTGCAAATGGCATTTACATTAGCGTCACAGATTGTCGTTTGTTCTTTTCTCTTTTTTTTTTCAAATGTCACTGCAATAAAAAGCTTATCTCCATTACTAACATCCCTCACATATCAACATCTGCTCTGCAGGAGTGCTAGATGGAGAATACAATGGGGGGGGGATTGAATTGAGAAAGACTTTTTTCTTTTTTTTTTACCAATAATGTGACAAAATGAAATCTATTTGGGCAGCTTTAGAAACCCGGAGGTGAAAGCACACTTTAAACCGTAGACGTCATGCAGACGAACAACGTTGGACAGTCTCTCTGGTTCTTCTCTCTTTGAATCACGATTCAAATGTTAAAATTACGACGACAATGAAAACAATAATTATGGCACTTAATCTGGTCATTATTATCATGGAGGAGTAAATGTCACTGTGATGGTTTCAACCACTAAAGTTTATGGTTCTTGTCCAACCTGGCTGTTTGCTGATGTACTCAGAAAAATCAAAGTTGGTTGAAAGAGTGGTGACGGTGATGGTGATGGTGATGAGGATGATGACGTCTACGCTGCGTGGATCGACTGCGTGACGTATTTGCGAAATGGTTCTCCCGCACCCAGAGAGTGATCTAGCCTACATCTTTGAAAACCAACTTCATTATGGAAGGTGGAAGTTGCCGCTGTGTGCGTGTGCGTGCACGTGTGTGTGTGTGGGGTGGGGGGTGTAGCGAGCCGACTGGATCTACACCCTCCGCCTCCCGTTTCAGCGCGAGCAGCGCCGCGTCGCTCTCCCAAACTCTCCGCGCCGACGTCCGTCGTGTTGCGTCAGCTCTTGCGCCCCTTTTTTCGGAAGACGTTCGGTGGCGCTTGAACTGATTTCGCTGTGTGTCGTCTCCCCATTCGCACATGGGGAGACGTTAAAGAAAAGCCGATGGGATGAATAAATGATGGCGCCCCTCCGCAAAAAAAAAAGATGGGACTGGCACGGGAGGGCTCTTTAAAAATGCATCCTTTCAAAGCGCCTCTGCCCCACTTAAAGAGCGCGTTAAGAAAATAGCAATACAGAACATGACACACACACACACACATACACACAGTTTATCACCCCATCATTCGTGACACTTCAAGCGCTACTAATAATTGTAAAAAAAAAAAAAATTATCAAAATAAAAATGCTCTAAAAATGATTAGATAAGAAGAACTTTATAAGCAAAGCAATCAGAACTGGAACAAAATAACACACCTCATGAATGTTAGATGAGAATATATGCGAGCAATGATGCACATGATGAATTTTAGACTGATATCAGATTTGGATTATGATTGATCAAATGTCAAAAAAAAAAAAAAAAAAGTGACAAACACCCGTATTTTTTCGCGGCACTATTTCAACACAAATTAATTCAAACGGTACAGGAAATAATAGGCAATTCTGCAGCTTTATATGGGCCTCGCAGCCATTTGAGGGGCGACACGTTACCTTTGTGCATGCCGGTGTATCGGTCCTTGAGAACTGTCAGTTCGTGGATTTTCCCAAACTGTTCAAACAGGGGTTTCAGGTCTTTTTCCTCCAAGTTCCGCGGTATCTGCCCGATAAACAGCTTAATGGCATCTTGGTCTTTCATGTTGCCGCTCTCCGGATGAATTGAAATGGGTTCTGACCCGTTCATGGGTTTCGGAAATGTGATCTGAGGGTACTGGTGCTGATGTGGGATAAGTAGTAGTGGCTGTTGGGTCGGTGGCGCCCCCGGTCCGGTGTAAACCAGGCTGGAGTAAGCGGGCTGGGGCTGCTGTGGATGGTGCTGCCTTCTTGTTTCAGTCTGAGTGAATCTGGCCATTCTGAGCTGGGAGCAGAGTGGATAATAATGACAACACACACACACACACACACGCTCACACTCACACTCATATACACACACACACACACACACACACACACACACACACACACACACACACACGCTGAGAGAGCAAGCACTCAGCTGGAAACCAGGCTGACTTTCTATCCGACACACAACACACACGCACACACAGTACAAGGCAGGCAGAGGAGGGGGGGGGGGGGGGGGGGGGGGGGGGAAATGATAGTGTCGGAATAAGCGCACAGGAGCGATATTAGACGCTCTGGAGCGACACCCAGCGGCCATAAGAGAGGCAGCAAGGTTGAAATGTGGACTGAACAGGTTTCTTTTTTTTTTTTTAAATGACTGAGCATGTTTGTAAAACACTTTTCCATCTAAACAATGGTGGAAGAAGGCCTACTGCAAACACTTTGGTTTTACACCTTTACACTTTAACTTGAACTAAAATATCCCTGAGGCCTTTCCCTCAGCAGACAGTTTGACTTGTCGTAGCAGGAGGAGCACAGGTGTTACTAATAACATTAACGATGGCTCCTTTCTACTTGAGTGTCCCAGTTAGACCACCACAGCCGTCGTTAAGTTCATTATTTACACCTGTGCATTGTTAAAAGTCTTTTTCGCGACAAGGCCTGGTAGTACAACTAAAAGCTCTTGATTAAACGTTTTACTGGGATTTAATTAAACAAGTGTTGGCAGTCATGTGACCGTACTGCACTCTTTCAGAAATGATTGATGTGTTAATGTGAACGCAGTATTTCAGTGTAAGTTGCACGGGTCGTGCTGAGTCCGACAATGTAGTTAAGTAAAGTAAAACGCTGACATATAGTGAAGCGCAATCTGCAAAAGTTGCTGCAGCGGTTGGATGAAGTTTAATTGAAACTTTGTAGATAAATGAAGTGAAATGTTTCCGTCGGGAATGTGGTGGAGCAAAGTGAAAAGCCTCACAAAGTTAAAAGTCCCAAAGACGGTGCAGGTTTGCGAGTGTCCATCAGTTCCCTAGTCTTAACGATAAAAAGCTGTCATCTAGATGTCAAAATCCAACTTTAAGTGTTTATAATACGGAGGATTAGTCGCACAGAAATCAGGCAACTGCTCCATTATCTTTAAAGAGGCTTTACAGCAACAAAAGCTGGATTCTTCTTCGTGTCTCTTGCAGATCCCAAATCAAAAATTGTACATTACAATATGAAAAATACAATCTGATACTTTTCTTGCGTCATAGGGCTTCACCTATCTACGCAGCTGTATTATAAAACAAGAGTGAACAATGAAGGCTTGTTGCTCCCTCTCCTGGGGTTTTCTTTAGCTCTCTTGCCAATATCTTGTCTAACAGGTGTGCATGCATTCCAAAGTTTGAAAGAGCAAAACAATATTGTGTAAAAGTGTCCTTTCCTACACAAAAGACACTCAGTTTGCTGAATCATTTTTTTTTCTTCCAATATTTAACTCTTGAGGTTTCACCATACAAATACAGCACAAGATAAATACATTATGAATTATCTACTAAGGTGATCATTTATGTTGTGCAGTAAATGCTGCCGCAAGCAACAAGTGCACTATCTTTCTAAGTGAACGCTATCTGCAATCTGTCATTAGATTGAGTCAAGGGACCAGCAAACATTAACCACAATTAGCAGACTTACTGTAAGTACTTTTCAAATAGCAAGCAGGCTAATCCCCCAAGAGAGGGGTTATTTGCATCATTTGCCTTCTCTTTGCAGACACTGTCAATAGCACTCAGATCCAAATCCATCATTAAAACAAAATCATCAATTAACTGAAAGAAGAACAACACAGAAAGAAACGGTTACGCAACAGGGACAATAGTTTGGTTTACAACTTAGCTACGAACCACTCTAACTTAAAAACATCCGCTGGACAGATTTCTAATTACAGCCTATTTAACAGTGGATTAAATAAAGTGATATATACTGTCTGTGACAGCAGGCTCAAGGCGGCAAGGTGAATCAATACGAGCTGCTGCTGGCTGGCTGCTGCTGCTGCTGCTGCTTCTCTCACTGTGGAGGAGCGGCACCGCAGGGGTCCCCTCCCAGAACTTTGACTCACGAATGGCTGCATCACCGTGTGAGAGCATCGCCTTCAGCTGCCTCCGTTGCTCTGAATTCAGCAGTGCGCCTGTAAAGCAAGCGAAGGCTCACATCCGAAGGGCCCTCGGCCTGCAGTGGGAAACAGACTGTCAACAAAGTTCAGGGTTGAGAAGTTTGGAGAGAGAGAGAGAGAGAGAGAGAGAGAGAGAGAGAGAGAGAGAGAGAGAGAGAGAGAGAGAGAGACACGGAGCTCTCCAGAGCAGATGGTTGTTTTCACTGGGAGGAGGACAATTTCAGCCATTGAACTGGAGCTCATAATATTTCTTTCTGCAAAGCTCAATAAATGCTAAGAGTAGAGGGAACGACATCAGCAGGCAGGGGTACACATTGACATGACCGGTCAATAAAGCGGTGGGTGGTGGCTGCACAGACACGGGGCTTTTTTTTATTTGATTTCATTGTAAACATGTTCTTGAATGTAATTCTTAGAAGAAGTAGATCCCAGAGTGCCGTGCGTGATATCTGAAACTGCTGTGTTTTTTTTCTTTCTTTTTCTTCGATTGGCCAGAGTCACAGTGTTGCTTTATGCTCTGCTCATCGTGTTCTACATGTATCGATCAAAAATAGGCAGGGTTTCTCATTGAATGTGGCCCGGCACATCTGAATGGCAGTTGGCAGGGTGCGGTAGTCAAAAGGAAACGTGTTCGGTGGACGGCTCAGCGTGTTAGCCCTCTTTACATCTGCAGTGGGGAAACAAACGGGGACGCAGTGCAGCTCATGTTGAGTAAGAGCACTGAGCTGTCATGGCACCGGGCTCTCCAGAGTCCGAAGGGAGGCCGAGTGGCTATTTTTAGGGATGTGGTCAACACAGGGGGGAGGGGGTATTGAGAACTTCCACTTCATGGTTTTTTATTGACCAATGCCATTAGTGTTGCGCCAAGCTGAAAAGCAGAGACAAGAAATCAATAAAGGTCACACTATTAGTGCGAACTAAAAAAAAGTTACATACAATTTAACCGGCATGGCGTTTATTCTGCTGCTTGTTAACCAGTCTGGACCCTGAGAGGGAAGCAGCCGGGCTGGATCTGTTCAGCTTGGGAAGTCTGGAAGGCCTAGAGGGAGACAAATGCAGCCAGGGGAGTCATTTTGCATTCTGTGTGCACTTGTAGACATACAGTCAAGACAGGCAGGCAGACACGCACACACACACACACACACACACACACACACACACACACACACACACACACACACACTTCCTAATTACCCAAATTCAACATTATTTTCCACATCCACATCCGGTAACTCACTTGCATGTTGTGCAAAGACAGCAACAACGCACAAATAGCATACAGCGAATACCAACACACGCAATTTAACTTGCCATATGCCACCCAGTCAGGAGTTGAAGGCAGCGACTGAATGAGGAACTTGACGAAACAACACTTTGCCGTTAAGGGGAAGCTTCTTCTCTGCTTGGGCTGGCATGGGGAAGTTCTGAAAGTGCAGTCGGGGTTTAATAAGCGGGAAGAGTTGGAGGTGTCCCCTGGTGCCTAATTCACCATTGCACTCTGGTTATGCATTGCAAAGCATGCTCGTTCGACTGTGAGGTGTTGTTCGAGAAAATTAGGGTGTGATGTGATGATGGCATACCACGCTGGAGACAGTTTTATGGACCAGTGACTCAACAGGCAGATGAGATGTGATAAGAGCGGGCTGAACTGTGGAGCTTTTTCTCAATAAGGGACCTGGTCTAAAAGTCGTGTAGAGGTCTTCGGTATCGATCAGAGCTTTTCCCCCTGAAGAACACCAACATTCCTTTCTTTCCTAATGATTTTTTTTTTTCTCCCTTTGCAACCATTAAAAGGAACACATATGTGTGATGTATGTATACATTCTCTTTTTGTGGAGTGTAAATGATCAAGAGACAGATTTTAATTTAAAAGCACGTCAACTGTTCAAGTTTTTGAGGACCCCAATCTCCCATTTTTAATTCCAATTACAACACGGATGTAGTGATTAGGTGAGAGAGATAACTGGCTCTTTCATTTGGGCTCACTGTCTTGATCATTATGTGCTAAATTATGGGACTAAATACAATCTTCTTTATGGAAATCTTAGACTTGAACCGCACCAGAGGAATTTTGAAAGTTCAGCTTTCTTATAATTTGCCTAAATATACCCCATCATATCTAATAATCTCTTATTACAGATTGAAATATTTCTCAGTTTCCCAGTTATTCCAGCCTACTTTACATTTTGTTTGATTCTGGTTGAGTCATGGCGGCTGGCTAAGTACTTAAGTACTTTTTACTCCACTACATTTATTTGATAACTTCAATTAATAGTTACTATGCACATCTGGATTAATAACACAAAACATAATAGACAAATAAATTATGATAGATAATAAAAGATAGTAAGCACCGGGGGGAAATTCATACCCAGCAGCATGCCAAAGTAAAAGTAGCCCCACCTTTACACATTAGTGAGTCAATAATTATAATTCAATAAAATAATCATTCTGAAATTCTGAAATACATAATAAGTATTTCTACTTTCCCTATATAAGTAAGATATTTTGAAGGCAGGACTTTTACTTGTAACAGAGTATTTGTGCCTAGTGGTATTACTACTTTTATTTTTTCAGTAAAAGATCTATGTACTTCTTCCACCACTGCTGATTTGGCTCAAGCTTCGACATAAATCCAGGATGAGGCTGAGCCGGACGCTCTCGGCCCACTGAGCTCTACGAAGCAGAATATCCTCCTTCACCGGGTCTCTTGCTGAGCAGCAAGGGAGGTGCAGGATTAAAGAAGGGCAGGAATGATTGGAAATGACCAGCCAATTTTTACATATTGAAGATACATTTTTATCATCCACAACATGGCCTCTAAAAGAATCCCATCGCACGCTGTGATTGTCGTACGAGCGAGATAAACGGCCAGCCTGCGGAGCAACCTTTTCTTTCATGCTAATCCCGAGTCACTGCTGTGATCTGAGTTGCTGCTGTTTTGGTATTAATACAATGTCCAGAAAAAAACATCATCACATCAACGCACTACATGGTGTTCAAGCTCCTGTGTCTCTTCTTTCCTCCCTTGCGCAATCTTGTTCAATTCGTGGAGAAAATATTTTTTATGGTTTATGGCTGACCAGATGATGCATTTCAAACTAAATTATACAGGTTCCTCCTACATTTATCTCTGGTCATTTTAATTATATATATATATATATATATATATATATATATATATATATATATATATATATATATATATATTCATATATTACAAATCAGTACCAGAATACAGGAAAGCTCACGATACTGTAGTAGCATTATACTTTAGATAGGAAATCTAAATTCTGACTAAATTTATATTTTTTAGATGTATGTTTCCACCACCGCAGCACATCAGTATATAAGAAAATGTCAGTAACCCTTTATCCACGGTTTAATTTGTACTTACATGTTCTAACCAGCAGGTGGAAGCCGTGTTCCACTGTGATTTTGTGATTTCCTCTTCAGAGCCTTCCACTCATGTAAAGACACCCGTCTCTAAATAATGACTAAACTGTCATAAATTATTGCCAGTTCCCCTAAAGCCATGTCATAAATATCACATCCGTGGTTAATAATATAGACATAAATCACTCCCATACAGGCCCTGCCAGCTGAACAAGCAGGCCTCAGGAGATAGCTCTGGATATTTGGCCTCCCTTAGTCGGCTGGTTATCTCTCGGCTTTGGCGTACTGTAAGCGTGTTAATGAAATCAGCTGGGAAACATTAAAATACCAACTTACATGTATAGGAAGGATTCTATCATGATGGTAGCGGTGTGTAAAAGTGCTGGTATTTGATAACACATGCAGTTGTGAAGTGTGTTTGGATCTGGTGAGTTTGGGCATTATTGAGATGTTTTTCAGGGCCACTGAACAGCGGCTATGTTTAGGCCTCAAGGAGACATTGAGGAAAGGTGCTCCGATCACTCCTCCCACACGCATATGTCAATATCTGACAGCATGTTTTTCCTGCTTTCATTATTTCTATAGAATCTAGAGGGCATTCAGGGAAGTGTATCTGTGATTACTTGAATTCCCGCATAATTAAGATTGGTAAAAGTAAATTAAATAAACACATTTCAAATGAATAAATACAAAAAAGATAAAATGTAAATAGAATAAAATACAATATGTCGCTACACAGAGCATCCAATTTCCCATGAATACACTGACCCTTAATGCCTTCCCTTGAATAACCAGATGAGATTACGGACCCCTGAAAGAGTGACCGTAACGAAATGAATAGACAACGTAAGCAGAGGATTCACAAACTTTCATATTATAAAATGAATCAACATTTGTTATACTGCAGCTGCGGTGTCTTATCTGTGTGATCTTTCATTACAATGAACTGTGGAATACATGGAATCATCGTGTGCATCCATCCAAAGAGGAAAAACAACAACTGCTTGTTTGTTTGACAGCTGTCTCTGTTGATTTAAACACTTCAGTTTTTTGTGTTCCCTCCACTAAAGTAATTATGGTTTACATCAGGACACCACGCCGTGTTTTATTCTGCTCATACTACCAAAGAAACACATTTTGTATTATCTGCTTGTAACCAGCAGATTATAGTTTTTGTCGGGTTTTTTTTTTAAGCCATGTAGTAGCTTATTTCATAGTTAAGTTCATTTCATAATTGACAGGTAACTGGTAACATCGCATTAACATAGAATTTACTGCTAATTTTGTATGCAATAAAATATCTTTTAGAATTATGTACAATATCTCAGAGGTAATGATTTCTCTCTTATGAAGATGTTGATGGTGCTTTTCGTGATGGTTTTGTTGGTTTCTGCGTTTTGTTCACAGACACCGCGCTTTCAACTCCTATGTAAACTCACCCGTGTAATTATCAGACTGACATAGTATAAAATGTGAGATAGTCCAGGTGTATGGGTCACTCAGACACAGGACTTTCATCTAGATGGCTGCTGTACATGTCCAGCGCAAAACAAAATGGAAAAGTTGACATTTTGTCAGATCAGTCATGAGTCACGCGTGAGTCCTACGTCCTGTGAGTTGTTAGTGTCGTTAGCACGTGACTCATGTGAGTCGCTAGTCACGTGGCTTGTTAGTCACTCGCTAGTCATGCGCCAATTTAACTTAGATGGAAGATGGAAGTTTATTTTGAAAAGACACTTAGCATGTAACGAGTGGAAACTGACACCTGCCATTACTGACGCATCCGAATATGATGCCAGAGCGTGATAGTTTGAAGCTCGGGAGCCAATGACTAAGAATAGCTATCTGACACGTTGACACGTGAGAATGTGTCGCACAACAACATGGAGCAGATCGGAAATTTAGCAGCTAACACAATTGCAACAAAACTGCATCCAGAATACTTGTTTATGTCCGATGGAGTTTCGTGAGCACGACAACGTCATCTCAGTTATGTACACTGTCTTCAACTACCATCAGACATTCATATCAAAAGGTGCTACAGTCTACATATTGCATCAAAAAAGTGAATGCAAAAGGGTAAAACATAATTTTATTGGCACATAAGCCACTCATTGTGATGACAGAGCAAAGCAACCCAGATGTCTTTTTGAGCAGAACCCCTCAAGCACTGCAGTGGTTGATTCCCAGACATTCCCATTCAGCTGGGAGAAAAAGTCCCT
The DNA here is from genome assembly GCF_023349555.1 of Cebidichthys violaceus. Lineage (NCBI taxonomy): Eukaryota > Metazoa > Chordata > Actinopteri > Perciformes > Stichaeidae > Cebidichthys > Cebidichthys violaceus. The sequence continues at coordinate 852,152 of NW_027176561.1, forward strand.
GCAGCATGTTTGCGGGCCAGCCCTAAGCAAGGACTCGTCTATGCATGGGGCTCCCTCCTGCAAGAGGACATGTTTGGAATATAGAGAACTTCATCTTCAGTCCAAAGTTTTTCTGCGAGCGGGTGCCGTTCAAAGCATCCTTCTTAAGGGAGGTGCAACAAAAGGTGAATTGCCTAAACATCCAGGTATGTTCCTCATTTACAACTGTAAGTCCAGTATTCACTCACCGTACAGCTTGTGTTTGATCCCCTTGACTCCTTTGGGTGTTATAGCTGTATATCGACTCTCTTCACCAGTTTCTGCAACTGTCTGCTTTAGCTCTATAGCTAATCCATTTTTGTGCAACCAGATTGTCCAAACTGAGTCCTACAGACCAGTGAACCACAGTTAATGAGCTGAATGAGACTCACGGACATGTCTGTTCTTTGGGCGCCGAAGGAATTAAGTGCAATCACTACCTGTAAACATTAGGGGCTTAAACCACAATTGACAACCTCAGCGATACCTAGCCTACATCTGAATTTAAAATACACCGCACTCGGTGCTCAGCTTTTCTTTTGAGGAGCTCGGCCGCTTTGAGTTGCAGCGCTGCTTGTGACTAGAAAACAGAAAACCTAAAGTGAAAGTTGGAGACTGTCGAACACTTGACACATAGAGTTTTAGCCGCAAACCTTGGCAAGGTTCATTTATGCCTTTAGGAATATTATAGCAACATCAAACAGGATTTGAAATGCTAACTTCAGACTACTCCATGTATCAATATTTTGGGAGCCAGGGGGTTGGAACCATCTCTTAGAAACAGGGCCTAAGTTGCTGTAACTTTGTTAAAAGTTAAAGTGTCCTCTTTTCTTTTTATACCGACCTCTTCTTCATATCCTGGAAGGGTTGGAACCAAGTACATTTTATTATTAAGGCTTTTTTTTATTATTTCTCCCTCTCTGTTTTCCTTGGCAATAAAAAAAGGATTTTTTATAAATAAGCCACTTCGAAAACAGAATGAATAGCTAAATAAAAAGCTAAATAAAAAAGGCAATTTGAAGGGCTATATGGTATGGGTGTCTCCTTATTTTTAAAATGACGTATTCCCATCGGATTACTGTGCCGGAGTTGTTTTTGCTCAAGTAAATGTGATTTATTTTGCCCAGAGGCTGATGCATCTCAATGCGAAACTGAACCATTACTGATATACTGCTATAAACGGTGACACATTTTGTGATATCAGCACTTTATAGAGGGACAACACAATCAGTAACTTTGCTGATATCATCAGTGTTGGTTGTGTGTGCCGATACTGTTTAATGCCGCTGCCATTTTTGGTTTGTGGAAGACAAGCTTGTCTTTCTGACAAAATGCATCAGAGATCTGAAGTCCCAGCCCAACGCGTGGTTTAGATTCTGATTCTCTAGGTTGTATTTCTCATGTCATTTCTTGACAGTGCTTTTGTGGCAATGCTTTAGACTTTTATCACTTGAGAATTTTGTAGTCCGTAAATTGTATGACAAATGCCCTTCACAAATGATTGGGAACAATTGATGATGACGCGACACAAAGAGAAGAAAGCAAACTTCATATTTGAAAAGTTTATACCAGCAAATCTTTTTTTTTTTTTACAGTGAAACAACATTAGTCGTAATTATCTGTTGATCAAAGAATTGACTTTTCAGTGCTACTGGCAAGTAGTACTGAACTTAAGGTCTGTGAAATAGTTAATTTCAGTAATAACTGCGCACACTGTATGCACTCATTAAATAGATATAGAACCAAGTGAAATTAATTCATAATTGTGAACTAGGTTCTCTATAGACCTTTTCAAACCTTCACAACATAAACATTCTGAGCGACCCCCTTTTTATTTCCTGATGCAATGTTTGTTGATGAAGTTGCTGACACCAACTAAACTTGGACCAACGTTGTTGCCCTAGCAGCAGAATGGCCACGAAAAAGTCTATATGGGATTCATAGCATTAATATAGCAGCAAACAACAATTTGCTGCTATATGTAAAGTTATAGTGGAGTATTGTTTAACCCGAGCAGAGAATGCAGTTGCTCTTCCTCCGTGTGTTGTTATCTAAGCTTCTCTGTGCTTTGTGCCCCACTGGTTAGCTCATGGCCGCCGCTCTGCACTGCGCTCACACTGCGCTCACAGCTGATAAAACCTTACCTCAGGTTCGCCCTCAAGTAAACACTATTAGCTCTGTCAACACTTTTGCCTTTGTTTGCAGTAGAGTCTGAATGCAGCTGCGGCTATGTGAGGACATAATTACATTATTAGCATCCAGTTAGCTTTGTTAAGCTAGCAAGATAGCCAGCTTTGTTAATAGACTTAGACTATATATATAGCTCATAGACTATAAGTGGATGAAGTCACTGGGATGTCACCCATTGGTTTGTGACTTTTTAAAGCCTTGAGTTTGGCCTTTTCGCCGTCGCCATCTTGGTTTTTGGACGTCGCCATCTTGTCACTAGAGGTGACATCAGGCAAATAAATGTCTTATTTGCAAACAAATAACACAGTGTTGCTAACAGCTCCCACCGGTTCATGTCAATGTGTCTTTCATAGTGAAATTTGACAACACAAATATGAACTTTTCTCAAATAAAGAGAGAGAAATACTTTTCTTGCTTGTAAAGGAAAGACGGATAAACTAGCTTTCATATCCGCGTCACTCCCAAATCCTAATTCTTAAAGGGGACCGCACACAATGGATGGAGAATGGACCTGACAGTGTCAACTTTTGAGTTGTTTACTTGTTTTATTATGAGCAGAAGGGAATACGATTTTGATCAACATTTACATCTATTTTGTTGTCCGTGTAGTTTTTACATACCAGTGAGATATATATATATATATATATATATATATATATATATATATATATATGTACAATAGCGTTATAACCCTAACCCTATCTCTAACCCATTTAGTTTTCACTAGCATTAACTGATTATAAACAACAATATTCTATAGGGACAGGTAACAATCGTTAACAACTACAGATAGCCACATTCTGTAACTACCTGTACTTACAATTTCACTCCGTGCATCATTTACTTTGAGCTGAACTCCTTGGCTATAATCCTGGCTGTCGTTGACGAGAGACGTTAATTGGAAGAGTGAGAAAGCCAGCGCAGCAGCCTCCCCAAGGTCCTAGTGTCCATAAGTTAAGTATGATGATGGGCTGTTGGAGCGTACTTTGAAGAGAAAACATACAAACCAGAACGCACGCACATATGTAGCATGTTAGAGTTATAAATAACTTGTCCATGTGAGAAACAATAGTTTAATTTAATCACATCACCAAAATAAAAATATTTTCTTTATTTATTTTTTTAAAGCCAATACTTTACCCAATACTTTACCCAATACTTTACCAAATTATTTGGGGGGGGGGGGGGGGGGGGGGGGGGCTGAAGAACATTTTAGGGGGGCTTCAGCCCTGTCTGATGGTTACAAATATTGACCTCACACTGTTGCATCTATGTTGTTCACTTGTATAATTAACAAGCTCTCTCTAACGACTCTAACAAAAATGTCCTCTTTCTTCTCCCTTTTCTTCTTTATCCCAGCTTACAAAGCCTCAGACAACAGACTCGCTCTTCAAAAAACATGACATTCAGATCTCAGATCCGACTTTATTGGTACAGCCTTGATGCCGACCTTAACTCACACAAGGGAGTCAATGCAAATGAGCCTGTTGTCGCGTTGCTGATCTGATATGCTAATGGTCTCTCAGACCCAGACTGTGAATGGTATTTTGCTTGGTAGACGCAGTATTATCTGCCTCTATGGTGTATTGTTCAACTGAATTGTTTTTCTCCTCCTTTATTTGATTGCGTGGGCAAAATAAAGCTTCAGGACAAACGTATTGTAAGGCTTTGATAAAAGCAAACAAAAAAACAAAAGTACTTCCTCAAGATCTTACAACAATTCTGACTAAAAGACAGATGAGCTCAGCTGTCTGAAATCCTTTTGTCATACTGTGTCTGAACAGGATATATCATAAAAACTATTCTAATGGTTGTAAACTGAAATAAATGCACCAATACTGATGTAGCAACACAGTACACTAATTATTATACATGTACCACTGAGCATTTATTAAAATGTATATGTTCAAGTACCACAATAAAAGTGACAGGTTTTAGTAGAGAAGAAGCCACTGGACTGATTACTATAATACTATAGTCAGCTAAGCTATTGTGCCATAACCAGACTATATTCCATATTTTTACAATATGACGATTGTCATTAGTTTTAAATCGGCGGAAATTAGAGTTTTGTGGGATTTTTGTATTTTAAATTATGCATGTCATCTGTGGGGTCTTGCAGTGTTACAGCTCTTGTCAGACTGGCATTTACTGTAGTGATTGGCATTTGGTCTTCAGCATCTGTAAATCTCAGCATGGCGTTGTTTTCAAGGGCTCATTAACATATTTTCTCCCCCACAACTTTCAATTTGGAATATGTTGTCATCTGACCCTCATTTCAGATTTATGGAATATGAAGCACAGTGGAGAGTAGCGTTCAAATGGGGAAATAATTGCGTTCTGTCAAATGTCATATAAACCCGTCAACAACAACAACAATTATGCATGTTTAGCTTTTATTTCCCCTGCAGGGCTTTCATTACCGCACAAGGATGGCAACTATTTATTACTTTTAAAAAAATTGCCCCCCCCCCCAGGATTTGGAATTGAAATGGTCTGACATACAGTCAATTAATGTAAAAGTAGGTGTAGTAGTAAGTCAAGAACCCACCTGCATCCATCCAGACACCTTCAAATGAATATTTCACAGTGCTGTCAGACTTTTGACCTTATAGTTTGAACGAAGTGTTTTCTGAGTGAAGGCCTGCATGCCGGTACAGTATGCTCTTGGTATTTATGCGCCCCAGCCCAACAACCGCTTCACACTCACGAATGGCAGACTCACACAGCGGATTATGAGTTTATTCTGTGTGTATAGCTGTTACTTAACATGATACAATTTTGTGCCCAGAAATTGCGGAAATTGAGCCAGCAGAGCAGCTGAAATTGAGCCAGAGCAGCTCCAACAACCAGCTCTGTGTAGTTCTTGTAAAATGTACATACCTAAACCTTGCAAAAAACATGTTGATTGTCTCTAATGTGTACCGTATGTACTTCTGACTTCTCATCTTATTTATCATGACTTTATCTAACTCAACATAAAAAATGCAATAAGATGTCAGGGACTTGTGGACAGCGGTGGTTTGATTAAACGCTAACATGCTCACAATGACAACATGTTGATAGCAGGTAATGTGTAACATGTTCTCCATCTCAATTCAAAGTGTTAACAGTGTAGCATTTGCTAATTAGCACTAAGCACAAAGTACAGCTCATGGGGATGCCATTAGTTTAGCAGGTATTTGGTCACCAACAACAAATGAAACACTGCTAAATGAAAAGTCAGGGGATCACCAAAGTTATTATGATACAGTCCTGAGGGGGACACGAGTGTCTGTTGTTTATTTCATGGCCATCTATCCTGTAGCGGTTCACTCAAAATTACAAGTTTCAACCTGCTGGCGGTGATAGAGGAAAAGTCAGATGCTCACCAGAGTTAGCAGGATTTATAGTCGAGAAACATTGAATGGAATGTCTGTACAAAACACATTCATCCAATATGTATTTATTTATTAATTAGATAGGGACAGAGCATGTTAATGAACATCAGTATAACATGCCAGAACATCATTAGGGGGATTCCTGGAGTGGAGACACTGGGAGTCAGTGACAAACACACACAAACAGTGAGAGATAAGTGGGCATCAATATGAAGTGTACACCGTGAAACTCACTCTGTGTTTGTGTTGAACACGTCCTCTCTCCGAGCTGCGTTCCAGAGCCAAAGTTTTCAAAATCAGCTTGTGGAGTAATTATAGAGCTTTTCACCCTTTGGAACCTTCCTTCATCAGATAATGAAGCAATAACGATTACATAATGCGTCTTTTATGAAAACTCAACAGACTAGCCTCGGCAAGACGCTCTAACTCTGTGCTGTGTCAGCTGACAGCCTTATCGCACCAATCGAATCTCAGCGCTTATATTCACTGACGCTGCTCAGCTGCTGCATGCTCCTCCGCCACAACCTCCACCTCCACTGGCAATGCTCCGTTTCATCCTCCCTGCTGAGGTTGTGCTCCCTCCACTTTTTATTTATCATGTGTTATGCTGTGCTGCTGCATTCCCAGCAGCAGATTCATGCCACCAAGTCGAATAAGTAAGTCTTATTGCCTTCTAGGACTGCAAAGCATGACATCAGTAACTCTGATCAAATGATGATTACAGGCAGTGACCTCATTCTACCGTCCTACATGGCAGTGAGCTCAGAGAGGAAGCGAGGGGGGGGGGGGGGGGGGGAAGTTTGGTGGAACAGAAAGAAGTGGTGATTCTGAACTCTGTGCCACATTGGCAAGATCATGAAGATTTCGATTTTCACGTTACTATTGCAGCATATCTCCGAATTGATTTGAGGTGGTCATGCTGGAGGGTGGGGTGGGGGGGGTGGGGGGGGGGGGGGTCATACTGGTGCAGGAGCTCTGGGATCAGAAGGAATATTTTCACTGGTTATGTTACCTTTAAACAGAGGTTTGCTAGCTGCTTCCCCTGTTTCCAGCCATTTACGGCACAGACATGAGAGCGGTGTCAATCTCTCTCTCTCTGCAAAAAAAACACAAATGAGCCTATTTGCTAAAATGTCAATGAGTTTTAATTGAGTCTACCTTTTCATGTGCATTTCAGAAAAAGGAAAATTAGTAAATACAAAAAATCTGTATTTTTTTTCAGGTGGTGGCAAATCTCTCAATGGCAAAATTAAACTACAATAATAAAAATAAAAATAAAAAGCTCAGAAAATACTGCTGTTGTCAGTTTTCAAAATTCATAGCATCCTTCCTCTATAACTACGTTGATGGATGTTTTTATGCTTTCAGGTCTCCTCTATGATGAATGGTTTTTTTTGTACTTGTTGAACGCTGGGCTTTGAAGCTTTAGAGGAAAAAAAATTATGAAAACCTCAAACAAATTATAAAATTATAAAGGGAAGGTGCAAATTGCTTCTGTGTAATTATGTTTTCATCAAGTACATTCATGTTTTTAAGCCACCAGGCTCATTTGTGCCTATGAGACCTCAGGTTGCTTTTGATTAGTCCCACTTATAAATAAATGATTCCCTAAAGAAACAATTTCCGCAAGAACTGGCATAACACACTAATATGCAAACTCTCTTTTTATTTATTTACTTTACAAAACAATTAAAGATACAAAAACTGTCAATCAACCAATAGGATTTGAGACACATACATAAGTGTGTAACCTAATAAACAGTGCTCTTCGGCAGAAAGGCCTTATTCTATAATATTTATAAAACCAGTGCCGTGGCTTTGGTTTTCTAGACCGTGGCCATTGTATTACCATTGTGTTATGAATATATGCCAAAGGTCAGAGCTATCCCTCTGTCAATAAGCTATCAAAAAAATAAGAGGTAAATAAAGATCAGACTTTGACCCTCGTGGTGTTTTACATCTTAGTGGAGACTTCATGTCCTCCGTCTCCAGATAGACCAACTTGTGAAGTTCCTTAGTTGTGTACTCTTGGCTACCAATCAGATTACGTCTCCCCGTAGCCAATGGGGACAAAGCAAGCTCGTTGGCTGGGTGTGTTGGGCTGGAGTTTAAACTTTGGACCAGAGAAGAAGAGCTCAGAGATACAGTGGAGGCTCTTTAGTAGTGGAGACAAAACTACTCCACAACAGAGTTTTTTGGCTGAATCTCTGTTGTCTTAGGGGCTTTTTTTGGTTTTCCACTGAAGCAAGGAAACTATGGAGCACTTCCAAGAGCAGGTAAATAACCAAATATTATATATTGCGCTGTAGTTTGATAGCCAACATATCCTCATGGTTTGAATGATATCTTAAGAAAAACTCTGATTTTCCGTGCATTTTCCTACGAAAGTCCAGCAACAAGTGTGAATATGTGGTTACACGTTACATGCAGACAGTCTTTTAGAAATTAACTTCCGTCTTTGAACAATTTAATTATGCTTAGGCAACAAAACCACTTTGGGAAAAGGTTGTGAAATAGTTAGTTTGAGGCAACAAAACAACTTTTTAGGAAAAGATCGTGGTTTGGGTTAAAATAACTACATAGTGGCATTAATTAAGTACGAAAGTTACGTGACAAATAAATCAATGTTGACTTCTCGTTTTACACGGGGTACGAACAGCAGTCTACCCGGTGAAAGTCCCACAGTAAAAGTATTCACAGACACAGATATCTAGACAGATATGGGCAACATATTTTATAGTTCAGGGAGGATCATGGAGAACGGTTGGCAGTAAAAAGCAGTCCCCCCAGCTGTTATATGAAACCTTTATATTTTTGTTTTCTTTCTTTCTAAAAACATGAGACAAATGTCATGATCTCATTTCAGGGTTGTGATGGCATTGAGCTGCTCGACTGGCTGTTTGATCAAAACGATGGAATCCTCCGTCACGAGGAAACAGGCCGCCATGGCAACCATCACACCTGGCCAGTCCAGGACCCAAATGTGCGTGAGACTGTGGGATCTCTAGTGTCACTCAGACCTGTTTCAAAAAGACAATTGCTTTGTGTGTGATGTATGGTTCGTCCTTGACATGCTCTGTGGGTCTGTGTTTTTAAAAGACAGTCCCATCTCGTCTCACACATACAGACTAATGATAGCTCTTGAGGGTTTTCAACCAGCAGATGCTGCAGCCGGCGGAACAGGCCAACGATGACTTCCTCAACGCCCTCCTGAGTGGAAGTGACTCTGTGTCAGGCTCGCCTCTCTGGCCCTCTTCTCCCACTGACAGTGGGATCAGCGAGGACCCTCCCTCAGACCAGATGGACAGCCCTCAGCGTCCCGAGAGTCCCCCCAGGGACGCGCAGTATTTCGGTGGGAGGCCACAAACCAAGGCAGGCCTCGAAGCCGGCGTCTCCACCGATCTCAGTGAGTCACATCCACAAGAAAAACATTTGTAATGGGACACATTATAACATCTAAGGGTGCAGCTAATGATTATGTTCATCACTAATAAATCTACATGTTGTTTTGTTGTTTAATTTAAATATTGTTTGGTATATAAATTATCACAAGTTTTAGTCAAAGAGATGTCCTAAAATGTCAAAACCCTAACGACACACATACATTCAGGTGTTCATTTTAATACTTTGCCTATTTATGTCTGTAGACTTCTCCTAAATTTGCCAAAATGTTGCATTATAGATAATGCCTCATTTGCTTATTTACTCATACAATTTCAGAATACTTGCAATACAAAAAAAAACATTCTTAATATAAGTAATCGAACGGGGAAGTTTCATGGTGTTTTTTTCATCTGTAGTATCTTGCAAAATGTGTAGAATTTGACCATACATATCTTTTAAAGGACGTTTTTCCTCATACTCTGAGCCTGAAAACTCAGCTTCAGTATACTTACATTCACCCTTTCACTGTGTTTCCCTGAAAACATGGTGAAAACGGATGTTTTATGGCTGTTGACAGTATTTTCTGATTTATTGAGTGCTGCAAAATTCAGTAAAAGCCCACTACTCTAAAATGTCCTCAAAATAAAACAAGACTTTTGAAATTGGCTTTATTCAGATTTCTGCTCTGGAAATTTATGCAAATTATCACATATCAAAAAAAATATAATCTAAGCTAACTTGTAATACAAAAACCTTGGGGGGTCTCCCCTTAATCGACTAACAGCATAATTTTATTCTGATTCAATTATATCAAATTGTGTTTCCTGTGGTTGTGAGCAGAGAATGATCAATGAAAAACAAATTATGAATGTGACATTTCAGTCACATCTTTTGCATATGAATCCTTGGATCTCTTTTATCAACTGAAGATGAAGTAAGATCACACACATTATTTGTTATTGTGTACCAGAGAATTGCAACGCTCAGAGACACAGATGCTATTGTTAATGAAAAGCACACATTTTGGGATTTTGCTCTAAATGTCATTGTCTCTTTTTGCTGTTGTTGTTTGTCCCAGAATCCAAACAATGACAATGCTTTATGTGTATCCTTGTGTCTGTGTGGGTGCAGATGGCTGGGAGGCCAGAATCCCAACGTGCAGGACGAGGATTACACAATATCCTTCTGATGTACAACGGCCACAGTTGTCTTCTGGCTTCCCGCTAACTGTCAAGGATCTGCTGCTGTCTGGCACACCAGAGCCCGTAAGTGTAAACTAGTTGTGGTGGAATCTGCCGGTAGGGATGGTACAGTGATAGTAGGAGGGAAAGATATAGTGTCTTATGGGTGTTTGGTTTATTTCTTAGGCTGCTTGACTCATCCTCAGGACCTGTTGTTAAACTTTTTCGTGAGTCAGTGGGTGTGTGCATTTGTATTTCGGAGAAACTATGGACTCACCAATTATTCTTATTTTAAAACTTTTATTTTGCTGAACTTTCTTAAACTTCCCCATTGTTCCTTTATGATTTTTGAGATAAGACACTTTTTTAAAGTGTGGATCAAAGACTGTACAGAAGAAATGGACGTAGTCACCACGACTTTCACCCTTTGGTTTTATGGACTGCTGTTTTGAAGCCATTTTGTTTTTTTGGAACCAGAAGTGACGCAAGAGGGTGGAGCAGAGTACAACGGAACGCTAAATACGACAATTTGAGGCCACCAAAAAAGTTTCAATTAACTCTCATGAACTGAAGACACGCAGTAAATGGCTTAAATTTGTTAAACAAAAACAAGGACATCACCCAAACCGGACAACCTGTCGATAATAAGGCTTTATCAACCAATTTTACTCTAAATGGAAGCATGGGAGTGGATGGATTATTAATTTGCATTTCCTGGAGAGAGAGTATTATGGATCGCCATCCATTATCTCAGACAACCCTTCACCCAGCACCTCCTAGCTGTGAGGCAACAGCGCTAACCACTGCATCACCGTGCCACCCCATGCTGCACCATATCAAATAAATATTTGTCACAATCATTTTATTCCCAAAGAGAATATTCCTAAGGGATGATGTTTATCAATTGGAAACGCATGATCACCAAAAGCAGAATAAATTCTTTTAGCTTCTAGAACTTGAGGGTGTGCGGTGGTGTGGATTTCAGCGCACTCCAGGTTTTGATCCCATCTCTGCAGCGCAGTCTCATAAGATGAAGGAGAGAGTGGCAGAATGCAACTTTCTCACACCGTAATTGCTTTGAGGTAGCCATGAAATGAGTGTGATCAAGGTGGCCTGATAGTCCGCACTCATTTAATTACTTCCTGTGAGGCTCTAAGGAGAAAAAGTGAGGGTGAGAGAGAGAGGGAGAGGGTGAGAGAGAGGGGTGGAGGAGGAAGAGACGTGGGGGCAGACAGAAAATGTAATCACATTTAATATTAGTATTCATATTTCACCACCAGCCCCCACTCCCATCCCAACAGTCCATTCAAGAGTTGATTCTCAATGAAGATGAGAAAAAGCTTTTGGTGAAGGAGGGGGTGACTCTTCCCAGCCAACTACCTCTAACAAAGGTAAACTGCTACCAATACTTCAAACAATGAAAAACAATTATCGGCTCGCAGAGTTTATCTTGTTGGGGCTCAAAATGAAAATGTTCGTTCCCCTGTCAATCCAGTACGAAGAAAGGATTCTGAAGAAAATCCGCAGAAAGATTCGCAATAAGCAGTCTGCTCAGGAGAGCAGGAAGAAGAAGAAGGAGTATATCGATGGGCTGGAGGGCAGGTGAGAGTAGTATTGACCAATCTTTGTTTGAATGCAGGTAAACAGTCCGTGTGGAGCACAGAAAAGGCGGGAAGCATTGGCCAAAATGTAATCTGGGACGATGATTTCGCTTTTTATTTGGTTTAAAATTAGCTTGTAAACTGGCTACCTTTGAGACGATCCAGACGCACACATCGTCTCTTGACTCCAACTCCACTCTTTCACTCTCGCATCTCAAGTTGGTAATCGGATCGTAAACAATGAGCAGCGCACGGAGCAGGAAGTCTTGGCCCGGATATCCGCTGGCTACCCCTATAATAGCCCCTCGCCCCCAGAGTCCAACAGTGGGCCGTTACAGACGGAATTCTGAAAATATTTTCTAAAACATCAGCTTGCAGACCCAGAACTTGCTTCAGATAAGAAATCCATTTTACCATCAAAATGTAATGTGAGCAGTGAATTGTGAGATTTAGGAGTCGAGGGCTGAACAGGTGGGAATTTAATATAAGACCCATGGTATTGTAAAATATGTGTCAGTAGTGAAAAGTGAAGGTTGTATTAAATATTGGACACGTGTGAAATCACCGAAATAAATCACTTCCTGTACGAGAGAGGTCATTTAAAATCTCTCCCTGAACAATTTGGCTATAAAATATGCTGTATATTGCTCAATGGAGCTTTAATGGATAAGTTCGAGGCATAGTTTCTTTTTTGCAGTATTAAACTAAGTGAGATATTTATATCATTATTTTGTCTGTGAGGGAGTTCACCTTGTCCTTATCATCTCCTCTAGGATGGCTGCCTGCAACGCACACAACCAGGAGCTGCAGAGGAAGGTGTCCCAACTGCAGAAATGCAACATGTGAGAGATTTCAAAAATATCTTATTTTCCATTTCCTGACATTATGACATCTCTTCCACACAGAAACCCCCATTAATACAACTATTTTTGTTTGTCTTTTCCTCTCCTTATTTATTTTTCCAATCCTCTCCGCAGGTCACTAATGGAACAGTTGCGCAGGCTGCAGGCCATGGTCATGAATACATCTAACAAGCCGGCCCAGACTGGGACGTGTGTACTGGTACGGACATCCACTTTATAAACGCACCCCGACAATCCATATGACTCACCGTTTAGAGAAAATCATGTCCCACAAGCCAAATAGCAACAACCGTTATAGCTGGATTAGCCATCGAGAAAGGCTGATTGAGATGTGGACAGAGGACAATGCACAGTCCCCTTTCTCTCTGTCTGAACAGAAGCCAGGTATTGCCTTTGATCACTCCAATGGAATAAGGGTGCAAGACCTGAGGCAAAATGAGTACGGGAGAATTTAAAAAAATGTAACTTTCAATCTATAAATATGAATGAGTCTCAGCTTCCAGTCACAAAGTTCTTTGCTTTGCAAGAGAAGCACGGCAAGAAAAGGATTCCCGTTTCCTCTGAGCATTGCATGAAAAGCATATTCACAGAGAGAATATCCAAACCACTAGCAATAAGAAAAGTTCAACGGTGTAGAACCAACAGATTTTCAAGCACCACCTTTCTTTCAGTGTCATCCTTTCTCTAACTGTCTTCCCTTTGTATCACGTTCTCAGGTGCTTCTGCTCTCCTTCTCACTGATCCTGTTCCCCAGCCTCAAGCCTTTCTCTGACGCCAAGGTCAGCCAGGGAGACTTCAGTCCAGTCAGAAGTGAGTAACCTTCAGCTCAAATAACTTTGTTCGCCCGCCTGCCAACTAATCCAGCACCTCTCTGTAACATCAGAGGAGTTTGTTGTGCAGAGCCCCACAGCCTGCTCCGCCTGTCTGAGGATTTGCTTTTGACTTAAAACTGTAGAGCCAACGCACAGAGAACCAAGGCCACGTATTATCATAACGGTTATGAAGCTATTGCTCTGTCGATTGAATTTCTGATGAATTACCATTGATTATTACTTTATTATTAGATGTATTGGCACAAACCCTCCAAACTGTCAATTTTCGAATTATGAGGCAAGGTCAAGGATTTTCAGAGCACAGAAGTGTAATTTGTTCCCATGAGCTGTTTGACAGCTTTGAAAAAGCCATTGATGCTGCACTTTCCCTGAGTGCTTAATGCTACGCTACCAGTCTTTTAAAGAGTAACTAAACCCCAGAGTTTGGGCTGAAGTGCCTCTTCCCTGGGAATCTATACAAATGCCTCTTGGGCATTATTTTCTGTACACCAGTAGCATTACAATCACAGCGCAGCACAATCCTTTATGTGTTCAATTGTAATCATGTAGGGGCTGGCTAGTTAGCTAGCTGGTTTGTTCCTTGCTGATTTAATGCTAGTTACAGAACATAGCATCACATAAACTGCTGGGCTTGGTCTTTGTTACTTTAACATGTAGCTGGACTTTACTGTTTTAACTGTTCATGATATCCATAACCCTTTCAATTAGCTCATGCTAATCGTTAGCATGCTGACTATTGTTATGATTATGATTAGGTAAGTGCTGTAGAGGGTCTGTTTATAGTAATACAATACAGTATGAGCTCTTATAAACATTTGTGAATTTAAGTTGCAAAGCTGGGATATGTGTATGCTAGCGAAATCTTTGGCACTAGCTATGTGTATGCTAACATAGGCGATTTACAGGCTAATTAAAAGGGCAACAGCTACTCTTCCCTAGCATTCCTCTCTCCACAGTCTGCAGAGTCAGGAGACGTTGGTTTTATAGGAGGTTAATAGGAGTTTTTTCAATTGCAATAGCCGGGTTTCAACCAGTATAGGGCAGTTGTCATGCATATTTACAATGTAGAATATGTAGGGTCCCACAGAATTTAAATACTAAATGTCAAGATTAGGACCTGAATGCATCAACAACAGCTGTTTTTTCAGCTGAAGTGTTTTGGGGTTAAGCTATACTTTATTGTCTTTAGGTTTAAATTTGATGTACTCAAGACAACACAGCTGCATGTCCACGGAGGCTTGAACTTGTCTTCCTTTCTCTCGGTGTCTTATTCTCACACAGTTCAGTCACGGTCCCTGCAGAACCTACAGGCTTCTCGTGTGCTGCCCATCACTGAATCCCCGTTCCCCGCTGAGGATGAATCGGAGCCTCTGCACCGGCATCTCCCAGGAGACCGGGGATTGGAAGATATTACTACCATGATGGGAAAGCTGGGAGTGAACCCAGACCAGTCCAGTGTGGAGCCCATGGCTCTAAACAGCAGTCAGCCAGAAAGGATGGGTCATTACCATGTGGACCCAATTACTGGTCACATAGCTTCTTTGACCTTCGATCCCCACCGCTCTGCCAGGCTGCGACCACATGCGGATGACATGTAAAAGGAATGGATAAACTATTGCTATGTGAATTCCCTAAATCGTCCTCCTCCTGATAGCAGAGCAGGGAATTATCTGGGGCTACTGTTTACACAAACAGGGAGATCAGGTTTAAATTAATCTTTTTTTGCCTTTAATATCGTAATACTCAGTCTGTGTGTCTTTTCTTTATTTGTGATTCTGTTTTATATCAGTATATGGATTTTGAATCTTACACTGAAATGGCCTGTGAAGATGAACCGCGTATTCTTTGCCTCCTGGCTTTGATAAAATGCCAGAGAGAATTAGTTTGAGTCAAAAAAAAGCTGGGCAAATAGAGCTGTGATCACGTGTACAGTTTTGGTCTCAATGGATCATTTGTAAAATGTCGAAGGATTTTGAAAGCATGTTTTCATTGAAGAAATTTATTGGAACTGTTTGGATTAATTCCTTGATAAAAATTTCCACAAATAAAAGATGTCAAAACGAGATCAGTGGGCTCAAAGTATTGTGGATTTTCATTTTATCTGTTCGATTTTAGAGCTTTTATGAATATAAAGCAACTCAAAGCGTACAGTGCAATAATTCCCCTGACAGCGCCTGAAAAGGTATGATCCAATATCTAAACAAGCTGCACTCAAATGTCGAGTACAGTAGGTTTGATGTCACTGGAGACAGATAGGGAGACAGCGGAAAACTGGGCCAAAGGTGGCACAGGTGACCTCTTATCTCATGACTCAGACTCCTTACTCAATTATTTACATGTTGATCTATTTATTTGTTGAAGACAGGCTGTAGCTTGTGTCCACAGCTTTCACTGTGTCTGGCTTGTCAGTGTAGACCACACATTCATGGGGTGAAAGTGTTCTCATGCTCGCTGCCACTATGGCCAAAGAATCTAAAGGTCTGACATGATTAGGTTGGCATTTTGTGTGGTCAGCTAGACTTCAAAGGAGGACCGGAGAGTCGATTCTGTGATTAAATGAGCCACTGTAGAAACCAAGTAGTCACTTTTTGACCGAACAGAATAAAGAAATAACAAGAATAATCCTAAAACTGGAAGATATTGCAACATCCCTAAGAGGTGGATTTGTAATAACAACCCTGCAAAGGCACATGAAACGCACTATTGTGAATTTGGCTTATAAAGACACATAACATTTCAAAACTCTGAATTTTTAAACACCTTAAATAATGGAAATTTTAAATAATGGAAAGGCTTTTAAGAATAGATCTATGTTTCATAATGTATCAAAACTGACGTGAAGGGCAATATATCAAAGGGCATTTTACAACACCGGTACCTTGTAAGCTTTTCATCATAGACTGTGGACGCTGTCACCATGACGTCAACCATTGGTTAGTGGTTTTTAAATGTCAATATCAACACTCACAGACTCAACAGAGTTTAAAACGTGTTCCTGCTAAATCTGTGACAGTTTGGGGCTGTCCCACTGTTAAATCATTGAGTGCTTGAAGGCTCTCTCGCAGATATTTTAAGCCCTTTATGAAGACTTTCGGCATGTTCGAATTTCTGCAGACTTTGCCCGCAGGGCAATTACCCACAATTCACAGCGTTGTGACGTTAAGCGGGGTTACCGGTAGAAGCCAGAAAAAAAAAAATACAAAGTAAACAAAGAAGATGGCAAGTGTCAACTGGAGGTTGCTGCCTGCTCTTCACTAACTCTCACTTTATGGAGATGAAACATTGAGCTAACAGTAAAAAATACTTTACACTTTTAATTTAGACTTCAGTGCTCACTAAACTAATAAATTGTCTACATAAAGAGCAGTGAATGAGTGAACAAGGAAGTGATTTAGGACACATTGAAAGAGTCTACAGCTATGCTAGCTGCTCTGTGAGGTTGCACTTATGAGCACAGCGGTGCTTTGAGCTAAATGCTAACATCAGCATGCTAATATGCTCACAACGACAATACTAATATGCTAATGTTTAGCATGCTAACATTTGCAAATTAGCATCAAACACAATGTACAGCTGAGGCTGATGGGAATCTCATTAGTTTAGCCGGTATAGCTAGCTTGTCGAATTGGCGGACCACTTGACAGACCAGCAGACTGACATGCAGGGGTTCGAACTTCTCTCTCGGGCTCCCCTTAATAATTTATTTTGTCTATTAATATGTACAAATGAAAATAACTATGTTCCTTGCATGCATTGGCTTTGAGTTGACTCAAGTCTAAGATAAAGCTGTTGAGTTTTAGCTGCTAATAGTTTAACTTTTGTGGTTTAATAGAAGATAAAATCAGATCCCACCAACATACATTTTTCTGCACATTGAATTCTTGTTTTTCTTTTACTTTTATGTGTGATTAATGAATGATTATTCTACGTCGCCGGAGGGTTTCATCCCTCCAATTACTGGAACCTGATTAACTGTCACCGTTCAGTTTATTAATAGCTGACAGCGCTGGCATTGTGTCAGGTCTTTGAATTGCATACTAATAAGTATCAACTGTCTGCAGAGGACAGGATTAGGATTGTTTGTTCTGTAAAACTACTCATTTAAAGGAAACAATACGTTAATCAATTCTAATCTCAGTCATCATTAGTCTTGTATGAAAGTAATAACACACAATATGCTCTGTGACAGTATGAACTGATGATGTGTGAGCTGGTTGACTCGTCGTCTCTCTATCTCTGACCTCCGTCTGTCCTGTCCTACTTCTTCTGTTACTTTACTCTGTCTTGTTTCTTTTTTCTCTAATCAGAGTGATTGACCAGCAGCGCTGTTAATCAGCACTTCAACCCATCTTTTTGATTAACCAAATCCCTCAGGAGCCGGGAAGGACTCTGGGCTCCAACTGAGTTTGTGAGTCATAAGGGAATAATGGGAAGACTGAGTGTCTATCAGAAACAGCCTGCATCTTCTTCTTTAATCTACATAATGGACTTTCTCCTTCAAGGTGCAATGCTGACCCAGAAACACTTAATGTGTTACTTGTTTGGTAGAAGATTCCTGAGCACCTCTAAACTTTCTTTTTAACTAAATTGTTTTTTTCCAACTTCAAAGGAAGTAAAAGGGAAATAAAGCACCCAACTAAACATGTTTCTT
This sequence comes from Cebidichthys violaceus, assembly GCF_023349555.1. Taxonomy (NCBI): domain Eukaryota; kingdom Metazoa; phylum Chordata; class Actinopteri; order Perciformes; family Stichaeidae; genus Cebidichthys; species Cebidichthys violaceus. The sequence continues at coordinate 870,253 of NW_027176561.1, forward strand.
GTTTTGTTTGCTAGACACGGTGCAATGTGCTTTTCTGCTGTCAGGCTCATAAGACTAAACTGCAGTTTAAAAAAAAAGTTGTAAAATATTGTTTGTAAATACACTTGTTGTCCATCCCCAAAACGGTAGCATTGATTACGTAATTTAATCTTGAACATCAAGCAATATATGGAGTGTATGTAATGTCAGGATAAGACACTTTCAGATGAGCTCATTTGGTTGATGAATTAAAATCAGAATCACCTTTATGGGTGACAACAGAGGTTAACTTCTTGATTGTTAATGAAGTAGATTAACCTTTGTGGTTTGTAGTAGTACTGTAGAGCTGGTTCTAAAGGTGCAATGCGTAATGCCTGGTGGTCACATGCTCCAAAGAAACAGGGGTTAGCATTTCACCTCTACTACTGGGTTCATGCTATCAAAATGTACAGTCTTTGGTCAGACAAAAAAAAAAATTCAAATTAACAACTTGAAGTCAGCCAAGGGTCAGGATCAGAACCCCTGTTGCTGGGGTTTGCAATGGCTGAATTGGAGCTAACTGCTAATTTCTAACATCCGTCTCCCGGGGCTGCGCCTGCTCTTCTCGGAAGCTGGGAGGACAAAATAAATTAAAATACTATATATATATAGCCATGGATAACCTCTCCAACACTCGACCCAAGGCATACATCAGCACAGGAAATTATAAGTGACATTGCCCTGGCATATATTAACTGTCTGATTATAAAGGTCTCTGAATTAAATTTACTTTTTACCCAGAAACAACTTGGCTGCATGTAATTAATACTGTGGTTACCTTTAGAATGTGGTAGTGACTATAGAATAAAAATTGTATTAAATTACGAATTAATTGGTAGGATTTAATTGGCCATTAGTGAATATTCCAAGCACAGAAAACAGATCAGCCAATTAAATTTACATTAGATCATGTCACATGTACTGCTCATAATCATGGAGATTTGCCTTTTGCTCATTCCATTACAATAATGTAATACAACACTGGTCAAAACTGGCAATTCATGAATAGAATGAAAACAGCATGTTCTGCTGCATTTACTGGCCAAAAGGCCTGGTGCAAAAAAATGTTATCCTCTTCATACAAAACCCAGGTGTTGTGTTGTGTTGTGTTGTTGTGTACAGCTTTACAGACAATGTGTTGACTCATCTAAAACCATAGGTATGATAAACAATACGTTACATCAAAAGCACTGCTGCATGATTCAAGTAAATTAATGGGATGGGGTTCTTGATCTGTCATTCATTATTTTTTTTAAGATTTTCATCTTTATTTGACAGACGACAGTGTGCGCTGTAACCACTAGGCTTACACGGCGCTCCATCTGTGAGCTCCATCTGTGCGCTTCATTTGTGGCGATTTATGCGCAAGTGAATGTAAGCAGCCTTATTAGAAAATCGCCTTAAAAGAGGATTAAACAGTTCTGCATGTGCCAGTTCTTCACCCACAATCAATAAGAGGAAAGCTAAGATGCTAAGATGCTACGCTGCAAACAGCACAACGTACAGTGCCTATTGCTCTCTCCTTTGAATGTTTACACAAGCTGCAATTTTGTAAGCCGAGTAAACAGACTGGCCTTGGTCAGGAGGGCTTTCAGTTTTAACTTGACAAGTCATTATCAAATAATACATAAAAAAAAAAAAAAAAATCACGACTCTGTCAAAAGCAATATCAAGCAAAAATATCATCAGCATTGTTTCATTTTTGGAGAATTTCTCCACAGAAAGTTGTGGCAGCAGTATTTTTTGTTGAAGGTAAAAATTCCCGCTGACGGCACATTTTTTTTTTTACCAAGGCATGGATTCTAGCCTTAAAAAGCACAGCGGCTTGGAGTGAGATATCTAAATAAATTCTGAAGGCACAGACGGTCTGAAGATGTCTGGAAGTCACTTCAATTACTTCTGCCTCTAATCACTATGTCAGGAGTGTAGGCAGGGCGAGTAATGTAAAACTTTGGCAGAGCAGACACCTCGCTGTGAACGAGGAGCATTTTAAATCAGCTTTGGATCCAGTCACCTTACCAAGATGTTTGGCAATTTATACGTTATGTATAATTGGTCCACTCTTAGACTTAAAGAGTTAATTTAACACACACAATGGAAGAATATGTTTAATGGTTGTTGAAATAAATAAATGAGACTCCTGCAGAATGTTTTGTCCCCGAGAGGCTGATTTTTATGTTTAGCTTTTTTCTAGTTCATTTATTGTAATGTCCAGGGCGAAAATTTCTGCGGGCCTTTTTTCAGATAATTATTATCCATTTTTGTCCAAAAGATTACTGTTCAGCAGACCACCCAGATAGAGCACTTTAGCTTTCCTGTGGGCAAATGAATCATTACAAACAAAACCCATTTCAGCTCAGCTTAGACACGGCATCATAAAGGTACATGTGGACGGGGGAGTAGTGTGCGGTGGTGCGGATCAGTCAACACACAAGCGCGCAACAGTGCAAACAGAAGAAGGTTTCATTAACCGGGCACTGTGTCACAGCCAATGGCTCCACTTGGCACTAAAAGTGAACCTCAGAAAGCTCCATAAACGACGGTGTCACGCACTCTTCACGTCAGGGTTTACAAATTCTGAAAGTACAAATGTCGGCGCAGTCACTAGAGATGTAATGGCAGCAGAATTATACCAAGGAGCTCAAAGGCAAGACTTGAAGGTAGTTCTGATACTCCAATTCAGTGTGAACTAATTATTGTGTAAATCTCTTAAAATATCAAATAGAATTTTAAATGTTGGAGAAAATATCAAATTAATGTTCTGAACGAAGGAGAGAAACAAAAGGACTTTTAAAAAAACCATGAATTGTTCTCAAAGCCCTCTGAATTGAGGAGGAGGTGTCTGGTCTTATGTGAATGTTGTTTCACAGCAGAGTTGAATCCCCAGAGTTAGCCAAACACCAAATATTAGCAGATGACGATCTGAAATTGTTCTTTATCCACTCCAGGAATACTAATCATTCTCCAGCTCTGTGAACTGGTAGCCAAATGCTCCAATGGGAGATTTTTATGCCATCAAAAAATATGTCGGTATGCTGTTGGCATTATCTCTGGTCCCCGCTGGGACAACAAAACTGCTCATTCATTCAAGCAGACCGTCAGCACTCCGGGGCAAATAAACATCAAAACGCATCCCTCTAATTGTTTTAATGATTCTATCCTGTAGGATAAACAAAGTCCTTGTCTTGTGGATGAGTAAGACAGGGTTCACTCCAATATCATCAGTCATGAAACACAAATGGTTGTGTCATACAGGTGCTACAGCTTGCTTATACTCACTGCGTTCAAATTTGCATGATCAATCCAGACAGCCTCAACAACTCTCTCCCCTGAACCCTGAATCATCACAACAACTTGTTGCCTCAACAGATGATATCAGTACAGTGGTGCTATGGTCTACAAAGCGCCCCGTCCTTTTACTTTATTTTGACCCTTTCTGCTTCTTATCCTTGTTTGATTGCACTTGGTTTGTTTTTGAAAAGTGCTGTATGAATAAACATTCATGATATTTTACTTGTGAGACATTTATGAATCTTTCTCCTGGTCCGCTCGTTTCAGGCACATTTTAGGAGAACTTAGGCTATTGGCCCTTGTTTCCTATCTTCAAGAATAGAGGTTATGCCTTCGCGGCATGTCTGAGATTAGACAGCGCCTCCCAAGGACTCCTGCTGGACCCAGACCTTTGCTAAAGTTGAAGCCCACCTTTTTGCGTGACCTGAGGCCCCAACCTTGCATCATGTTGATGTCTTGACTGAAGGTGCAATCATCAGGCTTTGTTCTCTTTAACTTCAGCGTTTTTCAACCTGGACCCATATTTTCCCATTTTTGTGTCTAAGTGACCAATGAGGACAACATTTTTTAAAATTGGTTCAGTATTGAGGGAGAACGCTGCACACGGCATCCCCTGGGTCTGAATAGTGAAGCCAATGCTGAAGTGCCTTTACACTTTACACTTTTTCTTTCTAATGGCCATCAGGGGGCGACTCCTCTGGTTGCAAAAAGAAGTCTGATTTTATAGAAGTCTATGAGAAAATAACTCTACTTCTCACTTAATGTATTCCCCCAGTAAACATTGTAAACATGAGTTTATGGTCTCAATCTCTAGTTTCAAGTCTCCTTCAATACAGCATGATGTTCATTTAGTAAATTATGCTCCATTTAGAGTTGAATAGACAATAAAGCATGGTATGAGAGTTGTCCATGTAAATGTATCCCTTTCACAGTGTATTTTCAGTTCAACAAAGGGAATACGAAGGATTCATTCTGATTGGCCAAGCGGGTCCATTCATTTTCCAATGTGCAGAATCTGCAGAAGGAACTTGGAGAGCCTTTAGAGCCTAATAGAACTAGGCTTACAATGCAAACACTTGATCCCACAAAAGAAGGGGACAAAAAGGAAATACATTTCCCATCACAACTACTAAAGGCGTTATCCACATTTCGATCACAGTGTCAATGTGAGGTGTCCTTGACAGCTGCATAATAACTTGGAGTCGCTGAAAGCTGGTTTGGTATGCAATCTGTGAAATGTCAGGTGCTTAGTAAGCAGTCTGCTCAGAATTATTCTACAACACAGATTTAAACGCTTAGAACATTAAACCAGGCATGCTGTCAGTGCTCCTGCATTTGGAGGTCTAAGGGTTGTTAAACTGTCAAGAACTGGGTCACAACGGATTAAGACAGTGCATTTTTTTTTTTTATCCACTCATGTCTTTTTAATTTGCTCAAAAATGTACAGGGAGGGATTACTTACAGACAACGGAAGTGACTCCAAAAAACGAAGAGGGTAAAACACCAGTAATAGTTGTTATAGTCTGTGGACAACTCTGTTTTGTTTGAAACTTTTACTACTCTTATTCTGAAGTCTGCCTGGGCTTCACTGTTGGACAATATGACATCAGCTTTAAGCAGCCATTATAAATCCATTTCCACCATGTTTTTAGGAATATAACGTTTTATAAATCAGGCCATGAATGATATATTATGAACAAACTCCCCCATGTGAAAACTTTCAGAATATAGAAAGGAATGAAACTGGAAAGTTTGGTGAATGGAAGTGGAGATTTCTGGCTCGGAAAAAAAGTTATTTCAAGAAGACGACCTTTTAAATGTATAATATGCTGAGATTTTCCAAAAATATCTATGCATACACTGATGCAAAAATAATCCCTCTCAATCATCACTTTTGACCCCAAGTGTGTGGTGGTGTCTGTGTTCAGGACGTTTCTGAGCGTATAGGTGAAGGGCCAGCCAGGCTGCCCTGCCCTGAAAACTAATGTTTTATTTCTCTGATTCACTGCTTTGTTCTCACTAACGCCGCTCCCTCTCTTCATACATGTTTAAATATGCAAATGAGGCATAATATAATACTAACTTTTAGTGGATTTAGGAGAAATCTAGAGACACAGATAGACAAAGCAGTACAAATGAACACATAGATGTGTATTCTGGGTGTTTTCTTACTAGTCTGAAAGAAGACGCATATGCAAAATAGCCCAAAATCTCAAAATAGACCAGAACATGAAGAACATTTGTATTTTGGCCTGGGTTGACTCTTCAGCATGATGCAAAGTAAATAAATTCGAAAAATCAATAAGTTGGTAATTTCTTAATTAATGTTTCAACCTTGTTTGTAAAGAACTTACTTCTATTGATGAGAAATTCTGCAAAATTCTATTCACTTTTGTGTGTAAAGAAACTTGATGATTTGAAATAATCAAAATGATACAAATACAATTCTGTAGTGAGTTTTATTCTAATTTCTAATATTTATAATCAAGGGCATTCATTTTAATTGTTTATTTTTCGGTCAGAAAATAAAACATTTATTTACAAAATGCAAAGCTAAAACTACAACCAAACATTTTTTTTCATATGTTTTGGACCTATTATTAATATTAGTTGTGGCGTTGATAATACAATATTTACTTTCCTTTATTTTCGTGAAGCATATAACAGTTGCAGAGACGCCACTAACCTTCCTCCTTCCTCCAAGTTGTAACAAACGGGATTTGTGAAAAGCAGAGCGAAAGGGCACGACAGACTCATTATACAGCTATCTTGTGCGCAGTATATCCAGAGAGGTTGTTCTTTTACAAAAGGTTCACTAGCGTCATCTTCTAAATCTTTAAAAACATTTCGTTCCCCTAACACCTCCCCTTCACATGTGAGTGAGAACATCAAACGCACGGCTGTGTGGTAATACACAGTCGGAATTCAGCGCATGCAGGTGTCCTCTCCTCTCCTTTTCATATTTTACGCGCACACTTGTTTCCACGTCCCCAAAAGCTCGCTTTTAAACGCGATACATGATTCTTTGGAAGGTGCCGGTGTCACGTCAAAAACACATTGAGATTCACTGCTGACGGACGTGCTGGGAGACTTTGATGTAAGAATTTGCTCTGGTCCAATAATCTGGCTGGTGAGGTGATGAGCGCGACTGAGCTCCGCGCGTTCACGTGGAACCTATAAACGGACGTTGCGCGCAGATCCGTTAGTAGTCGTGGAGAGAGGAGAATAGGATAATCGTTGCGGAGGATCTGTGTCGCAGCGGGAGATTACCTGACACAGATACACCAGGAAAATGCTCACAGAGCCATCATCACAGACATCTTCAACTCTCCCTCCAACACATGGCTGTCAAACTTTAACGTCCGAGGTGATATGAGAACAGGAGAGTCATGCAGCTGAATGAGACTGGAGTTCAAACACTGGCTCCAGAGCCATGTGAGCAGCAGATACTACAGGAGGACAACACCGGAAACTGTAGCAGCGGCTCCACCAGCAACCTGTCGCTGCACTGCTGGCTGCAGCTCCTCACCAGGGAATCCATCATGGATTTTCAAGGAGACGGCTCCAGTCTGGTGATGCGTGTGATGATAGCATGTGTCTACTCCATAGTCTGTGCACTGGGGCTGGTAGGCAACTCGCTGGCTCTGTATCTGCTGCACTCTCGGTACAAGCAGAAGCAATCGTCCATCAACTGCTTTGTGATGGGGCTGGCCGTCACAGACCTCCAGTTTGTTCTGACTTTACCTTTCTGGGCGGTGGACACGGCCCTGGACTTCCGCTGGCCATTTGGCCGTGTGATGTGCAAAATCGTCAGCTCCGTCACCACCATGAACATGTACGCCAGTGTATTCTTCCTCACCGCCATGAGCGTGGCGCGTTATTACTCGATCTCCTCCGCGCTGAAGATGCACAGCCGGCGGGCAGCGGCCACCAGGGCCAAGTGGACGAGCCTGGGCATCTGGGCTGTCTCTCTGCTGGCCACTTTGCCCCACGCCATCTACTCCACCAGCTTCCAGGTGTCGGATGAGGAGCTTTGCCTGGTGCGCTTCCCAGACTCAGGCAGCTGGGACCCACAGCTTCTTTTGGGTCTCTACCAGCTGCAAAAGGTCCTGCTGGGCTTCCTCATCCCTCTGATCATAATCACCGTCTGCTACCTGCTGCTGGTGCGCTTCATCCTCAGCCGACGCATCGCGGGTGCGGGGGGCCCAGAGGTCGAGCAGGGCCGGCAAAGGCGTCGCTCCAAAGTGACCAAATCCATCGTCATCGTGGTTCTGTCCTTCTTTCTGTGCTGGCTTCCCAATCAGGCGCTGACGCTGTGGGGAGTGCTCATAAAGTTCGACCTTGTGCCCTTCAGCAAGGCCTTCTACAACGTGCAGGCCTACGCCTTCCCGCTGACTGTGTGCTTGGCACACACCAACAGCTGCCTCAACCCCGTGCTCTACTGCTTGATTCGCCGGGAGTTTCGGGCAGGGCTCAAGGAACTTCTCTTCCACGCCACGCCGTCCTTCAGGAGCCTGACTCATCTGCTGCATCGCAAGGCCAAAGTGGCCGAGGCGCCGCCTGTTCTCGTGCTGGTCCAAATGGATGTCGGACCCGGATGTTGAATGACTGACTCAAAAAGTAAATAAGTGAAAGCTGCATATAGTACTATTGATCCGGAGTTGTTTACTATGACGGTTTATCCATCTCAACCCTGTCAACACATGTTTTTGGTCTTTGAAAACAACATAATCACAATGGACTACCCAGTGGGATGTGGCCCACTTTCACTGCGTGCTCCTGAGATTCACTCAGCAAAATATGTTTTACTTGTTATCCAAGAGAGAGACTCTTTCTCTCTCTGTACGTCTTTCTCTTTCTCTCTCTCTCTCTCTCTCTCTCTCTCTCTCTCTCTCAGCCTCTGACAGACAATACATTTGCTGCTCTCTGGCAATCTGTGTAGCTGTCACTCATGAGATTTAAATAGTTACAGCGCTCAGATGTTTGACTGTGATGAGCTCAACCTCAATTAACATTTGCCACAGCATCGACATCGCGAAGTGGGGTCAACCGTCCGTGACACTCGCATGTGCGTGAGAACTTCACCGATCAAACTTTCTGACCGTGAATGGATGAGGGGTTTACGCTGAGAAAACAAGAATAGATGGTGACCGATACGTTGGAGGATGGGGGATATGAGCATAAGAGGGGGTTTCAGTGCGTCTGTGTTTGTATTTGTTCTATGGTGCACTTGTTTTACGTCGTTTCCGTGAAAGCAAACTGGGAAAATAAAACCCAAGGAGCGCTGAAATCAACCTCCTGTTGTTTTTCAAGGTTAGACAATATGACAATGTAACACGTCAAAGGGTTTAGAGCAAATGTGTGGTTAGTGAGCTGAATGTCATCCTCGAGGGAACCTGAGGATCACGAATTAAGGGGATTCAAATTAAATCCATACTCCTGTGCGACACATCTTACACTGGTCGCGCATGAGCTGAGCACATAAACTGTATTATAGGCACACAAATAGAAATGTTCATGCTCACTATTATGCACACATACAGAAAAAATATCTGGGTGCAGTTTTCTCGTAGCGGTAGATGTGTCATATTGAGCAACATAATGAATAATTTAGAATTGACATTACAGCTGCAGATATGTGGTTTTTGCAGAATATTTAAACCAGGCCGTTTATACAAACATTGCGTTTCTCCATGGACAGTCCATTGATGTCACCACCAGCATTTGCTTCTCTGTTAAATGACATGTTGAAGGAGCACGTAACCGAGTAGACCGACGCGATGACGTGATCGTCTCTGAATGTGATGGCTCTCTGTATTCTGTCATGACTCTGAACATAATCATGATCTTTTATATGACACGTTTGTGGATTTGCTGTTTCAATGGAATGTTTCAATGACGTAATGAATAAACTAAAAGCTCTGAGCTGGAACTCTTTTGTAATAATTGTCTAAGTTAGAATTCAGAGGATATCTACGGGGGAAATGAATTAGGCAACAGGAGTTTGGAAAATAAAGTGGGACTGTTGTTGTAAAATAATTCACTGAGCGAAGGGCGTCAGATGATAGACAGAGGCTCACTCCTCTGTTCTCTTATTAATGGTTTTTCATATTATCATTCTGTGTTTGCACAGCACCTCTTCAATCACTACCAACATCAGCACCGCACCGCACAAATAATCTATGAGCAAAAGTGATGAGAAAAGTGCTGTTAACAAGAATTGCTATCAGACAGAGGGAGTAGCTTTTCTCTATCCTCACTGAGAATTAAATTTGCACTTTTAATCAAAGCTTGTCACGGAGTGGAAATACAGAGAAGCAAAAATGTAAATATTTTAATATAAAAAAACTTATTAAAATATTATGGCATGATATTTATTTGGTTTGAAATGCCCCACGGACCCAGACAGCCCTACAAAAGCCCTTGAGTCATTGCTTGTAAATTGATTTGTGGTAATGTAATTAACTGCTCATTTGAGTGAAAACACGCCTCACAAGCATGAAATGATTAAAGCATTAAAAGTGCTCAGTATGAAAACAGAGCATACATATTAGCCATACATAATGGGGTGTTTTTTTTGCACTAACGTTACCGATACAACACCACCATAGACAGAAGCATCTCAACTTCAGGCCTTGAGGCTATGCACATTTTAGAGGCCCTCCCCTCCCTTCACGATATGCCATGGCAACGTCAATTCAGCAAGCCCCCATCAAGTCACAGCAACAAATAGTAAAAGGAGTGCCCTCTTGATCAATAAAAAGAATAGGGCTGTATAATAGTTCAGAGCCTTATTCATAATGTTGACATTTAAATTCTAAATCAACATTCCAATGTTTTGTTTTACAGCCCATTATTTCTGCACAGTTGCAGATGAAGATCAGACTACACTAATATTAGAATTATATTTTATTTAGAATTAGATTCTAGCAGTGGCTGGGTTGTAAAGTTCAAAAGTAAAAATGTATTATATATATATAATCATATCCAAAATCCAAAACGTGTTTTTTTCTGACGAAATAGATCAGACAGTAATCCAGCTAAGAAGCACTGGTCTGCCATGGGTAGTCCGCTGTGTGTGCTGCACTTGAAGGTAACCTGGTACATACACAATTCACAAAGAATGAGTGGAGGGCAATCAACAGGAGCCCACGGCTCATTTTTACCCTTGGGGCCCCCTGCAGGGTTAATCCGGCCATGCTGGGAACAGAATTATTTGCAAAAAGTAGCAGAATCAAGGACGTGTGTAACATTGACTTTGGACGGTATGTCAGAGAAGATGAATGAGCGGTTGTGTATCTTGAGAGTTCTAGAAGCAAACTATATGTTTTGTTATAACACCTTTAACGCTGAATCTCGGGGGGGGGGGGGGGGGGCTTTATTTATGCAGAACTAGACAGTGAAATGGGCTTACGTTCATTTTGATCATTGAAAAACAACTGTTGCACATTTATTTGCCTTAAACAACGAAGTGCCCTTTTCGTGTAAACAGCTGTGTAAGAAGCACAACCAGTAGAGTCAGGCATGAGCAGATTGTTTTAAAATGGTCATGCCTCACATCACTGCTGATTATCCATGAAAAACCACTGGTATCAAACAGAGTGTTTATCTTCCTACACTTGGTCCATTGTTTTCACTCTCAACTATGCATCACTTTTGTAATTACACATACCTGCACAATTGAGATTTGTAGTTTCAGCGTGTGCATCTGTACCTTGCTGGGTAAGTATCCAATCACAACCAGCAGGTCCTTGTGCGTGTGTGTGTGTGTGTGTGTGTGTGTGTGTGAGTGTAGCTATATAGACAATAATGATATTCGCACAGCTCTGTCTGCCCTCAGCGACCCACAGAATACATCTACCCATGGATTTATCTTTCATAAACCTTGTGGAGCATATGAATAAACTGAGCAAGAGACTGATGTACATATTACAGGAACTACAACAGGTCAAACAATAGCTTTACATTTAAAGTAAATAGAATGTTTTGTTAAAGTCAACAGCTGAGAATAAATGGAGGAATTACCTCCAATCCTTCTCACAATAAATGGGGAAAGATACCTGCAGGACTGGTTCACTCACAGGGAAATACTTTGAGCTCTTATTTTATTATAAGAGCCCACATCATCAGTTCATATCTTCTTCTTCCAGTTGTTCCCCCCGGGGCATCGGTCTCGATCTGGGCCCGGAACCTTCTTGTTGTGAGGCGACTGCCGTGCGGCCCATCTGAGTTCAGATCTAAATCTGTCACATTTGTTTTTCCTCTCAAACTAAAGCTTTTGATTAGAAACCAAATGTCACACACAGAAGTGCCCGACTGTAACAGGAGTTCCTGGAGATTTAACAGTAAGCTTAATGGACTTATCAACATGCACTTAACTACCTACCATTCATGTCGGTCTGTTTGATCAATACTCATCCAAGCCCCCCCCCCCCCGAGATCGGAAGTGGTGGCAGAAGGTTGCACGACACCCTTTGGTGCTGACCTTTCTCCAAGACCCTAATGATAGCCGAACAACACTTGCATCACGAGAATATTTGAGTATCCCTCATTAGCATTTCACTGACTCAAGTTGACTTTTTCAAACATGGAGAAGCCGGTGAGACACATAGCGCGTGAATGTCACGTAGCCTCCATCAAAAGGTCCTGATGTGAGAGAGACCCCATACAGCTAAACCGATTATCTATACATGTAACGCTACAAACTGTGCGCCTCATGAAGGTTAAAGCCAGCCAAGTTTAACTGTACAGCACCTTTCATCGGCAAGGCAATTCAAAGCGCTTTTAGACCGCCATTGAGAGGAGATTAAAAAAAGACAGATATGCCAATAAAATGTGACAATATGAAATAAATAGGATTTTATGTGAGAGGTATGCAAGCTCTGGGTATTATATATTCAGGAGATGTGGAGAAACATCAGTTAACACTTCGAAAGCAGAGCACAAGAAGGCTGTTGGTGAAAATGCCTGAAAACAAGTCACTTGATTATACAGTTTTTCTCTCTTTATTTCTCTTGCTTCTTTAATCCTTTCCTTTTTCTTTGTGCCTCCTTGTCCGGCAATTTTTATAATCAACTTCCTTTATCTGTTTATTTAAAATACAGCCCTCTTGGAATATAATCCCATTGTAATGGGCATTTATCTATAACAGCTCTCTTAAATAAGATTCCTGATAAAAAACACACACTTCTCTTCTTTTTTTTTTCACAAACTCACCAGGCAAGACTTTACTTGGGCCATAACTAATTAATCATTCAAAGCGGCATCTTACTCTCTGCCTGAGTTTTTTTCCCCTCCATTTCCAGGATATATTTCGAAGGTTGAGGGGTGTCTGAAGATTTTCAATCAAGGCATCTGTGAGTGGCTCCAATTTTTTCTGCTCATCATATCCAGTTGCACCGTCACACCCATATCTTCAAAAGTCCATCATGGAATTCAATTTACTCACCCAAAGCAACAGAATACTTATCACTCTGACTATTAAAAGGCTTCATGAGTGCTAAGCACTAACACAGAGTTAGTCAGAGGCTGATTCTCACCCCCTCTTTCACCCCCTTCACAGACTCCTGCTTTGCTGATGTCCTCTGGGATTGGCTCCAGCACCTCTGCGACCCTCGGATAAGCATGTATAGCATACTAGATGGGTTCTTCGCCCCCAGCGTGTGCGAAGCCTGCCTATAATCTCAGCGAGATAGGGCATTTACGCCATTTTCATCCGGAAAACTTTGGTTACTGCATTTATCTTATCATAGCAGCAACCCATATTCCAGATAGATGTATTAATAATGTATTAATCCCGTTGAGAATCTTCTCTTGTCTCTTCACTTGTCTGATTCTTGGTTTGTTTGTGTCACTCAAGTATCTTGTCAACTTTGCTCCCTGGATGATGCCCATATAGTGCAGGCACCACGGAGAGATAAGATTCAAGATTCCTGATTTCTTTTATTGGCCCCCAGGGGAAACAAGTCAATGTCAAGCAACTCCTCCGAGAACCTGAAATCCCTGCAGATTATAAAAGGGAGTTGCCTTATGGTGTTGTTCAGTGAGCTTCCTGGAAGCAGAAAAGAAGATCCCCCACATGAGTCGAAGGTTATATACACCGGGAAGTCTCAGGCTTAGCAATAAAGTCAATGACACAACATTTGCTCATTAGCACTAAACACAAAGTACAGCTGAGGCTGATGGGAATGTCAATATTTTAGCAGGTATTTGGACATAAACCAAAGCACTGGATAAATGAAAGTGTTGGCCTGATGTTGACGTGAGTTAAAAGATGATCAAAACTATTCAAATTCATCGTGAGAGGAACATCTTTACCGAATCGTTGTTAGGACATTTCACTTGAAACCACAAACGTCAACCACATGGTGTTATCAAACGGTGATATTTTGAGAGGTTTCACAAAACAAGTTTTTGACCTGCTGGTTGTATGGAGGAAAAGTCAGGGGACCACCAAAGTCAGTTGGTTTCATCCTCTGGGGACCATCAATCTCTACATTTAAATGTATCGATATATACATTTCCATTGAGCTTAAATGAGTTGAAGCTTTTAAATTGATTTCTTTGCGATATTCCAGGGACCTGCCCTTGATTCACAGAAAGTGACACAGGTTTTTATGCAACAGGCTGGACATCGTCATCATCGGCTGCTGCAGTCTTGCTGACCTTTCTCTGCTGATGAGGATCCAAGCCTTGAGCCTTCAGCTAAAATACCAGCCAGTGTTTAAAGCTTTATCTGTTGGCCATGTTGCCATGTTATGAAGCCCAGGTCAAGACAAAGAAAGCTTTAGATGCACCAAGCCAGAAAAGGACAGATCCTGTCATCCATATCTGGAGCCCTTATTATCACACATACCAGGCTAGGCTGAGAAAGCAGATGGATTGAGTGCAGATTAACCTCATATCCATGGAGGTACGGTTGTCAGGCGTGAAACCCGAATGTTAATTGTTGTCATTTTATCATCCTGTTTGTAACGGTGCATAATACAACAGGTGATGAAAGTGAAGATGCTGAAGAAAGACAATTAGATTGACATATTTCTAGCCACACTAGCATCATGACTCTATTGTGTGTCCACCTCGGTGCTCACTGAAATATCTCAATAACTATTGGATGGATTGGTACAGGCATTTATGGATAAAGGTTATTCATTTTCTTGATCCTTTGACATTTTCTCTAGCGCCACATTCAGGTCAAATTTTCAGATACTTTGGAGTGATTACAGTCATTGTGATCGACCACTTGTATGGATCAAACGACGAGAGGCAAAATCATTCCTATAAAAATGCTGTTTAAATAATTTGCTTATATCAATGCTTACAGTGTTTGTGTTAGCACTAATTAGCACATTTCAGCATGCTAGCATTGTCATTGTGAGCATGTTAGCATGCTGTCGTTAGCGTTTAGTTGAAGCTACTGCTGTGCAAAGCTTCAAGTTATACTAGCAGTTAAAGATGGGGCAGTCTTTAAAAGGGCCACTGTTCAGGATTTAAGGGATCAGATTAATCATTTTATCTTTTGTTCAGTTGGATGCAATCTGCAACCTCACCTCTAGATGCCACTATTTCCTACACCCTGCTCCTTTAAAAATAAAAGATTACTCTTTATATGAAGATGATCACATCGTCACATGGTTCAAATGTCTTCAAAATGAGGACAACGGATCACAATTACCAAGGCACTGCAGTAGCTACTGCTGTTTATTATGATTACTGCCACGACCACCACCACCACCATTATCATCATCATCTTGCAAAATCATCATAATCATCCTTGTGCACCACGGGTCGCTGCTACCTCTCAGAGATATAATGAGGCCGTAATATGGCTGATTTTCCATATCTGCAAATGAAAAGCGGGTGCTGATGCTGCAGAGCTGGAAAAAAAGAAAATGATTTTAAAACGTACCCTGCCACTGAAATATTCCTCGGGGCTCTGATCTGTTTCAAGAACCCAAAACAAGAATCAGATAGACATTAAGCAACTGGGGATAAATCTCACTTAACACAGCAACATTTGTGAAAGATTTTGGTTCTGTGAAACTATCAAGAGGACAGCACAAATGTACAATTGTATTAGGTGCAGCTAAAAATAATTAAAGATTAATTCAACTTTTTTTTTTTTCTGCAAAAGGCTGATTTTGTAACTGTACCTCTGCTTTTAGTAATTATGTGAAGAACCACTCTATGCAAATTTCAGTACATTCTGATAATGTTTTGTTCTGTTTTATTTGGACACAATTCTTTGTATAACCTGTTCAGTGAAAGCTGAAAGACTTTTGTATTTGTCGCCAACATCGTTCAAAGGTGTTGACCCACTTACTGGCTCTATTGGAGTTTTGTGATCCAACTTTCAAAGAAATGGAAACAGATACTGACTGACAGATTCTGACTTTTTTTAAATTGAAAGACAAGAAGTTTGCTGCAGTTATTTTTTTTTTTTACTGACGCAGATGAAATTGAGCTTTCTAACCTTCGCCCTAACATTTGTTTTTCAGCCTTTCAAAAGAGGACGGGATCCTTTGTGAGGTTTTCCACGGGGCTTCTCAAATAGAGAACAATTCACAAGTCAGATTCCTCCAGAGACTGAATGCACTGTAATGTAGGTCAGGCATCGTCTTGCTGTGAGTCAAATTATCAGATATCCTCACAAAACAATCTATCTATCTATCTATCTTCCTATCTGTCTGTCCGTCCTTAAGTCCGTCCGTCCATCCGTCTGTCCATCCATCCATCCATCCATCCATCCCATCCATTCCATCCATCCATCCATTTATCTCTCCTATTCTGTGACAATGACTATCATACACATAACATATTGTTATGTATAGCTGAATATCATTTCATGCTCATACTGCAGCTATGATCATTGTCAGCTCTGGGATTCTGGCATATTTATCACATGCCGATATTAGTGAACAAGTAAAAGGGAAAAAGGGAGAAAAAAACCCCGACATTTCAGGGAGATTAAAAATGCAGTTTAGTGGATTCCAGTGGACACACTTGAGTCAAACTCAGTTTGCCCTTGTAGTGGGTTTGTTTGTTATCTCCTAAGAGAGACCTCACAGCACTGAGACGGCGCCTGGAGAGCATTCTGTTTCATCTTCAGTCGCTGGGAGAAGCCAAATCCACCAACTGTGCTGTGCAGTGCACTTCTGTGTGTTAACAGGGGAGATTCCGAGCTCGCTGACTGGAGAGGTGAAACATGGTCACCTCCAAAGGGGAAATGCTTTTATGTGAACTGAGATTAAGACACCGGTGATGTTCTTTTACAGAAATGTCAGTACTATACGATGCTTCACATGGCGGGATGAATCTGATTGCAGTGTTTCATGGAGCACTCTGCTTTCTAACTATCAACATCTAAATGCAAGGGCTGCAACAATAATTTTGTTAATTGACTAATCTGTTGACTATTTTCTCAATTAACCATTTGGTACGTATATTATATAAGCAAAAAGAAGAAAAAAGCTCCAAATTAACATATTCAAGGTTGTTTTCTCTGACCAAGAGTGAAAAATCGAAGAGTCAGTAATGTCATTGAAGACCTAAACAGCCAGCAGGGCTTTATATATATATATATATATATATATATATATATATATATATATATATGACCTCCCCGTCCTACTTTCTTTTTGCCTCTGTTTTCTTGCCTTAAGCAAAAGTGAGAAGAGAAAAAAAAAATTTACAAATATATATAGATATATATGATATTTATTACCCAATTCACCTTTAGTGTCTTGGGTTATTCCTAAATCATTCACAGCCTAATTTATACAACATTTTATTCCTAAATACATGGCTTTTTTTAAAAAAAAAAAAAAAGTATTTTCTGATGTACGGCGTGATGAAAAGAGATGTCGACAAAATTACACAAGAACTTTGAACCAGGCTTAACATAACGTTCAGATTTCTGTTCAGGAAGTTCATACAAATTAGCACATATTTACAGTAATAAGTCAATGCACCATTAAACGTTTCAGAAAACTCTTTATACAAAAAATAATAATAATATAGTTCTAAAAAAGTTTACTGAGCAACTGTTTTGCATATACAGTTGTGGTCAAAAGTTTACATACACTTGTAAAGAACATAATGTCATGGCTCTCTTGAGTTTCCAGTTATTTCTACAACTCTGATTTCTCTCTGATAGAGTGATTGGAACAGATACTTCTTTGTCACAAAAAACATTCATGAAGTTTGGTTCTTTCATGACTTTATTATGGGTTAACAGAAAAAGTGATCAAATCTGCTGGGTCAAAAATATACATACAGCAGTGCTAATATTTGGTTACATGTCCCTTGGCCATTTTCACTTCAATTAGGCGCTTTTGGTAGCCATCCACAAGCTTCTGGCAAGCTTCTCGTTGAATCTTTGACCACTCCTCTTGACAGAATTGGTGCAGTTCAGTTAAATTTGATGGCTTTCTGACATGGACTTGTTTCTTCAGCATTGTCCACATGTTCTCAATGGGATTTAAGTCAGGACTTTGGGAAGGCCATTCTAAAACCCTAATTCTAGCCTGATTTAGCCATTCCATTACCACTTTTGATGTGTGTTTGGGGTCATTGTCCTGTTGGAACACCCAACTGCGCCCAAGACCCAACCTTCGGGCTGATGATTTTAGGTTATCCTGAAGAATTTGAAGGTAATCCTCCTTCTTCATTATCCCATTTCCTCTCTGTAAAGCACCAGTTCCATTGGCAGCAAAACAGCCCCACAGCATAATACTACCACCACCGTGCTTGATGGTAGGCATGGTGTTCTTGGGGTTAAAGGCCTCACCTTTTCTCCTCCAAACATATTGCTGGGCATTGTGGCCAAACAGCTCGATTTTTGTTTCGTCTGACCACAGAACTTTCCTCCAGAAGGTCTTATCTTTGTCCATGTGATCAGCAGCAAACTTCAGTCGAGCCTTAAGGTGCCGCTTTTGGAGCCAGGGCTTCCTTCTTGCACGGCAGCCTGTCAGTCCATGGAGATGCAAAACACGCTTGACTGTGGACACTGACACCTGTGTTCCAGCAGCTTCTAATTCTTGGCAGATCTGCTTTTTGGTGGTTCTCGGTTGACTCTTCACCCTCCTGACCAATTTTCTCTCAGCAGCAGGTGATAGCTTGCGTTTTCTTCCTGATCGTGGCAGTGACAAAACAGTGCCATGCACTTTATACTTACAAACAATTGTTTGCACTGTTGCTCTTGGGACCTGCAGCTGCTTTGAAATGGCTCCAAGTGACTTTCCTGACTTGTTCAAGTCAATGATTTGCTTTTTCAGATCCATGCTGAGCTCCTTTGACTTTCCCATTGTAGCGTTTGTGGGCGTTTGTATCCAATGAGCCCTATTTAAATGGCCTCAGAGAAGTCACCAGCTGTAGTCACTCACAAGAAGTTAAGAGGCCATGCTATGAAGCTCATTTCATTGACACAACTTTCTAAGTCACCAAAATTGCTAATTCATGTTGCTGTATGTATATTTTTGACCCAGCAGATTTTGCCACTTTTTCTGTTAACCCATAATAAAGTCATGAAAGAACCAAACTTCATGAATGTTTTTTGTGACAAAGAAGTATCTGTTCCAATCACTCTATCAGAGAAAAATCAGAGTTGTAGAAATAACTGGAAACTCAAGAGAGCCATGACATTATGTTCTTTACAAGTGTATGTAAACTTTTGACCACAACTGTAATTACAGTAAGTCAACTCTGCAAAATCTAGCGGGAGCCTTCGTCTTCGTTGAATCGCTCTCTCTTAAGAATGTAAATGTCTCAACTCGGTCTTCTTATGATAGCAGTCATTGTTCTGTAAAGCAAAGAAGAGAGCAACATAACCGACCAACATGAAAATGTTGGAAGTTGCTCCCCATACAAATGAGATGTGACAGGATTAAAGCAGCAGATAAAGTGCTGGCTAGCAACAGCTGAAGATGAAATACAATCTGAATTTTTCCCTTCAGCAAAATGAAAAACATATTTCATAGATTGTTTGCCTTTATTTTATGCGTATGTCTTTTCATTGCATGTACCTCAGGTAGAAGTGTTGTTTTTGTTAACAGTCGTAGCGTGTAGACTCATATTCTGCAGTGCCATTTCAGCTCTTCACGCTGGCTCTGTAACACATTGTTTTTCCAAGACAAAAAAAAAAAAAAACAATCTAAGGATTACAAGACAATAAAAAAAAAAAATCCCTTCAAATTTGGAACCGTATAGTGAAAGGACAGCTCTGACATTTGAAACAGGAGAAGAATTTTATTCTTTACACCCCCAGCCTACTCCTTTGAGGAAAACGGGTCTCATTTATATGCTACACAGGAACAACACCTGATCCGTGCATCCTAGCCCGAACAGTACTGCACATTATGCAGCTCTCAACAAAGAAGAGAAAGAAGCGAATCGTAAACAAGTTGAGAGTTGCACGTGCGCGGTACCGATCAGGCAGCAGAGCATAACGTTAGCCAGAGCAAGCTAAATGACAGCAATCTGACAATATTTTACACTGGAAAAAAACTAAGTAGATAACAGAAGTTCTGTGGTATTCTTTCTCTGCATGTATTTGTTCATGTATCACAAAGGGTTTAGTCTGAGCCGTCCATCAAACAATGATAGCAATCATATCACATA
Organism: Cebidichthys violaceus; assembly: GCF_023349555.1. Taxonomy (NCBI): domain Eukaryota; kingdom Metazoa; phylum Chordata; class Actinopteri; order Perciformes; family Stichaeidae; genus Cebidichthys; species Cebidichthys violaceus. Next base: position 890,179 of record NW_027176561.1, read on the forward strand.
TATATATATATATATATATATATCAACGTATCCTCATACAACGCTTCGTATGATGTCTTACGAAAAGTTACTCCTCATTTTTCGTGAATTTTCCAACGAAAGCCATCAAAACATGTCAATTTCCACTCACTTTAATGCATATAGTCTTTTCCAAATAAACTACTCACTTAGGTTTAGGTAAGAAAACTACTTGGTTAGTTAAAATAACTACGAAAGTGCCAATATATAAAAATTTACTTCACGTTTCACACGGGGGATGAAAAAAAGCAGTTATTCCTGTAGGAATAACTGCTTTTTTTCATCCCCCGTGTGAAACGTGAAGTAAATTTTTAGTTTCTTTTTGTACAACTTGGATTTAAGGATTAATTTCTTTAATATAAGTTGCAACATACAATAAAGAAGTGCCCTACTTTTTGTTGTGATGGAATCTTGATTCATGCTGAATAGATAAAAGATACTCCAAAGACAAAAGTGATACATATTTATTGTAATGCTACATGTTGTTCTTGGTCACTGTGTAATGAGTGTGAAAGGGTTACTGCTGGGACACAGCAGGAATTTCAGCGAGTCAACCTCTGGCAGACATTCTACGTGACAGTATTCCTCACAACCCTTCACACCCTTTACATTTTTTCCACAGTTCCATTTGTATAAATGCAAAGAGGCTGTCATGAAAAATGCAATCATTACAGAAAATAATATAGAAAAAGATAAAGCTATGATGGCGCTCAACAACATGGACTCTGTAATTTATCCCGGTGTTAACAAGTAGTATTATCTGAGCAGAAACATTGGCTATGTCAATCTGAGTGTCTAGCAATTTCATTTTCCTGAGAGCCACAATTTCATCATAGGAATATAGAGTGCCTGGTAAGTCTCTTATAGAATTGTTATTTAGCCAGTTGAGGATGGTGTTGGCTGCCTGGTGGAGAAAATTGGACCCTCTGGCTATGATAATGTTTGAGACCTGGTATCCTGTGCATTCATACCCTCTCCCTCATAAATACAGCGAGTTTGCCTGAAAGTATGTTGAAAAACATGTTTGTAACCACAGACGAGAGACATTGATGCCATTACAGAAGAAGTACTGAGATACAAGGAAATCCATATAAGCTAGTTGTGTAGTAACAATCTGAAACATGTCAATAGTGAAATTCTTGTCAAGAACAAGGACAGTCGTGACAGAAGAAAATGTGGAGAATGGCTTTCTTTGCGGGGAGGAAGGAGCATATCATTTCTTTCAGTTTTATATTAATAATGGAAATAAGGACTACGTGTAATGGTTCCTCACTGTGACAAACTCAGATACAACATTTTTTTTTTGTTTTTGTATCTTTCAGCTCATTGTTTTGGTTTACCAGCCCACAATTTAGGACACCGTTGGCACTCTTATGAATCATGTTTCCAGCAACAAGCAGCTGTTTTCAGCAGAAAGGTTTGAATAAAGCTACTATGCACAAACGGCAGACAAAGAAATTAGTGACTAGCTGCTGAACATAGTCGAGCATCTAGCAGCTACGGAAGGTTTTAGTCGGTGGAGAACAAAACAGAGCTGAAAGGCGAGTGAAGACTGGACTTACATTCATCAGCCTCAAAAACTACATTTTAAATGAACACTAATGTTGCTGCATCTGCTGGATGTGTAACCAGTCTGCTAACACGTTAGCCATATCAACATTATAACGGCCAATGTTATGTTTACAGTTTTATGCATTGCAAGGAATGGTTGCACATTTTAGGAAACAGGTTGTTTTTTTTGCTTTCTTGCCAAGCATTAGATGAGAGTCATCTTATCTGTATGGTAAATATGTAGCCGGAGCACGCTGGTTAGCTTAGCATGACTTATAATATCACAGTGTTTCCGGAGTCTATAGTTGCCTATAGTTTTGGCCTAAGAAAAGTCAGGCTTTTGGGTGAGCTTCAGAGGTGCTGGTGGCTTTTGTTACCTTTGGACAGAGTCAGGCTAGCTGTCTCCCCGTTTACAGTCTTTATGCTAAGCTAAGCAAACTGTCGGCTGGATTCAGTGACTTACTTAACATAGAGACATGAGAGTGCTATGAATCTTCCCATCTTACTCTGGGCAAGAAAGCCAACAAGTGTAATTCTTAAAAAGTTAAACGATAGCTTTAACGAACAAACAATCATATTCAAACGCAAGGCAGCCACTAAAACCTTCATTTTCAAGCTACACACAAAGAACAACTTTGCTTTCAACACGAGGTGGACTGTGTCTAAGATGTTTTGATTCAACACTGATATTTTTTGTGTATTGAGAAGTGCGCTGTCACGTCTGTTCTCATAGGTCTCTTTGGGGTATAACAAATGGAAAACCAGGTCGTGGGGACTGTGGAAAACCCACCTCCTGCAGTTTGTTTACTGAGCTAAGAGGGGTGATTTGAACGCTGCCATCTCTCAGTTCAATATCCCCTCAAAGGATCTGGAAGGCTTAAAATTCCCTGCAACACTTATATGTTGGCATTTCTTCAGCTTTTAATATGATTTAACCTCATATCCTGGCAGAGAAACTGCTGACCCATTTAGGGCCCGATATTTTCATTATAGGATGGATTTTAGATCTTTGACTAGCAGAAGTCAGAAAAAAAATACTTTGTTGTTTTTCCGCTCTCTTTTTATGATTATGGAGGAGCAGCTGGCATGTAGCAAACATATATGACTACATGCCGTCATTTTGTAAAAAGGAACAGCAGGGCCATTCTTTTTCCGCGTCAGGAAGCTGACTTCGTTCCCTCTATCTGCACATCAGTGATGCTTCTGATGGCTTGAGCTTTCTGCGTACTGCATGGCTTGATAACAAGTCCATCAATAAACCAAATTGGAAAATGTAACACAGGTGGCAGTAACTCAAGCCATCCGTCCAAATGTGGCCAGGAAAATCACTGGAGTGAAATCACCCACACATGAGAAAACCTCTCAGAGACTAAGTCAAATTAATTGAGCTGAACGGCTCTTTTGTCGCAGAGCATTCGGTGTGAAAGCTCAGCTTCAAAAGAGAGCCCATTGCATACAAACATGAAGCCTATAAAACACAGTCTAAGACATGATGATGGTGGCTATTGGGATTATAAGATATGTTAGCAAGCTATGCAGGAAATCATCATTATTTTTCCTCCTCCACAGTTAGAAATCACCACTAGCTTGTAGCATTCGGCTCATCCCAAACTGTTCTGTACTCACTTTCTTTTGTGCCCACTTTCCCTCAGCCTGCCACGGTCTATTGAGGCTGTTGTCAATGAAGACATTGTCGCTGCTGCTTGCACAATGGATTTCTGCCTTGGTGAGTGTTGAACACAGCAAAAAGCTGAGTCTCGAAATAAGCCGCCAGTCGCTGGAGACTGACTCTTAAATGTAAAGTTTTAAAGTGAGTATAGCTTCAAAAAAATCCATTGAACGAGGTAGTTTCGCAAGAGCCACATTGTCTAAGCTACACAATGCATCCAAAGGGATCGCACCAAATAACAAAATGAACCCAATTTGTGCTTGAAATAGTGCTAAATTGAGTGCATTTTTCCTTAAGGTTGCTTGTATGAAAGGACTCACTTAGTGCCAGAGGACTGGATCAGCAATCTCTTCAGCAATTCAAAGACATTGCAGGCACATTTTGTCCTAGACGGGAATGGAAGCGAGGATAAATGATGAGTGTGGTCTGCTGCCTGATTTGAAAAAGATTGCTGCTGTTCTGAAAGTTTGTGGAGCTCAGGATGAAATAACTAAACGCCTCTGAAAGATTTACTGAACAAATAGAAAACTGTGTTGTCTTAGTTCAACGATTGAATCAGTTTATTCTTATAGAAAGCATTTCCTTTTATACGGACAAGCGTTTGCTGGGCCTCTTTAACATGGCAAACTGAAGTTGATTTCCATACAATTGCGGTATGATGACAGGAAGAAGTATGACTAAAGCAAAGGGTAGGAAGTGAAATCACCAGCTTTGCTATTCGCAACTGTTAATATTCTCTCCGTCATGTGTCCTGCATGAAATCCTCATTGGCAGAAGTAATTTCAAGCGCTGGTCTTCAGGTTCACTGCTTCATAATTCAAATGTAATGAAATTATTTCATAAACTAAGAAGCCCAGATTGCCCTCGGGGGGGGGTGCTTCTGGTAAATTCTCATAGATCAAATCTGATGTGAAAAGATGTTTAAGATAATCAACAACAGCTTTAAAGAGGAACACCATCTAAATGAACAATTACATTATGTTATTTCCAATGCGGAGGAGTTCAATCAATACTTGTTAATTCTCTATTAAGTCTCAAACTTGCAATGACAAGTTTGGAGCTGCTTTACAGAAAGTGACTGGAAGACGAATTTATAGGCCCACAGAAATTTAGTTTATTTCTTTATACTCAAATGAGCTTTATTCCATTGTGTTCTTTGGTTCTACATACTCAGAACTATCAGTACACCGGTACTGATGATAACCCAGATATTTCATAAAACAAATATTGATATCACAATGATAATAATAATAATCAACACTTTTTGCACTCCCAATGCATCAAATGCCGGAGATTTTGATCTTTAACTTCACAGATCTGATCATGTTCCCTTTTGAAAAAGCTTCCTGTGTATATGCAAAGTCTGAACATATTTGTGACATTATTTTGTATTCATTTACAGATTGTTAAATGTGTGCACACGGATTTACAAATGCATGCTGTGTTTAAGGGCCAGTGGAAAACTGGGACATCTGGGCTATCGGTGAAACCATAACCATAACCTACTGGATGGCTACGAATATATATAGAGAATTCTATCACCAGCCCAGAATTGCCAGTGAGTATAACTGCTAGCTGAGGACACTTTTTGGCCTTGACGGATGTCTGCTCGTAATTGCGCACTTTCTTTTTCCTTTCCTTTGTTTTTAGATTGGTTGCCACGTACCTTGTCGTGGGAGAAATGCCCAAACATGCACCGTGCTGTAACCCTTCTGAGATGCATTGTGGGCCTTGTGGTGGAAAATAATCTTTTTCACCTCCCTGTGAGAAATAACAGAGATGAAATATAAAAAAAACATATGTATTGAACAGACACTAACAATAATAATTCAGCTGAATGGACGGAGCTCTTTCCCCACGGATGGTCTGGAGGTCTAACAACAAGGAATAGTATAATGGAGTATAATATGCACATTATCTCGCCCCCCCCATCCACCAAGGCCGAGTTCCCAGCCTTGGTATTGTTATTGCGGGAAGAGGTTTAGACATGAAGATACATTCGATATGATAACATTCATTATTTGGGTTTAAATGAATATATGCAGGTTTAAGCCATACAAGTTATAACTAAGAGAACGGTGTGATACATCTCTCCAACAGAGAGACGCAGCTTGAAGTAGTGCCCCTTGTCCTGAACTAGTCAACAACAACAACAACAACAACAACGTTGAGACCAATTCTAAGAAACAGAAAAACAACAATCTGCTTGTCAAGATGTGAAACTAGAAATGAAGTGTAGCCTTTATGTGTCACTTGCAAGAGCAGCCATGCAAGCGCGTTAAATTTATCATGTTGTCATTAGAAAAAGAACTATGTGCTACATTTATATTGGCAGTTTGATAAAACTCAGTAATTTTGTTCCATTATCCTTATTTTTCAGTGCAGTGGCCAAAAAGAAAGATAACATGCCTCAGAGGATATAGCGTCACCTTGTTCAGATAGCTGGTAAATCAATTTATTCTCATAGCAGCAGAGATTGATCAAATTGTTATCTGTTTTGTGATGATTTTATCTGCTTCTTCTATTTATCTATTTTTTCTCTGAATCAATTTTTCAGATCATTTCTTATCGTGCGTCATATAGACCATAAAAGACAAAAGCAATTTCGCCTAAACTTGATGTTTTAGACATGATAACAGTGATGGGGAGCCCAAAATGCTCTCCAGGGGAATCCGAGAAGCTTCCGCACGTCGTTTAGAAGTGAATGACTTTCAGCAAATGCAGGAGTTTGGCAGCAGCAGCTTCAATAATTTTTTATATGTTCTCATATATATATATATATATATATATACATTGAGTGAACCATCTGTTACCATCAGACTCGTTTGTTTTTCTTAATCTATCTTTGTATATGATTTTGTTAAGCCCCCATGATAAATGACAGCTCATTAATTATTCCAAATTTCTAATAGTTTTGTATACAATTTTAAACAAAAATGTTCAAATGCCAACATCATGATATTTCTCCTAATGTTACAGGAGTGTGTGTAACAAGGCAGTCACAATGTTTAAGGCCATGTGGCATCTTGAGGGCACTTCTGTCAGTATGTCCTACCTCAGAGTCATTCTCCTGGCCTCGCTGTCCATGTGCGGTAGTTTAATTCAACATACAATATTATTTTTATATATATATTATATCAATATTATAATGGCAGCACAGTGGTGTAGCGTTAGTCATACATGATGTAATCGTCTAAATAAAATTAGAGCTGAAATAGTTAACCATTGACCAGTTGATCAAAAAGATGCTAGTTAGTCCTCTCAGATTTAAACTGCCTATAAATCCAGGTATTGACACATCTCAGTTGATTTACTTTTGTGTTGTGGATGGTCCGATTTCTGCTCTATAGTTGAACTAAAACTGGCTGCCAGGTATCATAAATTATGATTTCCCTTAAAAGTCACAGTGAAGTTTTACATCTGATCAACCTAATTTTTCTTTGTACACAATTCAGTTAGGGATGCAAGCAAAATGCACCATCTTGCAAACAGAGCTTTGTTATCAAAGCATATTTTTAACAGTTTAATGTACAATTTGACTGTCCTCAGCAAACCACAAAAAAATGTTTCATTGACTATTTATTGTGAGATTATAAGGGGACCTTATGGTGTAGATAAGAGGGCCAGTGTGATAACGAAGTAAATACCTGCAAAAATGCTTAAAAATGTATGTATTTCAACATTTTAATTAGAGTATTAACACCTTGAGGTGCACCATCCTCCAGCACAAAACAGGGAAGTAAACAAACATTTAAGCACATAAATAATATTAATGACAATCAATTAAAAAAAGTCAATGACACAAAATAATCAACACAGTAACATCAACAAGGAAACAAGGAGATAAGGGCTCTCCCTCCACCTCAAGTTTAAGTAAAATCTCCCATTCAGGAAAAATTTGTTTTTATTAGACCTGATATTGCAAATTGAAAGTCTCGGTTGTACTCTTGGGTATGCTCCCTGCAGAGGCAATAAAGCACGACAGCATGGACTACATGCCAACGTTATAAATAACAGGCAGGCAGCATTGCAAATAATCCCCCCATGGCAATTATCTTGGCAATGATGACCCTCCAGGGTGCAGAGAAAAAGAGCAGAACTGAGACAAGTGGAATTTGGGAAGAAGCAACAAAGCTCACAACAACTGTAAAGAGTTACAGTGATACAAGCATGAAGACCTTTTAAAAAATAAGGTCACGGAAATGAGATGGCACGGCATGACTCTGAAGCCCAAAAACAAGGCTTAAAGTCGTAAATCAGCAGCTTTTGCTTCTGTGTGAATGTTTAACCCCGGCGCTCCAATAAACCGCCTTCTGTCCATGACACTGCCTCCAAGCTGGCTGTGGGATTTTTGAAAAGCCTTGCAGGTACTCCCCTCCGCAAACACAATGAAATCAACCTCTCTTCCCTTAGTCGAACTCCCCGATCATATGACGTATCAGTAATCGGCCCCCGTGTAAAACTGACACTCATTCTCATTTGTATGACTTTGGTGCAGCGCCTTCACCTGGCTGCTCTCAGGAGCCGTATAGCTGCAACTGAATGATGATTGTTCGGAGAAAAAGAAACAAATAGGAAAGTGAACGAAATTCAATAAATCCTTTTCGCTGGCATCGGAGTCATGCCATAACTGGGTCATTAGTCATTTAGAATTTCTGGGCTTATTTTCAAAAAAGCTTTGTAAAAAATGTCTTGATGTTTGAAAAAAAACATCCCCTTCATACAAAGGGACTGCTATTGGCAGAAACAGTTCACTTACATGTTGCCTGTTTTGAAATGTCTTCTCTGAAAATCTCACTTCAAACTAGAGAAACGCTATGTGGGTGACATTGACATGATCTATGCTGGTCCTGTTGACAGTTTATTGCAGTTATGAGTATCTCAATTGCCACAGACATTTTATCATTAATCATGATGTACAACGAATCCATTTTCCGAGGTCAGGACATTGGGGTCAGACCTGCACAGAACAGATACAGACAAATATTCTCTCTTATGGGCAATCATTTCACCCACTCCACCTGCAAAAAAAATCCTCCCCATCAGCCAGTTCAGTCGTATCAGCAGAATCTGCAAAATCTAAATTGAATGTGAGAAACAGTCAGGTGAATTATAATATAGATTATGGGAAAGAGAGTATAAGGAAAGCTGCCTGAGACAAGTACCTTATCCAAAAAGAAAAAGAATCCACCAAATAATGGTGATATTCAGCTCTAGGTAAATATTTTGAAAAGATGATACGATAACGCTGCTCATTTTGAACTCCAATCCACTAAAAATGAATTTATTGATCTACTCAAAGAGGTGTGACGGCCCCCGTCTCTTATCACTGCAAGTATGCTTTTGTCCCTTTGTCCCTAGAGAGCAGATTACCTGGTCCGGGAACAGGGAGAGCATAAAGGCCCGGCTCTAAGAGTTGGGAAGGTGTAGTTTTGTGCCTTTGGGCATTTGGTACCTATCGTGCGTTTTTGTAATTTGCAACTTTTGTAAAAAGTTTATTTGGACCGCTTTTAGCGCGCTTCCTTTGTTCCTTTTGTTTACTTGTGCCGCCGGTAAACTTAGCTGCTCGTGTGAGTAGTGATTCGAGGGAAAGGACAACGGTTTTGGGATAGATCTACTGGGTAAGTTACGTTCATATTTATTTGGTGGTCTTTTCTTATCCGGACTTGGTGGAGAGAGGAGGTTCGTGGTGTTTATGCTGAAGCGGGCCCAGATCACTCCGTCCAGTGGTGCGGAGTGTTCCCTGGTAGACTGTAGCGACGTTCCCCTTTTGGGTTCGTTGAGCTGGTTTTGTGTAGTGCTGTGGCGAACGTGGTTGAAGCTTGCTTGGGCGCATGTCCGTGGTTTCAGGAGAGTTGCTAGCTCGCTAGTCGCTCTGCTAAACCAGCGGTCTTCAGTGCATAAATACCCACCGCAAGTAGCTGCATGAAGACTAGGGATGAGCTTAGTTAGCTGGGTTGGTCTTCAGATAGTGGGAATACTCCAAACCGAGGTGAGGAGTATTCCTCATTGCGCACAAGGGTGAACTTTGTGATGTCTGTCTGGTTCGGCTGTGTGCGTAAGCGTGGGTTTGCTCAGTGGGTAGCTGTAAATAGTTGAAATGTCTGAGGTTGAGGCGTTCATTGCCGCTCCATCTCAGGAGTCCCTGGATACATGCACAAGAGAGCAGTTGCTCTTGATTGCAGATCATTATTCAGTGGTAGTTGTGGGAGATAAACGTGTTAAGGAGAACATTAAGCTATAATGTCAAAATTGACTGAGATAGGAATTATGTCTGGGGGTAAACAAGAGTCTCGGGGACTATAGTTTGAACAACACAAGGAGAATTGGCTGTTGCAGATGGAGCGTGATAAAATTAAACATGAATCGGAGATGCAACATGACAAAATTAAACTTGAATTGGAAATTCAAAAACAGATAGAAATGGAGAGAATCCGCCATCAAACAATCAGAGACGGCCAAGATAGAGCTGGAGAGATATCGTTTGTCTCTGGTCAGAGATTTCATGTTGTCCGGTGAGGATCAGGGCGCACAGGTGCCCGGGTCTGCGGGGAATCGAGTTGATGTTAGTAAATTTGCGCTGGTTGCCACCGTTTAATGAAAGGGATCCAGACCCTTTCTTTTTGCTGTTTGAGCGTGTAGCTAAGGCTAGAAAGTGGCCTGATGCAGACTGTGCTATTATGCTTCAGTGTGTCCTCTCAAAAGCACAGGAAGGTTATTCCTCGTTTAGTCTGGAGGAGAGCTCTAGCTACTCTAAGATAAAGTCTGCGGTGCTTAAGGTGTATGAGCTGGTGCCCGAGGCGTATCGCCAACGTTTTATGTCTTTGGAGATGAAAAGTGGTCAAACGGATGTGGAGCTGGTAAGAGACCTGTCGGCTCACTTTAAGCGATGGTTAACTGCTCTGGACATAAATACCTTTTGAAGATCTGTGTGAGTTGATGATTTTGGAGCAGTTTAAAAATGTTCTTCCGAATCGTTTTGCGACATGTATCATTGAACGAAGACGCACGTCTGCTGCTGATGCGGCCGTGTCAGCTGATGAGTACGTGTTGCTTCATAAGAGCAGTTTCAGAGAGGGCTCTGTGGCTCGCGATGTTGTTGGTGCGTGGCGAAGTGGTTCTGACGCGGTTTCGCAGGAGATGCGTTCAAGGAAGGTGGGAGTTTTTAAAACTGACTTTAGAACAGGTGTCAGATATGACAATAGTAATACCTGTAACTATTGTCGGGAGGAAGGACATTGGAAAGCAGATTGTCCTGCGTTACAGGCTAAACTAAGGGAGGTGAGAACTAATGTTAGGCCTGCTGCTTTTGCTGCTACAGTTAAAGACCGCCGTGTTGCTGATGAGCTTACATCTCACTCTTGTGACCTGGGTGTTTTGGCAGCCTATGCTCCTTTCATTCGAGGTGGATTTGTGTCGCTTTTGAGAAGTGAGGTGAAGGTCCCGATAAAAATCTTGAGGGATACAGGTGCCTATGATTCTTATATTGTTGACTCCGTTTTGCCTTTGTCTGAGGAGACTGACGCTGGGGACTGTGTTCTCAGTTGTGGGATGGGATTGAAGATCCTCCCTGTTCCTTTGCACAAGACGGTGCTTGACTGTGAGCTGGTTAAGGGTGAGATAGCTGTTGGTGTGCGTCCGGCGTTGCCTATTGAAGGGATACATTTTATTTTGGGCAACGGCTTGGCTGGTAGCAGAGTTTGGACTGACACTCCTCCCGCACCGGTGGTCACATGTTGTCCAGTTGATTCTGCGTCTGACGAGAGCTCCAGAGTGTTGCCCGAGATCTTTTCATCCTGTGTATTTACATGCGCGCTGTGAGCAAATCAGACCGCGACATGTCATCTGATGACAAGGTTGAGGTAGTTTTGGAGGTCCCATCTCTGTCTGAGCTTCCTGTGTCACTGTCACACAGTGAGGTAGTAGAGGAGCAACGTGTGGATTCTTCTTTGAAAGACATATTTGAGCGAGTTTTGCCTGTTTCTGAGATAAATAGTGCGGCTAATGGCTACTTATTGCAGAACGAGGTGTTCAGGAAATGGGTTCCCATGGGCGAGGATTGTGTGGAAAATGATGTTTTCCAGATAGTGGTGCCAACTAAGTTTCGTCCTCTTGTTTTGGAAGTGGCACATGACAAATGTGGACACTTTGGGGTCCAGAAAACATACCTTAACATTCTGAAACATTTATTTTGGCCGTGTGTCAAAAGAGATGTGGACATACATTAAAACATGTCATGTATGCCAGTTAACGGGAAAACCAAATCAGAAGATCAAGCCTGCACCACTGCAGCCTATATCCCTGCTCTGAGTGAACCATTTACACACCTCATTGTGGACTGTGTGGGTCCGTTGCCATGTTCCAAGTCTGGTTGTAAATATTTGCTCACAGTGATGTGTCAAACCATCAGGTACCCCGGCTGCTTATCCTTTGAGGTCAATCACAACTAAGGCTGTGGTTAAGGCATTGTCACAATTCATTTCTATATTTGGCATTCCGAAGGTGGTCCAGAGTGACCAAGGGTCTAACTTCTCATCACATATGTTTGGGCAGGTGTTGAAGTTGTTGCGCGTTAAACAGAACCAATTATTTGCTTATCATGCGCAAAGCCAAGGAGCCTTGGAAAGGTTCCACCAGACCCTTAAGTCTCTTCTATGTGGATTTTGTACAGAGCTGGATAGATACTGGGAAGAGGGGCTTCCATGGTTGACGTCCCCTGTCTCTAGTCACTGCAAGTATGCTTTTGTCCCTTTGTCCCTAGAGAGCAGATTACCTGATACAGAGCACCTGGTCCGGGAACAGGGAGAGCATAAAGGCCCAGCTCTAGCGTTGCTCGTGAGGAGTGTTTTCTCCGGTGTACGCAGAGTGATCCCTGCCATTTGCTGCCGGTTATCTTTGGTTTTGGTTCTCTATAGTTTCGCTGACAACACCCACACTTCACTACACACACATCCACGTTGACATTACTGACGGACGCACCTCATAGAGCTAACTATTTATTTATTTATTTAGTTCAAATAAATACTTTTCTTTACCATCATCTGTTGTCCTTGCCGTATTTGTCCTGGCCTAGGAGCCGGGTTATGACAGAGGTGTAAACGTTCCCCTTAACGTGAGACGAATGCTGGTCAAATCCGGTCTCATCCCTGTTTAAAACATTGAACGTACTTCGTTCATCGTACTGCAGTGTACCACATACGGTGCACCCACCCTATAACAAAAGAGACAATGAAAGTGAGGAACACTATGTCTTGTTCCACAAGACATGTAGTCAATCGTATCTAATGCCATGTGGCTTAGCATAAGTAGCAAAAAACAAAAAGAGCACAAAAATAAATGATAGCAGAGCACGGGAGCTGCATATTTTACACACATATTTGTAAAAATGAAAAGAATGTTCTAAATGTAACAGGTGTGTCTTTTTTTCTTTATAGTGATTAGATATAGTTTACTTTTGTGAAAGGGTTTTTAAGACCCAATTTCTGTACATATATTCAAGATTTCTTCCTTCCTTTCCTCCATTAACTTTTTACAATATTATTCAGCATCGGTGATGAATATGAAATAATGTTTCAAGATTACATATCTTTTCTATTACTGTTTTATGTGCTTTTTCTATTTACTTTATTGCATTGTTAACAGCTTGTGATGGATCACGCTGTTTCTTTTCTGACCAGTCGAAGATCCAAGTAGGATCGAAATGTAGTCATTATAAAAAAAATGTGGCATGTACTGTGCAGGCGCTACCTAAAACATTTCCATATATATATATATATATATATATATATATATATATATATATATATATACACACACACCCCTTTTACCTCATTTTCAAAAAGTCACTTTTTTTAAGCTTGTTTTCATTCAGCAACATATTGCCCACAAACAAAAAAAGAAGAGATTAGAATAAGTACAAGCTGACAACCATTTCCACTTGCTGCCATTACCATTAACCAGCGGTCTGTGTTCTGTCACTCATCCCAGCTGGCAACTGTAAGTACCTGTAACCTGCATGTCAGATCAGCATTACATTCTCTCCCCCCCTCCTACTCTGTGACCCCCTCCACTCTTTATCTTTCTGTTCATCTCTTCCTTCTGTTGTTTTGGTCTTTTTGTAGTTGTTTTGCATCTCCTTGTAGTTGTTTTGTGGCTCTTTGTGGTCATTTTGTGTCTCTATGTTGTTTTGCGTCACTCTCATTTGAGTCTCTGTTGTTGGTTTGTGTCTCTTTATAGTCATATTAAGTCTCTTCGTGGTTGTTTTGTCTCTTTGTAGTAATATGAAATATCTCTTAATCGGTACAGTAAAATTGTCTGATTTTCAGTATGGGTGGAGTCAACGATGTCCTGAACACATATATATCAGTCATTGTTTGGAATTATTGAGAAAATACTTTTTATAACACTTCATATATTCAATTAGATATTTTCGCTGTACAAATGTATGACATTTATTTTGAAATATCTCTTAATTCGTACAGTAAAAATGTCTAATTTTCAGTATGGGTGGAGTCAACGATGCCTTGATTACATATTCATCAGTCATTGTGTGGAATTATTGAGAAAAACCCTTTTATAGCACCTTAAAAATTTCTGAAATTTGCCATTTCAAGGTACAAATTCAGTTCATAGTTTTTGCTTAGTAAAATGTATTAATTGACTGTCAGTCAGGTATTTTTAATATCTTTCCAGCAACCCTCAAATCAAAGAATAAAGACACTTCACGCAGAATTTAGGTGTATCTTCCCTTTTACTCGAGATGCAGGTAACATGTTTCATACTTAATGTGAATATAATTAATTTAATCTTATTTCCATTATGCAATATTTATACTTTGTTTCAAGTATACAACAAAGTATCCAACGTTCAGACAAAACATCTTATTTTGAAAACCGGATATTCGTCTAAAGAAAACCGGATGTTGTCTCACGTTAATCTTTCCGCTAACTTTACAAAGTCCATCGCTCGCTCCAGATTTGTGCCGTTTGAATGCGTTTACCGTAAATTTTAGCATATAGGCGCACTAAAGGTTACGTGTCTGCTAACCTGACCGCAGTCGGGAGCGTGTGCGCCGCGATCTGCCACCCGCGAAAATCGTGAGATCCCGCGATAATCTGTGTAACAACCACAGATGTATAAAGAGAACAACAAACGCATAAAAGGTTACTTTACCTGTCCGACGTTGAATTGCTGTTGATTTGTTCATATTTCCCTGTTTTTGAGACATTTTTAAGCTTGGATATTGAATCTTACATTTTTGCGGTCAAAGCAAAATATAAGAAGAAGAAGAGAAGTGTAGAAGAAGAGCAACCACAGAACAAGCATAAACCCGACGGGCTCTCACACGCCCCCTTCAGTGAGGCAGAGGTACTGTTTGCCCCTCTGTGCTTTTTCACTGCGGTTTAATGTCAGATCAGCAACACTAAATATTTTCTACACAGACGTGAAATACATTACCTATTCTATGGAAAGAAAGGACATATAATAAAAGTGTCTACAGATATTACAGTGGTGACAAACAATAAGAAAGCAAAAGGCACGCGCTCAACCCAGGTAGTGAGGGATTCACAGTCTGAGGTGAGGAACAGCTGGTCGCTGCCTCTCCTCACTGTCTCCTCTGTTTGAACAGGCGCTAATTCAGCGATTTTGATTATAAAAATGCTTGAAATGATTGGAATCATACATAAATTACATTTATAACACAGATCAGTAGAGAAATATACAGTTTTATTTTATCATTATGTGTTTTTTACTTTTCATGATGTCTCCCCTGACCTCACGTCCCCGGTTTTATGTCTCTTGGTAGTCATTTTAAGTCTCTCTGAAGTTTCTTTTCTGTGTCTTTGTGGTGAATCTGTGTCTCTTTAGTCATTTTGATTCATTTGTGGGTCTCTTTGCAGCTGCTTTGCTTGTATTTGTTGTTGTTTTGGTCATTTTGTAGTTGTTTTTTTGTTTATTTATGGCAATTTTCAGTCTCTTCCTGGTTGGTACATGTCTCTTTGAGAGACATTTCCTTGGGTGAAGACACTGACACTTTGGGCCCCTGGACTTGTGCCCAGTAAGCCCGTTCAGTGATCCATCCATGGATGGGGGCGTGGAAAATGGTGGCCGACAGGTCTCCCATGTCTCTAACCGAATAAGTGAGATACGTGCAGCATTGGACGGAGCTTAATCTCTGCTGAGTTTGGCTAACAGTAACAGTGATCAACTCTCTCAAATACCTCCAACACTGAACACCATTTAAATCAGAATGTGTTCAAATCACACTTTGGGAGTGGAAATCCACTCGGGAAAAGTTTATTTCAACACTTTTTTGCTGTGTATCTGCCCTCGCTATTTGAAATTCAAGAGCAACAATACTGGAGGATGACAGATTACTGCTGTCGGATGAAAGCCACATTTCTCTCAGAGGGAAGCTTCTTGGTGTGTGACTGAAGCTGCATATTGCCTAAACGCGTGTTCAAGAAAGCCACCTCAGGAGCAAAGGAAACTTTTAATAAGTTTGCAGAAGAGAATTCGCACACATCTGAGCATCAAAATTATGAAGACATCTGAGAAATAATCAAACGTAGTTAAGGGAAAAGTAAACATTTACATATTATCAGAGACTTTCTGCCCTTGACTGCAGTGTGTCAGTCTAAACTAGAAATGTTCACACCGGAGTAATAACTGGAGTCAAAATACACATGGAGGAATAATTTAATGAAGGTTATTTAAGTTATGAAGGATAGGACTATAAAAGTGTTTACCTCTTCCTATGCCTTCTGTAACATATAATATATATTTATTTAGCTAATTTATTTAGAATGTTCTGTACATGTGAAATGTTCATTTTAATGATTATTTGTATTTTCTTTTCTTATTCTTATTATCTAATCTAATATAAAAAAAAAATAATTGTGATGTGGTAAACTCCATAAACTCCACAGACACACGTAAACCACATATCTTCCCGCCACACTGTTCAAGTTTGCGTTTATGTCTGTATGTGTATCTCATTACTTCTTGGTGCTGTGTGATTTACCCAAAATGTAATGTGTCAACAATACTTGGGCAATAAAGTTGATACTGACTCTTATATTGCCATAAATTAAGTTTCTAATATTTATACTTTTGTACTCTTTTTTTTTGTAAAAGACCAGTGGTTACTGTGTGTGATGTTTAGGCTCGCTTATGAGGAGTAAATCAGGGAAAGCGTCAAGGCAAGAGAGCAAGAGGGAGACCGATAAACGTACAGGCCTGCGTGCATTCGGAGGATCAGACTGAAGTAAATGTGTGGATACGGTATGTCAGGCTTCTGTCTCTTTCTGTCACACAAAGTACCAGCAGAACACGGACTGTTCTAAAAGTAACAACTTTGAAATTTAAAAAGACACATTCCCAGGGATGGCTTGTTGTGGGTGAAATCATTCCCCTCTAAAAGTGTGGTGTCATTTCAATCCATAGTCAATTACTCAGCCTGAGTTCCCTGTCATTTCTCCCTGCCAATCATTCTGTGCGAGTGTTTCTTAGATATGACAGCACGCTGAGAGCCACAGCATAGGGTTAGACAAGCAGATCAAGTGTGATGGCGTTAAATGAGAGCATTTTACACAGTTTACTTTCTGTTCTCGCAGGTGATTAACACTGTCAAATTTGTTCAATTTATAGTTGTGTTTTTTGAGCATGCCTGTGTCCATTTTAGACCTAATTGTTTTCTAATTCTGTTCCTGATGCACCCATCCCCCCCACCGCCTCTCTCCTCCCAGAACATGAGTGATGGAATCATTTTATGCCTTTTAGAGAGCGCTTTTTTGGCACGAGCATGTCCGTAAAATTCATCACATAATGGTGTTCAGGTTATCAAACTCATGACCGTTGCCAGTGCAGCAAGGCAAAGAATTGTCTAGAGCATTAGAGTGGGGATAGAGAGGAATGCAACGCCTTTACTGTTCACATCCCACTTACATTACTGTAACTTTTTGTATTCCTCTATCATCCAATACAACCTCTCCAAACGTCAACTAGTTCAAAGTGCAGCAGCAAGACTACTCACAAAATTAAACATTTTATTTTATTTCATTTTATTTTATTTTATTTTATTACTGTGTTCTAGTAATTCATCCCTTGCTTGTTATTATTACTGTATCAACTATTTTTTAATCTACTACTATCTGTTCATTTCTCTTGCTTTTTATGTCTTTGTAAAGTATTTTGTTTTTGAAAAACATTTTAAAACCAGTATTTAACTTTGAGGCATGTGAAACTGTTTAAGTGAAAAGTAACACATCACATCTGCAAGAGGGTCTTACATGGTAACAGATGCATAAGTCAAATTCAACAACCCACGAATAAGACCTGTACGTTCTATGCACTGCATTTCAAAGTAATTGAATTCATTATTAAGGACTGAGGCAGAATTTTATTCAAGGAGCTTCATCCTGCATGCATCCTTGGGTATAATGCAGGTGTACAGTATGTTCAATAGTCCATTTAATGTAACCTTGACTGTTGAATCAAATTCTTAAAAAAAAAAATCTTTATTGACTATGGAGGTTATATTTACGAAAGGAAAATTAAACAGCATATTTCCTTGGAGCTACACATGTAGTACTTTTTGATATGGAGTACAGGAAACACATTCACCTGAAGGCTGTGTATATTATAGAGAAGATTCCTGGACGATGTTTTGACAAAGAACAATATCTTTCATCATTCCTGTTCCCTTTGTTCATTGCCACAGAGAGTTTAGAACATCATGTCCTCTGAAAGTAAACAGAGCAGTAGCTCTCAATGCTTTCCCTCTCGAACACATCTTTGTTGTTTCCCCCTCACCTTCTTAAGTGTCTCTGCATATGTACTTAAAAGCCACACAGTTGGAGAAAGCCTAGGCTATAAAGCAAGCGTACACAGGGTTCAATTAAATCAACAGAAGAAGAAAAATGCAAATGTGTCTTTTAGGGTAGGGTAGTTTAATTGGAGACTAATGATGCATTAATTCCAGCATGATCAAAGACAACATCAAGGGTTTTCTATCCCATTGATAGAGCCCATGAAGAAAGTAACCTTGTCTTTTAGCCTAAAGCAAGTCCATGCTTACAACATAATCACTGCTTAACTCAGTGCGATTATCTCGATAACACAGACGAGGATTACCTGTGTTCTGTGGGACTGGTGTGCTGACATCTGGAGTGTCTGGAAGTGAGGCTTCAGCACCATCTGATGGAGAAAAAACAATCATGCAACATGGTGTAAAATGGACTACAGAGGAATCTTTAGCCGACCACAAGACTAAGAATCCTACAGTCTTTTGATAATTGAAAATCAACTGTTTCTGGTATTTTTGTTATGATCAGCACATGTCACTTCTTACATTTAAATAATCTTTTCAACCACATTTTGGCCCGCATTGACCACTGCCTCGAATGACATGAAAGAGTGGAGCCATAGTTTTCTTTCAGAGCGCTGTTTTAATATCCCTTAGTAGCAACTTTATGCTGTTAATAATGCACAATTTGATGTAGTTACGTAATAATCTCATTTTTGTTTGCTCCAGACAAGTCAAAGTAGGCACTAACTACAGAGCAGTTAAGTGATCACTGAGCTGGTGGAAGAAGTGTTCACAACGTTTACTAAAGTAAAGTACAGAAGTATTAGCATTGGGTGCAGCCGTGGCTCAGAGCGGGTCATCCTTTCACCACAAGGTTGGTAGTTTGATGGCCGACTCTTCCACGTGTCCTGGAGCGAGACACGTGGCTCTGAGGGTCCTTCACTGCTCCAGATGCTTAAGATGGGTTAAATGCAGAGGTTACTTATTTCAAGTATGTGACCATTGTAATAAAGTACGTAAAGTGAAATGATGTTAAGTAAAAGTACTCTTCATGCATCACTCATTCTATTAATCCTAATGATGCATTAGGTCATTATTGGATTATAATCATTGATGCTTCATGTATTAACATTAGTTTACTGTTGCAGCTGGTAAAGGTGGGGGCCATTTTTTTTTATTATGTTATACTGCTGAGTAGCGTATAGGACAATGCATCAGGATACATTTGTTGATTATGTTTTGTGTAAATAATAGGATTCTGAGTCACTAACTAAAGTGCATTATTGGCCTCTCAAATGTAGTGGAGTATAAGTATAATATAATAGTTTCCTTAAATAATGAAATGAGTTCTGTGTGTGACATCATTGCTGTGCAGATAGGAAGGACTCAATGTTCCAAGTACCAATTTGACACATTTAGCAAAAACAATTTGTCAAAATTTACTTGTGGGCCAACAACACTTTATGACCTAATGACCTGGCAAATTCATACTTAATGCATATTTGATAAACACACCTTGAATAAAGGGCGTTTGAATGCGTCATTGGTGCTTTTAAGTAATCGGAATGTACTGCAAGGAAATGGTGAAACGACAGCCCCCTAGTGGAGAAGAAGAGGTATAGGAGGGCAAGTGAGAAATGAAAAGAGAAATTTGACATTATTTTGGGTAACTGTCAAGCATGGTATGGATTTGGATCCAGTTAAAATAAATTGAGTTGTGAAAAAGGTACAACATGGAGCCAGTAATCCACAACCAACGGTGTGTAATTGTTTCTGGAATCAGTGGTTGAGAGTGTTGCTGTCATGTATTTGTAGGCCTATCATACAATTCTGTCTATGCAAATTAATGTTAGGACCTACAAATAAATGTATTTGATAGAGAACAGCCAATCATGTCCACATATCAATTAACGTTATAATTTCACGATATTTTCTTTATGTTTGTTTGTTTTTAAATGATTTACCGTATTTCACCGCCAGATTGACTTTATCCAATATAACGTTTTGTTGCAGTTCTTCACTGTGACCAGTGGAGGGCAGTAATCTTCATGATTCTTAACTTTCCAAAAGACAGAGGCACTCCCTAGACTAGATTCAAGTATACTGTCATTTGCACGCAGCACAAAGTACGGAGAAAACAAAATGCAGTCTAGTATCTAACCAAATGTACAGAATAATATACAGAATAAAATACAGAATAAATTGCGGTGTGAATACCGGATGCAGAAAAGCTGATGCTATGCTGAATTGCTGGTTAAAATGTTAAGGAAATTGAGGATTCATGCCTGATGTTTTTGTTTTGTTTTGTTTGGCATGTGTTTGTTGTGTTGAAAATGGGCTCTATAACTGAATGTCGTTGTGCATCCATGTGTTGCATAATGACAATAAATGATCCTTGAATCCTTGAGAAACATTTGTGTCACATTTTTTCATTTCAAAAGTAGTACTTGAATCATTTAAAAAATAGATTAGACCATAATATCGACTGCTGTGCAAATGGAAATCAGGCAATTTAATTCTTGCAAATAACGTGGTGCCTACTCAGACTCAAAATTGTAGACGTATTTAGTCTCTGGTGACTTTGATACATGTATCATATTAAAAAGCTATCGTTGATCAGCTAAGTATATGTATTGATGTACAGTTAAGAACGGGATATTGTTAAATGTATCGAAGGAACGATCAGTAAGGAATTTACAAATTCTTCACGAAATTCTACTATAGTCAGGATGATAGGAGAATAAAAAAGAGTAATTTACATAAATATGTGTATTGCTGTTTTATAGAGAATGCCTGGCGTGATAAAAAAAAAATCTATTAATTAACTGAATGATGATAAAGCTCTTTTGACTTTTGTCGACAAGTAAACTTGTGCTTCTCGGTAGCCGTAGCGTGCCACACGGTCTTGAGCGCAACATAACGTGATGACGCACGGGGCAAGACGTACGTACTATAAATTTATTTTTTCTGACGTCAGCGGTCTCTTCCCTGCCTAAGACCTCGTGAGGTGGGCAGCGTACAAAATTCCTGTTTCTTCTCGCCACTGAGCGGATCCGAAACCATCCGTCAAAATGGTGAGTTGATCGCACTTTCCCAAGTAGTTGATGCATTATCGAGCGCAAAATATGTCCTTGACGTTAATATTGATATAGTTACGGGCATTTTACGGATGATGTGCGTACTTGTAGGTTATTTCTGGCGATTGTGCTTTGATCAAAATGGCAGCCGCTCTGTCATCGTTACCGTTCGTTTTACGGAGCTACCGGGACTCTAGAGAATCATTTCTAAATTGTCATACTAAACTGTGGATTGTCTAAGTTAATGCATTTTGGCCCGTTTTGGGTGGTAATATATCGGCCGACTCTTAAATGGCTAACGTAAAGTGACGCTGCGGTGTTGCGTATGCTAACACGTTAAGCGGCCGCTCTTTGCTTCGACTTCAACGGAAAATGTAGCTAATGTCGATATAAATGAATAGTAACTGAATTGGGGGGCAGGTGACCATTTAAATGTTGTCTGCTGTAGTGGTAGCGTCGTGTTTCTGAAGTCTCTACACCCCGGGGTAAAATTAAACCGGCATTTCACGCTGCCGGGCCGGCTAGTTTTGGCTAACAAGCTAACATTAGCACTTAGCATTGTATCATGAGTCTGTACACGTGGCCTATTTGTGCTGACGTATTATGCCGGTTGGCGCTTAGTTGAGTTCTAATGTTACAAATGATTTCTGGGTTGAATTCTTATTGCAGTCTAGATATACTTGTTGTTCACCCGATATGTTGGAAATCACAGGCGAAAGGTTCTGAAAAAGGAAATGCTATATGGAGATAACTACAACGTCAGAGCTGTGACGATGGTGGATAACGCCCTGGGTGGAACTAGGACAATTCGCATAGCATCCGCAGCAATTTTCGATATGCTCTGCGTACTCTTTTGCTATAT
Source organism: Cebidichthys violaceus (assembly GCF_023349555.1). NCBI lineage: Eukaryota > Metazoa > Chordata > Actinopteri > Perciformes > Stichaeidae > Cebidichthys > Cebidichthys violaceus. The sequence goes on from NW_027176561.1 coordinate 912,165, forward strand.
TTATGTGTTCAGTTTTTTCCTTTTTTGTGAATCTTCTAACTATTTAAAATGTCTCCTCCATCAGGTGAACTTTACAATCGACCAGATCCGTGCCATCATGGACAAGAAGGCCAACATCCGTAACATGTCTGTGATTGCGCACGTCGACCACGGAAAGTCAACTCTGACGGACTCGCTTGTGTCAAAGGCTGGCATCATTGCCTCAGCTCGTGCTGGAGAGACCCGTTTCACCGACACACGCAAAGACGAACAGGAACGTTGCATCACCATCAAGTCAACGTAAGAATCTTGTTATACGTCAGTAGGTGTTTTAGCTTGGCTCCCATCTCTGCTCCTCCCTGGGTCTGGATGGTGAGCTGGCTGTGGGCGGTCAAAGTCTGCTGCACTTAATCAAATCCCCACGTTTTCTGTTCAGATGTTGATGAATGTGTCGTGTCATTTGCCATTAGTGATAAAATAAAACATTTCTGCACAGTAATGGTATAAAAAAGAGCTTTCATTTTCTATTGATTGAACTGTTAACTATTAAACCAATTGGTCAATTAATCGCAACAATTCATTTTCATCAAAAAATCAAATCCTACAAACTGTAGGTCATTGTATAAAACAGCACAAAACATAAGCACAGGGATGCCTGCCGTTAACGCCAGTATAACCTATAATGACGCTGCATTGTATTGAACACGTTAGGACTCGATGAACACGGGCTGGTGAAAGTTAAATATTGTAGGTTACCTTTCTTTCAGCTGATCATGTTCATCAAGTGTATTTTTCAAATGTACATTCCCAAGCAAATTCAATTACAATACATTCATGGAATGTAAAGCTGTTGATTGTATTGTGTTATAGTGGTGTAACGGACCACAGTTGATCTGTGATTCCCCCCCCCCCCCCCCTGCTCTCTTTTTGTCACATTGGACATCTCTGTTTTCATGCAAGACTATAGACAAAAGTTCTTTACTTTAAGGGATTTTAAAGTTTTTGTTTTTAATTAAATGACGATACCTTTTATATTCTCCCCCCTTTTTTTACATATTTTTTTTTATTTAAAGACTTTGTATATATCAACTCTCATTTTTTGTAGGATCACCCAATTTTTATGTCATTTGAAAACTGACTCGGTCTAAACTGTTATCCATCCTGACTTGCAGCGCTATCTCCTTGTTCTACGAGCTGAGCGAGAATGACTTGGCCTTCATCAAGCAGGGCAAAGATGGTTCTGGCTTCTTGATCAACCTGATTGACTCTCCGGGGCACGTTGACTTCTCCTCTGAAGTGACTGCTGCTCTCCGTGTCACTGACGGAGCCCTGGTCGTAGTGGACTGTGTGTCTGGTAAGGACAAGACTGTCAAACCCTCACTAGCCAATGTAGAGTCTCATTTGATCTTAGTCTACAAGCAATAAACCACAAGCTGACACACAGAGGACATGAAACTGTCAACATTGCCAGTCGCATTGTTTTATCAGGCATATAAAATTAGACAAAACTCTTGCATCAGATTATTAACAATAACTTAGTTTACATTTAAATGTACACATGCTACAGGAAAACCTGTAAGGTCTGATTTGCTATGTAAATAATTAAACGGTGTCCTTCATACTATGTTTACTATAGTGCTGCTTGTGTGAACTCTCAACGTGATCTTGAATTGTCTCGTTGTGTAACCCTGCCAGGTGTTTGTGTGCAAACTGAGACGGTGCTCCGTCAGGCCATTGGTGAGCGCATCAAGCCAGTCCTGATGATGAACAAGATGGACCGTGCCTTGTTGGAGTTGCAGCTTGACCCTGAAGACCTTTACCAGACTTTCCAGCGTATTGTTGAGTCGGTCAATGTCATCATTTCCACTTATGGAGAAGATGAAACTGGACCTATGGGCTCCCTCATGGTGAGTTTCTGTCTGAATGTTTTTATCTTGAGTGCAACACACTGGCCTCGCGTCTGGATCAATAGCTTAAACTTTTGTCCAGTGTTTTTCCGAACTAAAGCGTTGCGCTTAATTAACTCCTCTGTCCCAATTTATGTACTGGGCTACTAAAATGGCATAGTTTTCTTATTTAAAAAAAATCATGTTCTTGTAACAGGTTTTTTTAATTTAAAAGAAACTAAAACTGTGAAAAACTACGGGGATCCAGCTCCTAAACAGACACAACATGAGTATTTTTGTCTCTTTATTCTTGTGTCCAAAGTAAAGTCAGTATAGCTAAATAAAACATAAATTAAAAAAAATCTCTTTTATGTACTTATGCCAACTCTCAAAGGTCGATCCAATTGTTGGAACAGTTGGCTTTGGCTCTGGACTCCACGGCTGGGCTTTCACCCTGAAGCAGTTTGCTGAGATGTATGCAGCCAAGTTTGCTGCCAAGGGCAACACCCAGTTGACACCAGCTGAGAACTGCAAGAAGGTGGAAGACATGATGAAGAAGCTGTGGGGTGACAGGTCGGTCTCAAGCTTGGTTGCCAAATAAATCGCACACAATCCGAAGGGGAACACAACTAGCACATAGAAAGAAACAAAATGTTTCATGACTTTATTTAATCTTGAACCTGATTTGTGTCTTATTATAGTTGTTTCTGACTTGATCAAATTGGTCAATCTTCACTCGTGTATTTCTCTAGGTTCTTTGATGCATCCACTGGAAAGTTCCTTAAAACTGCTAATGGACCTGAGGGCGCCAGGTACCCACGCACCTTTGTTGCTCTCATCCTGGATCCTATCTTCAAGGTAACGTGGCTGCTTTTATTTAAATGTTATTGTGCTGCAATGCACTTAGAAAAGGCAACGTTGTTCAAAGTAGTACATGTTGTAATTTGATAATTCCATATCTGTAAACTTTTAAGGAAACTAAAAGGGGTTGCTCTGTGTGCCTGCAAGTGATGATTTGAAACATTCTTCACTTTGACCTGAGTAAACAGTGATGATAACCTTCACTCTGAGCAGGGCACAGGAACTCGTTTCATTCTTGGCTTAGTCATGTTTAATTGCAAGCGAAATGGTCGTGTTTAATCAGTCTACTAATTCAAATGGACTTCCTATTTAGGTCTTTGCTGCCATCATGAACTTCAACAAGGAGGAAACTGCCAAGCTGATCTCAAAGCTGGATATCAAGCTGGATGCTGAAGACAAGGAGAAGGAGGGTAAGCCTCTCCTGAAGTCAGTGATGCGCCGCTGGCTGCCTGCCGGAGAAGCCCTTCTGCAAATGATCGCCATCCATCTGCCTTCCCCCGTCACTGCCCAGAAGTACCGTTGCGAACTGCTCTACGAAGGACCTGGAGATGATGAGGCTGCCATGGGTATGACAACATTATATTTTTATTATGACTTGGTAATAAAATGTTTCAACAAACGGCACATGCTTAATTTCAGTAATTGCTATTGGCAAGACCGTGGCAATATTCCAGATGTGGCTTCGATTGGTAGTTGTTTTGGGACTCAAACTTATTGTCAAACAAATTGTTTTTAACCAGGTATCAAGAACTGTGACCCCAAGGCTCCCTTGATGGTGTACATCTCAAAGATGGTCCCTTCCAATGACAAGGGTCGCTTCTATGCATTTGGTCGTGTGTTCTCTGGCTGTATCTCCACTGGCATGAAAGTACGCATCATGGGACCTAACTATACCCCTGGAAAGAAGGACGATCTGTACTTGAAACCGATTCAGAGGTTGGTTTTAACATCTGTATCAGTTGGCTGATACAGCCAACTGAATTGTATTGATAGTCGTAATTTCAAGTCAACATATCAGATATTGGTCCCATCTGAATTGTCTTGTTTCTACCACTCGCACAGGACCATTCTGATGATGGGTCGTTATACTGAGCCCATTGAAGATGTGCCATGTGGTAACATCGTGGGTCTGGTCGGAGTGGACCAGTTCCTTGTCAAGACTGGAACAATCACCACTTTTGAGCAGGCACACAACATGAAGGTGATGAAGTTCAGTGTCAGCCCTGTGGTGAGAGTTGCCGTGGAGGTCAAAAACCCTGCCGACTTGCCCAAGCTGGTGGAGGGACTGAAGCGTCTGTCCAAGTCCGATCCCATGGTGCAGTGCATCATTGAAGAGTCTGGAGAACATATCATCGCTGGAGCTGGAGAGTTGCATCTGGAGATCTGTTTGAAGGATCTGGAGGAGGATCATGCTGGCGTTCCACTTAAGGTAATTAAAAGCAAATCAAAATTGAATGTATACTTTTAAAGTCATTTTGATGTTATCCCTGAACATATTTGCATTGACATTTTTTTTATTTCATTTTTAGAAATCTGATCCAGTGGTGTCCTACAGGGAGACCGTCAGCGAAGAGTCAAGTGTTGTGTGTCTTTCAAAGTCTCCCAACAAGCACAACCGTCTGTTCATGAAGGCCTGTCCCTTTGCAGAAGGTCTGGCAGAGGACATTGAGAAGGGTGAGGTTGGCCATCGCCAGGAGTTGAAGGCCCGTGCCCGATACCTCACTGAAAAGTTTGACTGGGATGTCGGTGAGGCCAGAAAGATCTGGTGCTTCGGACCTGATGGAACTGGCCCCAACCTTCTGGTGGACGTTACCAAGGGAGTGCAGTACCTTAATGAGATCAAGGATAGCGTTGTGGCTGGCTTCCAGTGGGCAGTCAAGGAGGTAAGGGGGCAAAATAAGGCCCAAATTCATTGTTCATTGCACTCGGCTGAAACGTTTTTGGATTAGGGCTATGAGTGGGTTATGTAATTGTTTTTCATCTACAATTGGTGTCTCATTGTTGTCTTTAGGGTGTCCTCTGTGAAGAGAACATGCGTGCCATTCGCTTCAACGTCCATGATGTGACCCTGCATACAGATGCTATTCACCGTGGTGGTGGTCAAATTATTCCCACTGCTCGCAGAGTTCTGTACGCATGCGAGCTCACCGCCCAGCCCAGAATAATGGAGCCAATCTACCTGGTGGAGATCCAGGTAAGTGCCACTGGAGATGTTTGTAATTTTAATTATATATTATTTTTTTTTCTAGTTTGCCGGTATATCTAGGCAGGGCATCATGGTTAAGTTGCAAAGGTTTTTACTTGTCACACATGGGCAAATATTAACCAGAACTGGTGTCTATAGTTGACTTGCCTGTCATTTCACAAATGTGAGCATGAAGTGTAAAACTAAATATCTCCTGTCTACTTTGCAGTGTCCTGAAGATGCGATGGGTGGAATCTATGGTGTGTTAAACAAGAGGCGTGGTCACGTGATTGAGGGCGGAGACTGTTCTATGATTGGTACACCCCTGCGTGTTACCAAGGCCTACCTGCCTGTCCTCGAGTCATTTGGTAAGATTTATATTAAGTTTGTCTTAAGCAGTCAAGTGTACGATACTCCCATCTTTTAGTAAATGCAGATGTTGTTAGACGTATTAAGCTGTCAGCAGAAAACTCAAGGTTTTGAATCACGGATCAGAACGGCACGGGAGAAAAAATAACTATAAATAAGATTCCCCGATCACGTTTATTGATTATACCAGTCGCTGATGGTCAATGATCCATAAGTCAGTGTAAACCATAAAACAATATAAATGTATTTATTTTACTTTCTATATTTATGTCATCTATAGTAGTCATTTGTGTAAAACACATTTCAAATGATTAGGAAATGAAAGTTTACATTGATGAGTCTAGCTGCTTAGAGCTAGTGTTAAAAAGTTGGAACGAGTCAAAATTTCCTCTCGTATCTATTTTATATTGCTGTGAAAACAATTTTCTTCTAACAACACTTTTTTCAAGTGTTTCACCAAAACATTTTACAAGACATTGGAACATCATGTTAATTTACCTTTGCCTACTACTCATTTTTACTTAACAGACCCTGAATGCATCATGTAGCATGAATGGAACCAACGTACTTCGTTAGCTCATAGCAGCAACAGTGCTGCTAGCGTCATTAGTGCTCATGGCTTTAACACGCATGTTTACCATGTAGCATCATCGGGGATCGGCGACTAGAAAAGCATTAATGCTGACCTTCTGATTGCATACTTTTATTGAATATCGGTCGGCTACGATCTGCATTAAAAGTTTATTTCACACTATGCTAGTTAAACTAACTGAACTGAAACTCCTCCTGGTGCATCTTTGCCACCTTTTCCACTTGCCCGTTTGTCGACGTGTCAATTTTCATTTGTTAGCCTTACAAGGACCAGTAGCGAACATTAAATTCATGTTACTGAAACCCAAGATGCTTATTTTTAGTGTAAATTATCGAGCTACCTAAACTAATTGGGAGATATTTTTGGAAAAGGAAGATAATTGTGACCAGGAGCAGTGTGTGATCATGACAGGTGGTTAAAGTAAAAGTAGAAAAATATTTCTTTAGTGTAATTTTACTTGAACCTGACAACTAGAAGGCCTGCTAATTTGTTTAAAATGTAAAGAGTGGCAGTAGTAGCCTTTTTTTTAAATCTAGCTAAATGGCCAATTGTGCACATGCTGTATGTTGACGTCTCCATATTTTTAGTGTGTTCCAAAGAGGGTTTTTTTATCTACCATGTTATACTAGACGCCCCAAGCTGTTGACCAGAGGGGAAAACCAATGTTCTCTCCCACATCTGTGACTGCTGCACCATCACGCCTTGCAACCCTTTAACCATAGTGTAATAGAGGCTTGGTCGACTGGTATTAAAGCGTACTTTGCTCTGTGCATTCTCAGGTTTCACAGCCGACCTTCGTTCCAACACTGGTGGCAAGGCCTTCCCCCAGTGTGTGTTCGATCATTGGCAGATCCTCCCAGGAGACCCGTTAGACCCTTCTAGCAAGCCTGGCATCGTCATCGCTGATATCCGCAAACGCAAGGGTCTGAAGGAAGGTGTCCCGGCCTTGGACAACTACCTGGACAAATTGTAAACGTCTGGACCCCCCTTGGCTCTTGCCTCATTCCTCCCTTTCCAACAAATTCTAAGTCTGCTTTGTGGGACTGGATTGTACAGAACACAGTGAGCACCAATGTTTGCCAAAAGGATTGACAATAATGAATAAACTACAAAAATTGTAAACGATAAATAAAATAAAATAAAAACGAATTGTTCAGACTGTTTTTTGTTAACATGTGGAAGCCGTCTCGACAGCTGTTGAGGTGCTCAATATAGTTTTTATATTGTAATATATATATATATATATTTATTACGCCTTAGAGTGCACACAATTTCTAGTTTTCTAGTGCAGTTGGTTTTCATGGTAAACTGGTAGACACTGAAGTATGCTAGGTCTTGATATCACAACAGCTGAATGGTGCCAATGCTCCAGCTAGGACAGAACATTGAATCAAATGCTTGTTTTATACCACGACCAGAGTTTGCTCTAAATACTCACTATCACTGATGGAGCAGCCGCGGTTATAATTGCAGCTGAAAAGATGTTTGACACTTTTATTTAAGGGTTTACAATGATGGTGCAAACCATTTTCCCATGATAGTTTATCAAAATCCCTTTCATTACCGGTATGTGGTTATGGTTTTAAGATGCCAACATTAACAGAATATCAAATGACATGTCATGGCTAAAACAAATTTACAGACTTGTTTGCATTAGAAATGCAGGAGTCCAGGTGACCGGGCAGAGACCCACAGAAACAAATGCTAGGTTACTGATCGATTTGACCGAATTATTTAGATCGTGGTTTTTGTTTTTTTAGAAGCAAAACTGTCTCCGCTGAAGTCGGTTATAATGGGAACCTGGTATCTCAATTTTCTTGGAAAACCTATTTGAAGATGTCTCCTAAGGCTTGAGGAAACTTTACCATTAATCAAAAAACAATTGTTGGTTGCTGCCCTACGTGCAACCTACAAAACCAACAATTCCCACCAATAACACACCAAATCTGTGGACACCCTAAAGTCCTGAGTGTTTTTTTTTTATCTTGTACACACACGTTAACTTGTTCCCACATGAGGAATAACTTGTGCACACAAGATGAATGTCACCTCGCAGGACTTAACGGCTCCATGCAAACCAAACATCCAAAGATGCCCGTGCTCATGTTGGCACATTGGCTCTAGTCTGATGGGCATGAATCCCCCCCAACTCTATCGAGGTGGTCTTTGAGATACTCTGGGTCTCTGCTGTCCTACATGAAGTGCTCCACGCTGAGTTGATTTGTAGTTGTCCTGCTCTATCCTTCAAGGGCAGCCGCCCATGTTGAAGCTGTTTGCCAACGTGTGTCCTTGGGTTCAAACCAGTTCAAACTAGACTGTTTGGTTCAAACCCAACCCAGCCAAGCGTGTTCTGTTTGTCTTTGTTTGTCTTAACACGTTTTCCAGGCAAGAAACCAAGAAATGCTTTAAACACTCAAAGCATTTCCAAACAGAATCACACAACAGTTAGACTTTTTTATATTGCTATAACTGAGCAAGCTGGACAATACCGGTAGAGTTAATTTTTTCTAAACCTAGGTTTGGATCCAGTTATGATAAATTGAGTTGTGAAAAAGGTACAACATGGAGCCAGTAATCCAGAAAAGTGTAATTGTTTCTGCGTTGACTGACTTTATCCAATCTAACGTTGTGTTGCTGTTCCTCACTGTGACCAGTAGAGGGCAGTAAACCATGATACTTAACTTTCCAAAAGACAGAGGCACTCCCTACATTAGATTCATTTTACTGTCATTGCACAGAGCACAAAGTACGGAGAAAACAAAATGCAGTCTAGTATCTAACCAAATGTACGAAATAATATACAGAATAAAATACAGAACTAGAAAAACTATTCCTGAATGAATTGCGATGCTGAAATGCTGATGCTACACCGAATTGTTAAGGAAATGGAAGCAGTAGGAAAAGTGGGAATGAGTTTAATTTGTACAAATGTCATTGAAAAGTTGAATGACGACAATCATGTAGAAACAATGTGGAATATTTGAAGTTGTCTGTGTGAAGGAGGGGAAGTAGGAATAGTTGCAAAAGTAGGAATGGATTTAAATTGTATGGAAATTATGCAAACATTACATAGATCCCTTGTAATAACGTGTTTGCCTACATTCATTAATTGCAGACATTCCTCAAGCATGTTCTTTCTGTAAAACAGAAATGGAATGTATTTATTCTCAAGAGTTCTGGAATGAAGTTGCTCTCATGTTTTATCTAAGACAATATAAGACATGGTCTTGTTTCTGAATTGTTATACAGGCTTAAAATATACAAACAATGCTCTCAAACTTATTTTAATATCAAATCCATTAGGCCAGATCTTCTGTTTTGTGTTGAATTACAATATTGCTTTGACTCTGTTTCTAACATAGACTTCTCAAATAATTGGAAAAATACTTTTATAATAAAATAAAAATGAATAAGGCGTTTAATTATATGTTTAAGTTTACAGCTCCCTCATTCAATTCGTTATTGTCTATATTGCTTCATGTTTTCTTTCTTTTTTGGTTATGTTTGTTATTGTTGAATTTTTTGAACGTCTTTTCACTGGATAAATGGTGATGGGAGGAGGCCCTGAAGATGTCTGATAATACAATGGGTCATGGATGCACCCATCTGGGATACACATGACAGCCAAAAGCAGATAGCAAATGTTGTGTCTTATCTAAGTTCATTTGAACACTTAGTAAAGCTTTTGTTTTACAAGCACATCCGCTCGAGCATCACATGGCCAAATAAATATGTATACTTGCCTAATTAGTGGACGTATTTTGCCTGCCTGAGATTCGTTATATTAAGCAGGCGGCCGTGGAGTTTGATCTGAGGACAAATCGTCTTAAAAAAAAAAACGTTATCCAAATTCCATACCCAAACAATTACAGACTATCATGCATTTCATAACTGCATAATAACATAAACATCTTATCATCTTATAAACCTAAAATAGTACAAAATTAAATAAAATATGGGAGCAATGTCAAATAAAAAAGCAAAGTAAAATACAAATTACTTAAATATAGTGAATAATGTAAAAGAAAAGAAAGTCAACGGGATCTTTGTGAATATACGCCTTATTAAACTGATAGAATGTAAAGAGTATGCCATTTTAGTACTTTTTAGCGTTTTATGAATTTCATAAATAGTCTAAACACATTAGGGACGGTAATGGTAAGTGTTGCTACTTAACATGTACTCAAGCACTGTAGTTAAATACAATTTTGACGTACTTACTTGAGTATATTCAATGTATGCTGCATTGTTTTTCTCACGTCAACGTTTTCTTCTCCTCGAACGCTGTAGAGGGAGGGGGGTCGAGGGGGGGGGGGATATCCAACCAACCAATCATGACTCTCCGTACCGACCAATCAGAGGGCAGACAGGCTTCTCTTCCTGTTTGGCTGAGGGAATCATTATCGGGTGAGTTAGAAGACGTTTATCCCCCCAAAAAAGTAGAAATAATTATATATAACTGCCATTGTCTGTAGTGACTAAACAGTGTGTCTGAATACACATATTTCCTGTATTTCATTTTTCTTTTCTTGTAAAGAGGGAGCAGTTTGGATTAGCTTTTTGTTTGGCTATTGTCCGTTGTGTGTGTGTGTGTGTGTGTGTGTGTGTGTGTGTGTGTGTGTGTGTTTGTGTGTGTGTGTGTTAACAGTTAGCCGCATTGGACTGCTAGCAGTCAGGTTAGCATAAGAAGCGGCATCCCTGCGAGGACATTATTGCTGGATTTTACTGTTGCTCGCATCTATTCTATTTTTTTATTTTTTTTACGTCTCTTATGTTATTCTGCACAGGCTTCCCCCCACGACGTAACCCCTAACCGATTAACCCCAGTTACATAGTCCGTGCACGGTGGTCATGGGTGGGATCAAACAAGAGCAGGGTGATGCATCGCAGCAGTCCAGACCTTCACATTCAGCAGATCAGCCACAGGAAGAGGTGAGTACTGCTGCATCTGACCAAAAGGCTGTGTAAAGGACTTAGTTGGAGGAGTAAAGCTGTCTTTGCAACCAAAGATCTGATTAAACAAGCTATATATGTGGCCTATTTGTTGAAACTGGTAGAGAAAACAATCTTCCTATTGATTGATATTGAAGTGAATTGTTGCAACCCTAGTATGTAGTTATGATAGTTGTCTGCTGAGCAGCACAGGTGAGGGAGCGGCCCCTGCCTTCATGTGAGCGTTGTTCCCCCTCTCTGCAGCCAAAGAAGAGAGGCTGGCCGAAGGGAAAGAAAAGAAAGAAGGTGCTGCCAAACGGTCCCAAGGCACCGGTGACGGGATACGTCCGCTTCCTGAATGAACGCCGAGAACGTATGCGGGCCAGATACCCTGACTTACCTTTCCCAGAAATCACCAAGAGACTTGGAGCAGAGTGGACACAGTTAGCCCTGAATGACAAACAGGTATGCTTTTACATGTATTGTTTATTCTAATATATATATGTATATATATATATATATTATACACATATATCCGACAAGGTCTTATGAGAATATTATAAACACTGAGGTTAGCCTGTTACTTCCCGCTCAGTGGGAGGCTCACTGCTGGACTAACCGGTCACATTATCTCGTGATCGGAGGGTGGAGAATATACGATGATTACGCACCGCATTCCTCACTTTCTGGTATTGCAGCCTCATTTTCTTAAGTTTGTCGTGGCATTGTTTTGTTGTTTATTGTACCCACGCTACCAATAAATCTCTCCTTTTCGCCTGTATTGTCCAGTTGTGCTTGGATGTTTTTTGTCTGTCCACATTTCAAGTGAGCATTTACAGAGAGATCCTTTTTCCGCAGCTGGACGGGTCACGAGCAAACCTAATAAATAGCGGTCCGCGTCCTTATTTTGGTGCAATTTGGTTTTCACACCTGATGCCAACCATACACATGATCCGTGCCACCTTTTCAAGTGGACGGATCAACGAACCGTGTCTGAGTACGGTACAAAGTGATCAGACTAATGTCAAACAAACTGGGTCAAATGCACTCTGATCCGGGCCCGGGTCCCTGATGTAAAAGCACCCTGAATGATGCTTTCTTATTGAGCCAGTCGGGCTGGTTTCCACGGTCGACTACACAGAAACGACAGTCGCGAATATGATTGCCGGTGTTATTGCTGCATTTGTTTTGCTTCGTCTGTTTCTTTTTTATTTCCATAAATAGGTTGCAGACATCAGCTGGCAAGCATTTTCCTACTAAAATATACTGCGTGACCAATTCCCAAGAAACGTGCTCGGTGTTTTAAATAATCAAGCGCTACACTATCTTTGCACTGACAGCGCTACCTGGACGAGGCGGATCGGGAGAAGATGCAGTATGCCCAGGAACTGAAGGAATATCAGCAGACTGAGGCCTATCACATCACCAGCGCTAAGATACAAGACAAGAGGATCAAGAAAGGTGACGACAACTGAGCTCTACATACTGTGTGTGTGTTGTGTCACGACTCTGTGCCGTGTGAGCTGTAATATGCACTCACGTTTTTTTTTCTCTTTCAGAAGACACTCCGTCTGTCATCATCAGTACAAATTCGGAGTCTTCAGTATCAAAGGTACATGACACGTCCATATCTTGTCACTGTATATTCTGCGATGTCGTTTCCGCATCATTTTCAAACAGCGAAGTTGTCGATTTTGCTGATTACGTCCTTTTTAGGCTTCTGACCTCACCAGAGGATTCGACATCCCCATCTTCACAGAGGAGTTCCTCGATCAGAACAAAGGTAACAGAAACTGACCACAGGTTCTTCTACTATGGATTGATGCTAAAGCAAATTGTGCGATTACTTTGTTAGCTAATAGGACATTTTTATGCAAAGTAAGTTCCATCCAACATGTCACACAGGACGTAATCTTGTGCTCCCACCTGATCCCGTTTTTTTTTATTTTCCCTTTTTGTGCTTTCAGCTCGAGAGGCTGAGTTGCGACGGCTTCGTAAGGCCAACATTGAGTTTGAAGAGCAGAATGCGGTGCTTCAGCGGCACATAAAGGACATGTACAGTGCTAAAGAGCGCCTGGAGGCTGAACTGGGGCTGGACGAGAAGCGCACCCAGGCTCTTCACCAAAACCTGCTGACCATTAAACACACATTGGTCAACAGTCTGTCATCAGTTCCGCTGCCAGGTCAGCAGTCAGTTGGCTGTATTTAGTCAGAGGAGAAATGCTTTAACGAAGACAGATGGATATCAGATTATATTTTTTCTGCTAGATTTATTTTGTTTAAACTAAGAACGCTTAATTCTCCAAAGAATAAATGAATTGTCATGTCGGTGCCTAACTTCCATTATGTTTCTCCTCGAGAGGAAACGAGGATTTAATCCTTCTGTGGCTTCTCTGAACAGGCACAGGAGAGACGGCGTCTCATGGGAACCTGGACTCCTACCTGAGTCGTCTCAGCGGAGTGCTGGAGGGAAACCCTCACAAGCATCGTGCGCTGCTCAGCCAGCTCTGCGAAGTCCTCTCTCATCTGGACAGGTAACTGATCTCATCCAGACTCGACCTGGTGGGGCTGGCATGTTCAAAACGAAGGTTGGGGGCTGTAATCCAGTGTGCTGATACACTCTGCTTCTTTCTTCTAATGAATGTGCTGTCCTTCACTTTGCCTAAATATAGGATTGGATGAGCAACCAGTCATCTTATTTTCCCCTTCAAAGAATAAGCTTAAACCAGACATGTATAATTCTATGTGCTGAACTGGCTTTAAATGTGAGGAGTTGTTGCTAAAATATTGGGCTTCATGTTTTTGTAAGGCTTGCTCGCATGAGCGCTCCAAGTCGGATTCACCAAACTTGGCCTTAAACGTAGCATTTAGCCGAGTAAGTGTCGTAGCATTAGAGTCCCCAAAACAGTTGTAAAATAGCACAGGTGCCAAACATGTGTCATCATTTAAACATTGTTTAAAAGATGATGTCAGACGCTAAAAAGTTCTTTCATCATCAGCTAGATATTAAGCCATGACATTGAAAATGTAGGCAATTTTTATCGACATAGAGTCAAACACGATTTTCCATTTAATTTGTTCCCAAGTCTCAAAACCCATATATAGTATTTATGTCTGTCTTTGTTTTGTTTTTTTTCTAACTCTGTGCTTTGATTCCTTGTCAGTGAGAAGTTATGAGGAGACTTCAGCTGGCGACCCTTTCATTCCTGCATCAGAGGGACACGTGTCCGGCTCGGTGGCGTTAGGTCAAGTCAGTGCCAATCAACAGAGCATGTGGATATCTCAAGGATAGTAAAGGCAAGGGTGCAAACACTTCAAAACGCCACACACACACACACACACACACACACAGTCCGCGTCTACATGCCTCTTCTTTATGAATATGTGTATAAATAAGGTAGAAAATGTGTAGTCATGCACATGAGTTTTTGTGAATGTAAATCTGTGTGCCAGGGTTTAGGGTTTTTACACTTCAGGAATTTCATTAAATATAATGTAATATTATCTTCAAATCTGCTTTTAATTAAGTCAAATTGGATTGACCCTAACCTCATTGTGTAGTATCTGCAGTGACCTACAGGCTCATGACCTGTCTAATGAGACAAACCTTGTTATTTGTTTACAATAAATGCCATTTGGCATTTGGTGGGTGGGTTAATGTGTAGTGTTATTTTAGAACGCATGACAAACAAAAAACACAAAACTGGAAAGGGTGAAAATGGAATGTCTGGGTTTACATGTTTGAATTGACATTGATGACGGCAGGTTGTTGAATGGACAAGCAGTTTCACATGTCAGAATATTATATATTTGTGAAGTATATTTGTATTTTCTGAAATGTTCATTAAACCATACTGAAAATATTTCCAACAAAAGGTGAATGTGTGAAAATATTGCTTTTCTTTTTTTTAATTGTTTAATTGTATAAAATTCCCTGTCTCAAGTTAAAGTCATATCACAAAACGACTTGTTTTCCCCCTCTCATATATATGTGTGTGTGTGTGTGTGTGTGTGTGTGTGTGTGTGTGTGTGTGTGTGTGTGTGTGTGTGTGTGTGTGTGTGTGTGTGTGTGTGTGTGTGTGTGTGTGTGTGTGTGTGTTTTCGCTGAACTGAGTCTGTAGAGAAGCGATGGATGTTGTTTAACCAGCAGGGGGAGCTGTTTGCCAACACTGGAAAAAGTCTTAAATCTTGGAACAGTTTTCATTATTCATCATCTTCATCTTAAATCTTTTAAAACGTGCTTTTCAGCAGAGATTCTGCTGAAGAGGAGCATGAGTATGAAGTGCTCCGTACCTTTCCCCTATAACTGATAACCAATTATAACCAATTAACGTCTTAATTGGTGTAAATAATATTGACAAAATCAATCACAATATGTTTCACAGTGCTAATGTGTCATTATTTGAGGATTTCCTAAGATTTTTTTTTTTTTTAACAAATATGTTGAAGATCCAAGAGGAAGAGGCTAATAATCAGGCGTTACGACATCTCCACCCCCTTTTTCACGCCATCAGCACCGCCCTGACGTCACTGGCAGGAGCTGTCCACGCAGCGGCGGTGCTGAAGCTGAACAAGATGGCTGTGTGTTGGCGAGCGGAGAGCTGAGAGAGAGAAGGGGGTGGTGGGAAAGAGTCTCAGATTTAGAGGGACACGCCGTTAAAACCGAAAGAAGACGGAGGATTGCGACGCTGGCGTTCACTCTCGAAGTGTGAAGACTTTATTTAGTTTTATTTCTGTCAGGCGTAAGGAGCGCTGCCAGGCCCCGTCTCTGCCAGCGACGGCAGCTGGCTTGTCCATCTCCAAGCCCAACGATTCCCTCCCAGGCTATTTGTTGTGCACAGATTATTAGCTCGATAACGGAAGCGGGTGAAGAAGCTGGACCCTGTACTAAAGGCGCATATAAGAAATGTCATTGCTGTGTGTTGGAGGTAAGAGAACGTGTCCATGTCTTGCTGTGCATTTCCTCGACCTGCTGGTGTGAGCGGCTTAAATATCACCAAGTGTTATCTTTACTGCTTTTGGGGATCCACCTGTTAGGATAACGAGCCTTTATCAACATTTTAAGAAAAGCCATCTTACACAGGAATGTTTCATTTTTATTTGCCACGCTATTAATTGGCAGGTTGCATATATAAGGTGCATATTTCTGATCTATGTATTTTTTTTTTTACAATTACTTAACCTGACATATTTCGCTCCTACTGGGTGACAGTCTGGGCTCATTTTATACAAATCCTGCCATTGCTACAACCGGATCGATTGATGGAGTGGGTGTATGCTTTCTGGCAGCCGCTGTCAAACATAGTAAAACAAGATGTAACCCACTCTCAGTTGGTCCCCCCCCCCCCCCCCCGTAAAAAAATCGCGAGGTGTTATTTGTTTAATGTAGAAAAGAAAGAAACTGAACGTTTTAATTGAAGTCATCTACAGTTTGGACCTTAAATCTCAGTTTTCATGCGTAATTGCGCGGACCCCCCCCCAAAAAAGGCGTGTGCAGTAGACTACCGGTTATACTTTTATACAGTACGATATTCATTTAAGCCACACGATTGGTTGCAGTATTCTATAATGACATTTCTGCTTTTGATTTATTTCTGTCTTTGAATAATTTCAGATTTCCCCAATGGGGGTCCACATTATTTTTCTACTGTATAAACAGCGACTCATCACATTGCACTGTATTGTATTATATATATATTATTATATCTTCCTTCAGTCGCTGTTTGTCATTGGATGGATGAAGCCAATGATGATGTCTGTGACGTCATGTTTGTATGTTTTACATTTAAAACATACACATACAAACGGTGAATCAGTCCTAAACACTTAAATGTCATTCAGTCAGTGTAATAATGACATTGACGTCCAAAGCATAATGTGGTCATTTCTAAAATGTAAAATTATATTGTTTTTTATTGGTGAAGTTGTGGAACATTTTGTATCAGGAGGTCCAAGACTTAATTTGTTCTTATTAACCTGATCGGAGTCTTATTGCTGTCAGATTTAAATTGAAGTGCATTACTGTACCGGAGCAAACGGGATGGATAGAATGTGTAAATGTCTCCGGAGTGAAAGACTATTATCCTCGGGATGTAACTTTCTCAATATCCTCTGGTTAACCCCAGATCCCAGAACAATGCTTAAAGTTTCATTAGGAATCACCCCCCCCCCCCCCCCCCCCTTTTTAGAGTAACTATTTAATGCTTTTTACACAACCTCTTAACAAGGAGAAGTTCTCCTTGTCCACTCACAACCTTAAAATCAATTTGTCGTGTCAGCATTCATTCAACACTTTTTTTTTTAAAAACTGAAGAGACAGCATTCAAAAAGTTTGAGTTTAATCAGATCTCCAGCTCTCTTAAATCATCAGAGTTTCTCAAGTTGCGCAGCTAATACCAACTCATTAATAACCCCCGAGTCTTAAACTGGGAGCACTTCTGCACCTGCAGTCTTAATATTTTGGGCCAGTTTGGGCTCATTCTCTCCCCCTGAGACACTTGATGAATGCAGTGCCTGATTTCTAAGGGAGCAGTGAAGGAAAGATGTAAAAAGTGACTCCTTCAAACTTGGCCTGCAGATTCTCTGAGAGGTTGCAGCGGGCTCGTAGTGTGTATGAAGAGGCTGCTGTGTTGTTGACACCGGTGCTAGAGCTGATTGCACAGATGTCAGGATTGAAATCCGGGCTCGTTGGCGGTCCCTTTATGTCCTGAGGCTTTGTTGGCATAGCAACCGCAATGTATTTTAGGTCTCTGCTGGCATTTTCTCATTAGATGCTACGCTCTCTGTTATATTCCTGCAGCTAGGTTTATATTGATATTATCTTCCTTTCACGGTGGCTGTTAGTAGAATGAAGAAATAGAGAGGATGACGAGCTCGGCGGTTTACCTTGAGCTGCTGCACGGTAACATGAGTTGGGCTGATAAACGCTGCAGTTTTACTTCCACGTCCCGTGATGTTGGGTGTGCTGTTTGAGTTAATGGCCTGTGCCACAGAAGCTGAATAAGCGCATTCAGCTCTGGCAGCCGTCCTCTTACTGTCACCTCCTGTAAGCGAGACGCCAGTTCAAGCATGAGAACTTTATAACGGAGTGAGCCACGAGAGACATCCTTACTAGTGTCACCTTCCTCTCATTGAGGCATTATCCAAACATCTATTTACATATGTATGCAGATCATTAGGGAAGGTGTTCTTGCAGAAGAAGTCAGAAAAGTCCAACATCAGCAATGAATATAATTTAGCAACAACCCGTCCTTGGCTAGTTCTATATCTTATTACCATTTCAAACACGTTGCTGTGTTCCTGTAATAATGACTACGGGTGCTGGGGAGATCAGTTGTGTTTTAATGGAGATATATATATATACAGCACTGTAGCATTCATATTCTGATTTTAATGATTCCATGGCTACATATACTATATTCTCTAAAAGCTTAAAGTCTTAATACTTTGCAGCTATATTTTTAAAGCAGTCATACTCCGATTAACGTTGATACATTCCCCAAGGTCTACTGCAGGTGTGGGACTCGGTTTTTATCTGGCAGAGGACACAAGCACACGCTGTAGTGACCTCTCAGTGTAATAGTTTTTCTTAATTGTGCACTTGAATCATTTCACCTTTCTTTGTCATAATCTTTAGATTTCTTCCTCACTGCGTTCCCTGTCTGCCGGTTTGTATTGTTGTTCCTGGTGTCAGTAGGATTGCTCTGAAGTGTGGGCTCTTTTGAAAGCTTTTGATTGGAAAACCTCAGGAAATCCCAAAAAAAGAAAGAAAAAAAAGCCCCTTTAGGTCGTCTGCACTGGGGCGTGAGTGAATGTATTTGTCCAATTTTCCCCAGCAAAGAAAGAGAAAATGAGATTCTGTAATTGCTGTGGCAGGGACTCAACATTTTTCGGTTTGAGGGTTTGCAGAAAATATGTAACTCCTTTTCACCTACTTTCTTTCATTCGTTCCCCTGTTCAGTAACTGCAGCAGTGGTGGTTTAGTCTCATGCCTGTGAGCTGTAAGCACCCCCTCCCCACACACATGCACACACACACACACACACACACACACACCCCATTATGGCACCCCCCCCCCCCCCACACACACACACACACACACACACACACACACCCCTGTCACACTGAAGTGGTTATTTTTAGTGTTGGGGATGCAGCTCGCTCTGCCCGCATCCGGCTGCACAGAGAGATTAATGGAGCGAACGAGAGAAAGAGATAGAAAGGAAGCACACGTGCATACTCACCACATGGCAGGGAGAGAGCTAGTAGGAGCGAGTGATTGAGTGAGAGAGAGAGAGAGAGAGAGAGAGAGAGAGGACTGATGACTGGTTGATGGTGAGGAGAGGACAGCGTATGAGGCAGAGGGAGAGTGTTGACAACAGTGCAGCCAAGTTGAATCTGTCATTTACTGTCCAAAGTGGAGAAAAAAAAACTTAATTTAATTACTTTATTCAGGGCTTCCATGGAAAATATTCTTCCTTACCACTGAGGTGTGGCTGCCTCATCCGCAGCTGAAGTATCAGGATGTGGATTTTATTTTTAAAGTTGGGCGACGAACCACTCGCTCCGCCACCTGCCTCATGAATCACACCGATATTTAAGCAAAAAGCATTATCCCAAGGGTTTTTGCTGGGGTGACGCTATTTTTAGAAGCCAATTTGTCCACAACGATTATCATGCTTGTTCTGCTGCCACTGACTAAGAAAGTGACTCAGAGTGTGTTTCTTTGTCAGCATCACTTCTGCTACCCTAATGTTTAGGCGTTTCTTGATTGAATAACAGGGAGCCTTTATTTAGTTCTTTCTGTTTCAGAGAGTCGGACTGTAGGTCATACATTATGAAGCCATTCTTCCAAGCCAAGCGAAAACACGCTAACATGACAGAGAATTTTTTAAGGGCTTGCTGTTAAGGTCCATTTAGTATACGCTTATTCCCTGTATTTCTTTTCTGAAATGTTACATCAGTGAAAAGAGACAATCAAGCAGGGATAAAAAAAAAAAAAATGAAAGAAAAAGACCCAGAGCTCTGAATATTAATACCTCACTGCTGAACATGGGGATGCTGGGCATCGGCAGGGTGCCGGATTGAATGAATAATGAATAGACTGTTGACGTCACTGTGGTTTTATAAGTCAGTCTGGTACCTCCAGAGGTCCCTGCATGGAGGAGCCGGCAGTGGCACCTCCACCAGAGCCTCATCTATTGTGCTAGGCAGAAAAGCAGCACCGCTCCATCTTTTATCCACCACCCCCTGCTGTCAACCATCCAGGAATACATGCACATACATCATTCAGAGAGGACGAGGTATGTGGCCATTCTCCTCCCTGGCGTCAGCTTTTACTCTCGCCTCCACAAACGGTCCTTCTGGCCCAGTGACTCAGAGATCCTGACATCTCCTGCTGAACGGATGCAGGCTTTCATATTGAGATCCTGGCATTCTGTCCAGAGACGAAAGAGGAGTCCTAGGCTGAGAAGAGCAGACCCCCCCCCCTTCTCTTTTTAAAAATGCCAGACTCCTGTCAATCACCAGCTGTACTTTCATGCTACATGCAGAGTCTTGCCCCGAGTGTAGGTTAAAGTCACATCACGCTGTAAGCAAAGGCCTGAGAAAAGCCTTTGAGGATTCACTGAATGTTATATTTGCAGCGTGAAAATGTGAAATCTTTGAAAAACGTTCTTGACTTTGATATTACAGCTCACTTTTCCCCTAATTTATTTTTTGTATTCTTAATCTCTTTGCAGTGAAGAAAGCCAAGCTCGATGGACCCCAAGGTGAGTTGGATAGCACCCATTAGTTGCTTATTTTTTTTACTGAATCGGAACGTATATAAACACACACAGTATCATGACCAATGGCATTTATACTCCACTTTTTACAGAGAAATTTAACACATACGTGACCCTGAAGGTGCAGAATGTTAAGAGCACAACCATCGCCGTGCGCGGCAGTCAGCCGTGCTGGGAGCAGGACTTCATGTTGTGAGTGCTTCTTGCCCTTTCTCACATCTTCTCCCCCCTTTTATCTCACCAGGCTTTTCCTTATTTTAGCCTCAGTCCTATTCTGTAAATCTGCCTTATGTTGCTTAATTGGGGGGCAGACTTTGCTGCACAAACTCTTATTTCTTACTACATTCCCTACTCTTCACACCTCCTAGTCATCCTCCTCTCTCGCTTTCTCCCCTCACTGCCTTCTCCTTTAAATAGCACCGGTAGTGCAATGAGCCGTCTCTCTGTACAGAAAGGCTCATAACTGTACGCATTAAAGTCTATGTGACCAAGAAAGGCGGCATTAGATTCATCAAAGGAGGTGTCAGATAAGCCAAGAGTTGTGATTTACACATGAATGTCTGTCACCAGACCCTGAGGGAGTACGACTGCATATGCGAAACAGGTTGTATAAAGCCGTTTGTGGCCCCACAGGGAGCTGAATGAAATCTGACGAATTGCCTCACGTGATGTCACTTGAGTCGGCATCAGCTGGGGCTGAAGACTTGAAAATAAAAAACGAATGTGAGCTCCTCATCTCTGCTTGAGGCTAGCGGCTCGAGGCTACGTTAGCTGCTGCTAGCATAGCACACTCGAACCGTTGGTGAACGAGTTGCATCGTGGGTAATGTAGGTGCCAGGTTTTGACAAGGAAGAAAAGTTCTCTTTTAAGTATTAAGCTCTAAGTTTTTTAGTTTAAACTTATGTTTTTACTCTTAAAGAGAGGAACTTTCAATGGGCTTTAATGCCAGAAATTAAAGTATGTCCACTTGGAAGTATTTCAAGAATGCAATATGTTTGCTGTTGCAATTATGAATTTAGTTGACATAGTTCTAAAAATAAATCTACATGTTAATATCAGTTGGCAGATGCCAGTCAATAGTAGTAATAAGTCGTTTCAATATAGGCAGTATATAAGGAGTGAGTACTGTCACACAGAGGAGCAGCAGGGTCAGCTGTGACATTTATACTTCCTAAAGGGAGTTATTTTTGCTCTCTTCTTCATGCTTCCTCTCTCCTCCCCTCCTTTGAAGAGTGAGAGGATGACCTAACACCTGCTCCAGCAGAGTTCACACACCCAGTGGAGAGTGTTTCTCTGAGCTTCATTACACGGCGCCAGGAAGTTGACTTAATAGCAGAAAAGCTAAACACAACAGATGCTACTATTATGTTTAATCTACTTAAGCTATGTCTTTAAACGAAACTAAAGAACAGCACCCCCCACACACACACACACACACACACACACACACACACACACACACACACACACACACACACACCCACACCTTCTCTTTAGATCACTCACTTCCTTCCGCTCCGTTCCTCCTCATTTTATTTCCCCTTTCCCAACATTCATCTTTATGCCAGATTACCTCCTCCACTTTCCAAGGAAGCAGAACGATGTGTTTTCATATCAAAGCTGTGGTTATTATTAGGTTTTTAATTAAGACAGCCGGTGGGCTCCGGGAAGCGCCCTGCCTGACAATAAGAGATGCTTAGTGATCTGATAATCTGCCAGTCAGATTTGTAATCACTTCAAAAATCCTAGTTATATTTGCTGTATATAAGCGTTGATTGATGGAAAGATGAGTAACGATGAGTTCTGCATGTTTGTCATGCAGAAATATAGATAGTCTCTGCTGTTGTCCTATCTGGGCTCCCTCTTCTATCCTGCCAGCAGCCTGGTTGACAATCACCTACTCTTTCCATCTTCATGAGGAGTGACTCATTTCCCTCTGCAGATTGAATCACAGTGCATATCCATCTCCAGATTTAAGTGCAGCTCCTGATGACATAGACTGTTTCTGTTGAAAGCCCTCTGTGCAGTGAGGTGTCTTTATACAAGCCTGTCTCCACTCAGCTTTTTCTGACATTCTGTATTATTTCACTCTCTTCCTCATAGCTTTTTCATAACTCATTTCTCTTTTTGTTAATCCACCTCTTCCTCTTTCTGCCGAGCAGTGAAATAAACCGCCTGGATCTGGGCCTGACGGTGGAGGTGTGGAATAAAGGGCTAATCTGGGACACCATGGTGGGAACCTTATGGATCCCCCTGCGCAACATACGGCAGTCCAATGAGGTATGCACTCTCTCTCCCTCTCTCTCTGGCTCTGGTTTAACAAGTGCAGTGCCCGTTCATAATGTGCCTGTTCAGAACGGGACGAAATACTTGGCCTGTGGTGTTGCTGCTTGCAGCTTTCCCGAGAACCACTCATGCAAACAACCTCACACTCGATACTGCTCTTGCTTGGGTCCTGAGCAATACACCTGCCATGACATAGTTCCTTTATACTCTTTCAGTCATGGCCACTCAAAAACACAGATATTGTGTGTGTATATATATATATACACATATATATATATATATATATATATATATATATATATATATATATATACACATATATATATATATATATATATATATACACATATATATATATATATATATATGAGTTAGCTTATTGATTGTTATTGGAAGAAAAAAAGAATGGATTAACAAAATGTCATCATGTAAGAGGATACACATTTGGAAATAGACAAAATGTGTTGAGGAAATCTGGAAACCTTTTTATACATTCTACATAATACATTGGACACATTATACACATAAGGCAACAATCTTATACTTCCTTTATATAATATACAAAAGTATCACCTTTGAGTAAGCAATGATGTTGAGAGTACTACCTTGAGTTTAGGACTCTTTTTTATGTATTTTTATTTTTTGTTTGTGTATTTATTTCGGTACTGTTGTGTTGTTGCTGCTTTAATGTAATTTATTGTTATTGTATTATTGAGAAGGGTCTGGGGAAGTGAGGTCAGGAGATGTGGAATGTTGTTTGTACTTGTCATTTATACTTATAAAAGAAAACTAATAGACATTGGTTACAAAAAAAAAAAGATACGTCTACCAGCACCTCTAAAGCTCACTAATAGACCATTTTCACCGCAGATATTTGGACTCGTCATAGCAGGAAAAAACGACGATATTTATCATGCAGTACGTATAGCTGAAGCCATATTTCTCTGCTCCTCGATCTTTTCCAGGAGGGTCCGGGTCAGTGGCTGACTCTGGACTCCAATGCGATCATGGCTGAGAACGAGATCTGTGGAACCAAAGACCCGACCTTTCACAGGCTGCTGCTCGACACCCGCTTTGAACTGCCACTAGGTTTGGCCTTTCATCATAGCTGTGCTTATCCTACCTTGTGCTTTATTCTGTAACTTGTTTCATTTCTACGAGCTACATTTTAGATATATGGATATGTTTCAATAAAATATAATAAAACGGGAAGATACCGTACATACTGTCCCAACCACTTTGATATTTACTATGAGTACTAGTGCTGTTGCTGCTACTGCGTCCACTAATGTACTAACACTACATTGAGTGCTTTTAATTGCTATTGCTTTGTAAATCCATTACTGTCGAATACTGTTGCCATGACATTGAAAGAAATCAATTGGATTGCTCTTTGGTTCTATTCCGGTGCTTGTAGATTAATGTACAGAGGGATATATATTTGATATGCTGAGTAGAGTAACGTGGTTGTGTTGTGTGCTGCAGACATTCCCGAGGAAGAGGCGAGATACTGGGCCAAGAAACTTGAACAACTAAATGCCATGAGGGATCAAGATGTAAGAACTTCAATCTCTTCCGCATTCCCATCTCTCTGCACCATCTGTCATCTATATTTTCTTATTTATTACCTCCTTTTTATCGTATTTTCTTTCATGATCTCAGTGTTTCCTCTTCATTTCTCTCTAATTACACTCCATGGCTGCCAATAACAGCAGAATTACAGAGTCAATATTCTTACCAGCGATTTTCCTCAGAAGAAGCGCTGGATCTTATTTTCTAAGGCACGCGTTGTTGTTGTTGTTTTTCCCCCTCTCAGTATGCCGATCAAGAAGAACAGGAGCGACCTCTCCACGCACCAACCACGCAGTGCTGTGAGTGTCAATTCTACGTCCACCTCCTCCTGTTCCGTCCCCCCGCTGTGTCCTTCTTATGCCTCCTTTTTTTTTTTTTTTTTTTTCCTTTCCTCACCCCCTCTCTGAGAACGGGACTAAACAGGAGGTAGAAATTAGTCTGAGAGATGAAACGAAGGGTGGAGGGAGGAAAGCTGATGAGACCAATCACGAGTAGAATGACTTGTAGGTGCTAGATGTATGATGAATGTGAACTGACATATGATTGGTTGTCAGACACACACCATCCTGTCGATGATGACACAGGGAGCAAGTGTGTATTGTATAAATCCGTGGACAGACGGGTTGGATGGTGGCATGATGCCTGTGTGTGTGTTGATGATAACAGCATGTGTGTTATATCTGTTCTTAGTTACTTAGCAGCACCAAGGCCAGCAGCATCTGTACAAAAGCTTATTTTTATCTAAGCTTCTCTAAAGACCTTTTGTGTTTCTTTACTCACACACATGTACAGTACACACACACTGACTTGAGAACCCTTTGCACACATATTTACATCTCTAAATAATGATTTATCAGGGCTGCAAATCTGTACATGTTTGTTTCCCTGACTTTGTGGACTGTTGATGCGTTTAATTTGTCGCCTAAACCTAATTTGGTTTCCCCAACGCTTTATCTCCTTGCAGGTAATTGGAGTCTGTGGGGAGATCAGCAAAGTAAGTTTCTTTCATGCGTTTCTGCTAATGACTTGGAGTAAGTCTGTATTTATGGTCCATGTCTCACTTAATGTAATGATCTCCTTGTGTAGTTTTCCTCAGAGACCGTAAGCTGCCGTGAAAATATCTCTCTGAACCTCTCTGAACTTCCTTTCAGCTCAAATCTATATTCTCCTAATGGATTTAAAGTCAACCTGGTAGAATTAGATTCAGTGAAGTTACAGTAAATTAATCTCTCTGGTGTTTGGTTAAGATGCATATGAGTTTTTTTAAGAGCATAATTTCCACTGTGGACTATAAGATAGTAAAATAGATCATGTTTTTTGTCGTAAAGATGCAAATACGACAATTATCAATCAGAAAGTATCAGGTATCTAATGTTTAAAGCAAATCAGTAGGATTACAACATGAAAATATAAAAAAAGAACATTTTAGCGTACTTTATTATTTGCTCTATTAATCTCGTGTTTGTTTTTGTCACATCATTGCGCAACACACACACAGACGCTATACAAAAACACTGTGTCGTACAATTCTGACCCGCCACCCTCTCCTCGTCTCCCGCTGTGTTCGCGTGAACAGACGAGGATCAAGACAGCGCCGTGGACGACAGGGACAGCGACTACCGCAGCGAGACCAGTAACAGCATCCCGCCTCCTTACTACACCACCTCGCAGCCCAACGCTTCCATGCACCAGTATCCCATGAGGCAGCAGCAGTACGGACAATCCTACGGCGAAGACATCCATGAGCTGGACTACGACCACAGAGCCATGAGGTAACGAGCACCTGCAGGCACTTCGTAGCCACAACTGAGTGGTTTCCTTTTCATGAGATTACCATGGCTGGATGTCATAATGTATAAACAGCAGGGAGAAAGGGTTTGTTTTGGATGAGACAGAAAGAGAAGATTACCAAAAGACGTTTGATGTTTAATATTAAAGTTGTAATATCACACTTAAGCAGATATTCCTATTTGGAGACTAACGTTTAGCCCTGAGACAGCTCAGTCCCTGTGGCCTTGTTTTGTTTCACTGTATTGTACATGGTAACATGTTGTCCCACTGTGCTCTCCTCTTTTAGAGAATAACCCTGGCCTCAGTGTATACAAGCACGCTGGGGCAGCACTGTTCTTGTATACAGGTCATGTACAGTATGAAGTGGGCCTTTGTGGTTATCTTTCGTGTGCATGTGTGAATGCGTGTGCGCATCAGAAACCCCATGTGATGTCCTTTGCACCAACTTGTGCAGAAAATAACAGTATTTCTGAAAATATTTCTTTTTAAAGGTGGCAGATGATTAAAAGTCATGCAATGCTCCAAAAAACGCTGAAATAGAAAGTTTGTCCTTTTTCATTTGGTTAGATTCAGATGGGTAAAATGCATCTTAATTTCAGTTTAATTTCAGTGATAGGGGACAGAATCAAGGTGGTACATTCCAAAGTTAGTGTTTTTAATACAAAATGAATAATTTGTGTTTCCTTATTGAGCTGGAGAGGGACAGTAATACAAAACAGAATTGCACTAAAAAAGACAATAGATAGATAAAAGATGTACTCACTTGACTTAAATAACTCACGCTGCTTAAGCCTTGTATTAAACTTTGGTACAGAACTGTTTTAACCCATCACTTACAGTGTGAACACAACGGAAAGGGATCTTTTAATGGCCAGGATGAGCAGAAGGAATAATTACAGCAAGCAAAAACTGCCTCATAGTTCATATCCACACCTGACTGTTATTTTAAGACGAGCTTGAAAAACTGTGAACCCCAACCTGTAACCGGGTCGTGCAGAGGCTCAGTTTGGTTGGAGCTTTCTTTGAAAGATTTGCACTGAGCTCCACTGATGCTCCTCTCCCACCTCTTCCCTCTCCCCCTACCTCCCTCCTTACTCCTCTGACCAGACGCTATGATAGTTTAGACTCGGCCACCAACGGGCGCAGCGATATCGACTCAGGCTCAGGGTCGAGCCGGCGCACCAGTCGTCAGTATTCTCTAGACAGTAGGCATTCACTGTCCGATAGGTGGGTCTCTGTACCTCCTCTCCAACTCCTCCTCCTCTTCCTTCTCTTGCTCCGGCCTGTGACTCCGTCTCGCTGTGACGTCAGTGGTGGACTTGTCCCGTCCTCCTCGCTCGCTGTGCTTGCATGCATGCGCTCTTACCCTATCTCTGTATATGTATATTCTCTACTATTTTATAGAAAACTACTGCTCCTGCATCTATATCTACTGTGTTCCTCCTGGTGAACAATCACAAATCCGTATCACAAAATGATGTATCACTCTCATCTTCGCCTTTGTTAGACTCTTATGAGTTTTGCGCAGTTTTGTGTTTTTGTGCGTGGGTGAGTGATTGACGAGTTGTGTGTGTGGGTGTCGTCTCATAACAGTCAGAGACAGAGAGGTTAATTGTCGGAGTTTGTGTAAGAGCCTGTGTGTGTGTGTGTGTGTGTGTGTGTGTGTGAGAATCCGTTGTCGCGGCAGCCTATTATTACAGCCTCCTCCTGTATGTGAGACCTTAAGAAGAGCCCTGTCTTGTTGTGGGTGTCCCATACTTGTTAATTCTACCCATTTAATTTCCACTTGTTTCCACCAAGACAGCAGGAGGCAGTCAGCCTAATAATGGGGCAGCAGAGAGGCCAAGACAGATTACGTACATTTTCGTCTTTATTTCATCATGTTTTTTTTGTTCTTTGCTAAGAAAGAGGGCAGACATGTATGTAGACTCAAACATTATGCAAGCATTTGTCACTGCCTGTGTCAGTCTTTGTGTTGGATGAGAGAGAGATCGTGAGATAGGTGATGAATAGAAAAGAACAGGAGCGTCGTCACTGTGTGAGTGTTTATGTGTCCGTCCATCTATACTTGTGTATTCCCTCTGGCTAACAGCCCAAAGCCATAATACAGTTCTCTCCTTTACTGCTCCTGCACCATGTGTTATTGAACCAACATGACTGTAATCAATAGAAACAAAACAATAAAGGGTGTGTGTGTGTGTGTGTGTGTGTGTGTGTGTGTGTGTGTGTGTGTGTGTGTGTGTGTGTGTGAGTGTGAGAGTGAGAGAGAGAGAGAGAGTGTGTGTGTGCTTGTTTGTAAGTGTGTGTAAGAAATTGTTTTTGCATGCGTCTCAAATCTCTCTGACTCATGGTCTGCCTCAATGCCTAATAGCCTCATTCATCATCGTGAATAAATATTATTCACTTATATATCTGCAAAGAGAGACTGGTTTTGTTCTGCCAGGGTAATAAATTACCCTCAGCCTCTCCAGGTTCACCGAATAGATCTATTTATATCTCTGATTCATGAAAAATGTGTTCTCGTGTTTTTGCTAATCTTGTGCTTTTGTATGCCGTGTGTTGCTGTATTAACCCATTGCTAAAAGGATGACTCTCCTTGTAGTTACGTAGATGCATCACTAGCCCAAACCCCTCCTGATTTTTCTCATTGGTTGGATAAAGACACTCCTCTGTTCCAATTGGTTAGCTGTCTCCCTCCCTGGCCCCAACACAAGTTCCTTAAGTGTCACTGTGACAGCCACACTCCTCATTGTGCAAGTGTGGGAAGTTTTAGTTTGAACCTGTGTGGGTGTGTTTGTGTAACAGGTGTCTGTATCTCCCCCTCCCCTCAGTCCCACCGACAGTCGTTACGCCTCGTCGGGCGAGTTGAGTCGAGGCAGCTCTCAGCTCAGCGAGGAGTTTGTCGCCGGGGACGGCGGGAGCTTGCGAGGTTCTGAGTTCTACGATGAAAACGACTCCTACCACTCCTGCCACTCCTCCGTCAGCTACGGCAAAGAGGATTCCCCAGGCTGGGATGGTGAGGACCCCCAAGGCGTCTACAGCGACGAGGGAGGCTACCTCAAAGACGGAGGGGAAGAGGGGGCGCTGTATGCCGAAGGAGAGGGCGACATGTACGTGGAGGGGGGAGAGTACAACTACGAGGATGAGGAGGAGATGCCTTTTGAGGACGAAGAAGAAACGTATCCGCTTGATGGCACTCTCAGTGAAGACCAGGAGCCGCCCTACACCCCAACACCCACAAGCGCTGCCCCCACCCTGATGCCCCCCACTGACGGTCTGTCCTCCGCCAGGCCACCGCTGGAGAAGCAGGCGTCGTTGCATCAGCAGCGGCCTGCCTATGATCAGCTCCAGCCCCCCAGCACAGCCCCCAGCCTACCTCCAGTCAAACAGGACGACACGTTGCCCCCTTTCAGTGCAGAATCCACCAAGCCTCCGTTCGCACTCACCCAGCCAGCACTCTCAACCACCACTACATCCACCCCAACGACGGCGTCGCAGGTCCCGGCTCCAGGCGCCGAGCTCCTGGGGCCTGAACCCAACTCTGAGGTGCCGCTGGAGGAACCTCGACCTCCCGAGCAGTCTCCAGTGGCAGAGAGTGTCCCGCCAGCTCCGGAAGAGAGAGTAGAGGAGCCACCTGTTTCAAGGTGAACACCGTTCATACACCGTCAGCTTCATGGAGGAAAAATAGGCTTTCACTCAGTGCCATTCTAATTATACAGCCAACAAAAATTGCAAAATCAAAAAATTGCAAAATTTGCAAAAAATTGCTAAAAAAAATTTGCAAAATCAACTTAAAGTGCCACTTTATGTGTTTAATATTATTAGATAGTTATCTCCATAATTACTGTACACTCACTACATTATCTAATAGAGAGCACACATATATGAATAACGTTTTTCCTCAACATTCTTCTAGCTTCCCAAAGAGGGAACCCATGCAACCCGGTCATGCCAGAGCCAAAGCCAACTGGCTTCGACTTTTCAGCAGAGTACGACTGCAGCTGCAAGAGGTACAAGCTGCATGTGTGTGTTTCTTAGTGCGCATAGGTGAATGCCTGGCCTCATTAGAGTTGGTAATGTGTCGTCTGTTGTTGCTCTGGTTCAACTCATAAGTCTACTATTTGAGCTCACCGACTCGTTGCGTCAGTCCCTGCATGTTCTACTGTTGCTGTGTTTTGTTCCAGCTTCTGTTGAAACCATTTTTCCCCCAGTTTTTCGGTTACTGCTGTGGATTATATTGTCTTGTGTTTAATTGATAGTTTCTGTTTTACCCCTTGTACTGTTTTTGCCATTTCATTATTTTCTTTTCAGTTGTTTGCCATCCTCGTAGCGATTTGCATGTTGTCCATTCTGATTACCCATGGCTGGAGCAGACGCTCAGGTGGGTGTGGCCAGTGGTGTGTTAATCAGTCTAATTTATATTTCATGTGTCCCGTGCAGCTCATAGATATTTAAGGCGAGCCAAGCAACACATAGGAAGATGCTGTAATCCTGCTAAGTGTCATTTTTAAAGCCTGGCGTTTATGCCAATCGTGACTATTTCTGTCCGTCAGCGTGACGTGAGTATCGATGCTGAGTGTCATTCTTTGAGCAGCCAGGCAGACAAAGAACATAGCAGATATAATTAGAAGAGTGATTACACGGACCTCCATCTGGCTGTAATCTACTTTTATGTACTATGATTCTCAAACACAGAGACGCTGCTGATGTCAATGATCACCACACTCACTTAGGAAGACACAACTCAGCTATACCACTCTCCTCATCTCCCCCTTTTTCTTTCTATATCCCACTTGTACCACCGTTGTATTACTCATTTGTGAATTTTGGGAACACTTGTGGCCACAGCTACTAGTGAAACTAGTGCTTTTTCCAAAGGAACACCATACGGTATCGCTTGATTTTGCTGTTCTCAGTGTTTACAAGCACTATATACTACAGCATGCTTCCCATTTTTCCAGCCACAGCTCTAATGCTTGCCTCTCTGCCTCATCTCATTTCTCTCTTTCTCCTCAGGCCCGAGGAGAAAGTGTTGGCATAGCCTCTCTGCTTTTATCAGCAGGGTAAGTAACCATGACACTGTTACCACTAAGGTCATTGAAAATCTATAACTCGCCAACCGTAAAGGCAAGCCGATGGCCTAATGTCTGCATGTATTTATGTATAATTGATTTGCCGTGTCCAGGTTCTTGTTAGCAACTGTAGCTGAACTGTTGAATGCTGCTCTGTGCATGTTTTCCAGGATGGGTGGTGCTCTGTATAGCATTGACAGTATGCCAGACCTCAGGAAGAGGAAAGCTATGCCTCTCGTCAGAGATCTGGTGAGTTTCTGCACTAATCTCTTAAAATTCCCCTGACTAAGTGTATCACATCTCCCCAGTCCATTTACCACTCAGCTCGGCAGTGAGAGCTCTCATATATTAAACCTGCTCCTGTTTTCCATCTAATTCTCAGAAGTCCTTTCTCATCTAATTCTCTTTACCTCATTGATTTTTTTTTTCCTTCATCTTTTCTTCCTTACTGTCTCTTACCCCACTGCATCACATCCTCATCTGCTACCAGACCAGACATTTCCCTCCTGTTACAGCCTGACAGGGCGATCTGCAGGGCTAAGGGCCCACTGGCAAGGCCGGAGGTGTTTTGTTTGACCCATCCATCCCATCATCCTTCCTACGTATTTGTGATATGCAAAAACAAAACCGGGAGAAAATATGATTCCCTCGACACGTAATTGACATTACAGTTTTGTTGTGTGGATTTTTAGGAGACCGGGCTGGGATAGACACACAAACGGTATCATGATGCAGCTTTTCAGAAAGACAAATGAAAGAAAACCATAAAGAAATAGTTTTAACATTTCAGGAAATTCCTTGGAGGCCTTTTCACTGAGAGTTAGAAGATTGATTGATTGAGCAACCGCAAGTCTGGAAACAGCTTCCAACCTGTTGCAACTTTCAGTGATTTTCAAACTAATTAAATACAACATACTAATTAGTGAGTTATAGATCTGCTGATAGGCGGATTTTATTACCTTCAGATGGAGCCAGGCTAGCTGTCTCCCCCTGTTTCCAGTCTTTGTGCTAAGCTAAGCTAACTGGCAGCAGGCTATAACCTTATATTTAACGGATAGAGGAGAGTGGTTTTGGTTTTCGGCATTGGGAGAATGAGGACTTGTGTTGCAAAGCGCTTTGAGTGGTCACTAAGATTAGAAAAACGCTATACATGCAGTCCATTTAACACCTCAATAGGTTTGGTTCTCCAAAAGACTAATAATACACATAAGTCATTACGATAAACCCAATAATACTCATTCAGTGCTTAAGTACATTATATCACTAAATTATGGGGTGGCATAGAAATTCGTCTCTTTATATTAACTGTCTGCCGGGCAATGCTCAGTGTGCTGTTTTCCTAACCTCGCCAGGTCCAAGTGTCACCACACACAAGCCATTAGCTCAGATGCTGTCTTCATTAATACTTCTTGCCGTCTCAAAGTCACAGTGACTACGCACTGACAGGCAGTCACAGGCAGGTGCACCGATGTTTGTCTACCTCGCTCTGTCTCTTGCTGTCGGCCACGCAAACACACTCACAACTTGTCAGACCGATTCCGGTAATTGATCGGACAGGGTGTGTGGTCCTGGCTTAATGAGCGGCGATCGCAGGCTATTTCATTCACATATCAAATACTCAAGTCTGGTTGCAGCTGTGACTTTGCCTTCACATCCCCCCCATGTTTTTATTGTGGATGTCCATTCTTGTTTAATCAATAAATACAGTATACATGCGCAATAAATGCATCCTTAACATTTTTAATTCTCTATGGAAATTTCCCCCCTCTCTGTCTTGTCTTTTTCTAATATGAAATCCCTCCCTTGTTCCTCCCACCATCACTGCATTGCCACAGGCTATGGTGAGTAACACCAACACCATTTGCTTTCAAAACACTTAGGTTATGAAGGTATAATCGCTCTTATAAGAGGAAGCACTTTAAATTCTGCAGCTGTCACCTCCAGTTTGCTATAACTATTCAGGGGAAGATTGCCAGACAGAGAGTAATAATTCACATTGCCTCACAGGCTGCACTGAGATTTGTCTTGAGAAAAATAAATAAGATATTGAGGTGGGAGCTGAGAGAAACTGACCCCTCCTCTTTCCTGTCACTCAGTCCTTGGTTCAGAACTCCAGGAAGGCTGGCATCACCTCTGCCCTGACATCCAGCACGCTGCATAACGAGGAACTGGTCAGTGCTCATTTATAATATTTATTCAAAGTACCTCACGTCAAGTCAAAAGTCCTTCTAGCACACTCTGTTGACCCTGCGCTTCTCTCTCCTGTCCCTTTTGTAGAAGAGCCATGTCTACAAGAAGACCCTCCAGGCCCTCATTTATCCCATCTCCTGCACCACGCCACACAATTTTGAGGTGTGGACAGCCACCACGCCCACTTACTGCTACGAGTGTGAGGGACTGCTGTGGGGTATTGCCCGCCAGGGCATGCGCTGTACCGAGTGTGGAGTCAAATGCCACGAGAAGTGCCAAGATCTACTCAACGCTGATTGTCTGCAAAGTAAGCCAAAAGTCAAACGACATTACCTCTATTCTAGCCCATAAAGCATTGATAAGAAGCTGGATTTGAAATATGATGACGTAATATGAAGTTAGAAACACACACTTGACTCTGTTAAATATAAGGCTACAGCCTGGAGACAGTTAGCTTAGCTTAGCATAAAGGCTGGAACCATCCAACAGTAAAAAAAACAACTTTTTTTTGTACGGATTAGACGAATGAGATATTGAGTGTTAATCAGTGAGCTTGCGGCTTGGCAGATTTTGTTAGCTTCTGGCTCATTAAAATATACCGCCCCCCCATCTGAGTATTACTTTTTGCAACGGTACGGTGTATTTTTCATAAAAGCCAATCGGAGCACACTGGTCTTTTTTGGGAGGGTGCCTTAAAGAGACAGACACTAAAACGGAGCGTTTCAGACAGAGGGTGACTACAGGTATATTCAGACGGACAGTATGAGAAAAATAAAGTGTTTTTTGAACATTAAAGCATTTTAATATACTCTAGTAGAAACCCCAAATACAGTAGAACCTGAAAATTAGCATGATATGTCCCCTTTAAATTTTCCTTTAAATGTGTTATTATAAATGTACAGCTTGGCCTAAGATGAGCTTTTCATAGTCAATAATATTCTGGGATAAATAAGAGCTAAAGCTTTGATGCAGCATTGTTTTCACATGGTGTTCAGTGTGAAATGATGATAACATATATAGCATGAAATATGGACAGGAGCTGAACAACCGTTTGCTGACTTTATGTTTCAGACTTATTGTGCTGACAGTGCTGCCGTTATTAATGATAGTAAACTCTGTAGTCCATCTATTTCCTCTTATCTCTATTTGTCAATGCCAAGCACACCGTCCTCCCACTTCTCTCACTACTCCTGTTATTTTCCTTGCTTTCTTGAGAGGATATTAAAAGCCATTTGTCTTTTGTTGTCATCCGCCTTTTATTCCTGTCTCTCTTTTACTCAGCATTTCAGAGCTCTGCAAGTGTGCCCGCCTCTCATTCATGAAATACAGCCAAGTTTTTCATCACCTACGCAGTCTTCTTATCTGCTCTGTATTCAAAATTGAAATCTCAGTTTCAAATTTTCCTGTAATTTGTAGAAATGTATCCTCCAATTTACTGCTATTCTATTGTTCAAAAGCCAACTTATAACATTTATATATATATATATATATATATATATATATATATATCATACAAGTCTAATTCTTTTCTTTCTCATCTTAATTTTCACGCTAACCAGGAGCCGCAGAGAAGAGCTCCAAACACGGCGCCGAGGACCGAACCCAGAACATCATCATGGTTCTTAAAGACCGCATGAAGATCCGCGAGAGGAACAAACCAGAGATTTTCGAACTCATTCAGGAGGTGTTCACCGCCCCCAAGTCCACCCACGTCACCCACATGAAGCAGATCAAACAGAGCGTGCTCGATGGCACCTCTAAATGGTCGGCCAAGATCTGCATCACAGGTGAGAGTGGAGTCAAATTGGTGCAGTACTGTAGCTTTGAACAGAGCTGGCCAACACTGTCAACATCAAAGTCAGGAGGGACAGCACGCGTCGGGTGTTTGTGTCTATAAAAAGAGGCAAGCTGGCGTTTGTAGGAAGAGAGCACAGGTGGCGTTTGTGGGGCAGTAGAGTAGAAGGTTGGATGATTTAACAGACATCTGTTTGCATCCAAACGCACACACACACACACACACACACACACACACTCACTCACACAGTGGCTGACTAGCTTTTTTTTCTTCTTCCTAGTGTTGTGTGCCCAGGGTCTACAAGCCAAGGATAAAACCGGGTCCAGTGATCCTTATGTCACCGTCCAGGTGGGAAAGACAAAAAAGAGGACCAAGACCATCTACGGCAACCTCAACCCGGTCTGGGAGGAGACGTTTAACTTGTGAGTCAGGAACTCTTGGAAACATATGTGACATTTGGAAGAGCTAGGCCTGTAAATAATTACTAGTTACTATGTAGTTTGTTTTCTTTTTCCAGCTATTTAAGATGTCATATATTAAAATCCTGATCATTGTTTCTAAGAGCCCAAGATGCATAAAAGCTTAAAGGTCGGAGGACATTTGTCCTTCTATTTAATCAGTATAAATATTAGTTTTTCCAGAAACTATTTAGTTTTTGGCTAAAACTTATTTGAAGTGGTGGCTGGTGTTTTCTTGCATCAGTCACACATAGGAGTTGTTTTGAATCCTTCCAGCTATAGTTGTCGAACTGCTGCGGTTAAACATGTTTTATCTGCTTTCTGTTCAATTTAACATACGTGTTTATTTGCTTACACTTCTGATGTTTAATCAATCATGAATCATTGATAGTAATCCATCTGGTCTTCTTGGCCAACCGTCAGTGTGACTACTGTACTCTCTGTGTGTTTTAGTGAATGCCACAACTCCTCAGACCGCATCAAGGTGCGAGTGTGGGACGAGGACGACGACATTAAGTCCCGCGTAAAGCAGAAGTTCAAACGGGAGTCGGACGACTTCCTCGGTCAAACTATCATCGAGGTCCGCACTCTGAGCGGAGAGATGGACGTCTGGTACAATCTGGGTCAGTTGACTAGTCGCGTGTATTGACACCACAGCTTCTTACTGCCATGAGCAGTTCACTTCACCTTGCAGTTGTATGAGTGACCTAACTTCTCTGAATCCGATGTTTTCAGCTCGGTAACTGTGTTGCTGTATGTCTTGTGCTCTTCACAGACAAGCGTACAGACAAATCCGCCGTGTCTGGAGCTATCCGCATGCACATTAATGTAGAGATCAAAGGAGAGGAGACGGTCGCCCCCTATCACGTTCAGTACACCTGTTTGCATGAAGTAAGCTTCAGTGTGTTGTGCGTTTTGTCTGTTTGAAGGTAGTAGAAAGTTATGAAATACATAAAGAGCTCTACTTAAATGCTGTTTTGAAGTACTGGTGTTTTATATGTGCATTTTTTGAGACTCTGTACCTTTACCACTAGATATTTAGGAATATTGTAATTTTTAAATCACTACATTAACTTAGAACAGGTACATTTTACAGCTCATACTTGTGCTTTTTCAGTGTGCAGTGGTAAATTCCCTGTTGGTCTGCATAACAACATAGGCAACATTCTGCAGCCCATGCCTTTGAGTCTCTACTCTCTGCATTGTATGTAGATGCGTACACTGCACATTTATAGCAGATTGAGCATTTAAATACAATAATTGGAATATTTTTTTGGATGTATTGGTTTATAGTACTTCTTCTACAACTGTGTTTTGTCTGTGCATCTCCGTGCAAAGTCATCCTTATGAGCCATGCCAAACAGGCTCATTTACCTGAATGTTCAGATCCGTTCCAAAGTTTGCTTTGCACCCATAAAACAGAAGGCTCAGCTGATTGATTGTAGACCAATCACAGCCTTGTATGGAGTCATTAAGCAGCCCATTACTGAGCAGAGCATATTAGCTGAAGCTCAACAGACAAGTGTCCGCTGTTATTGCTGCACATAAGTGGCCATAAACCACGTAGCCGACTCAGAAGTCAAGACAGCACCTTGTGTTGGCCTCATAATGTAGTTTAATGGCTAGTTGTGGAGCACAGCCATTTAAAGACTAACAGATCTTGTAATCTGCTCTGTTTTTGTACGATGAAACATCTAGAAACTTTGATTACAACAAGATTTGCGGATGCTGATTTTGTTTCTTTCTTTGCCTTCTCTTCTGTACGTTCTCTCGCTCTCCTTTTTTTCTTTACACCTCGTTCAATCCTCCCTCTAACTCTTTTCTATTTTCGTCCGTGTAGAACCTCTTCCACTATGTGACAGATATCCAGAACAACGGTGTGGTGAAGATCCCCGATGCCAAAGGGGATGACGCATGGAAGGTTTACTTTGAGGAGACTCCCCAGGAGATTGTAGATGAGTTTGCAATGCGTTATGGAGTGGAGTCCATCTACCAGGCCATGACGTATGTGACCGTCTGAAAGCCTTATTGAAGGCTGTGTGTTTGCGTGCATTGCTGCTTGTTTTCAAGTCATTAATCCGGTATTTGCTTACGCGTCTCTCCCTCTTTTGCAGTCACTTTGCCTGCCTTTCATCTAAGTACATGTGCCCAGGTGTGCCTGCAGTGATGAGTACCCTACTGGCTAACATCAATGCCTACTACGCTCACACCACCCAGGCAACTAACAACGTCTCTGCCTCAGACCGCTTTGCTGCTTCTAACTTTGGGGTGAGTCACGGCAGAAACATTAAATGCAACAGTTATATTTATTAGATCCAACAATGAGGCTTGTAGAAAAAAGACAATATCATCATTTCTTTAAAAATAAAAGTATAAAACTGAAATGTGTCTTTCCTTTTCAAACAAAAAAGAAAAAAAATTTTGCAATCACTATTTCTTTTTTTTAATTATGTGCTTATTTTTGATGTGTCTGCTATTTGTCTAACGTTCACATCTGTGTTGTAATTCCCACAGAAAGAGCGATTTGTCAAGCTTCTAGACCAGCTTCACAACTCTCTGAGGATCGACCTGTCCATGTACCGAGTAAGATTGCTCTTCGCCCTCATATATTATCTGTGAAACGTTTATATAATAGATGACAACGGATAGTCAGGCTGCATGGGAGAACATCATCCCCACCTCCCCTCTTTTTCTCTACTGTACTTCTCCTTTCCTCTTTGAGAGAAGCAGTGAGACAAAGCAGGCGGATGTGTTAATGAGACTGACAGCTCCTCTAAAACATGCACAGACACATTCAGGAAACACTGCACACCCACACGGTAACAAGTGTTTCCTATGCTGGATCACACAAACACACAGGGGACAAGGATGGATACGAAGTCATGTGTTGTGCCTCACTCTATTTCGTTTTTTTCTTCGTCTGACTGCAGAACAACTTCCCTGCCAGCAGTCCAGAGAGGCTGCAGGACCTCAAGTCCACAGTGGACCTCCTCACCAGTATCACCTTCTTCAGAATGAAGGTACCGTCCCTTCTTTTGTCTGTCAAAGCCTTTTTGATCTTCTGTATCTTCTGCACCTCACCTACCCATCAGACATGTAGGATGTAATGAAGTTCATCAACAGTTTCCTCTTTACTCTGATTTGAAAAGCACAAGTCAATATATTGTATTATATTATAATATCATTTATTTGGTGTTCATCTTGCAATTTCTACTGTAGAATTAGATTTTTTGAGAAAAATAGTTTTTTATTTGTCTTTGCAATCGAGATGAGCATGAGGACAAGTCTGACATTCCATAATTTGGTGAATTAATTGAAGTTCACTTGCCTACTTTAACTTTGTTCTTCAGGTCCAAGAGCTTCAGTCTCCGCCCAGAGCCAGTCAAGTGGTGAAGGACTGTGTCAAAGCCTGCCTCAACTCCACCTACGAGTACATCTTTAATAACTGTCATGAGCTGTACAGCCGCGAGTATCAGACAGACCCGGTAAGAAGCAGCAGTTTATTAAATATCTGTATTCTTATCTATCTGTCTCTCTTTCCCCCCTCTCGAAATGTTCACATTTCAATTTGCTTTATTGACCTGAACGTAATTTAGTATTTAGTAGTTTTTTAAATATTCTTCTGTGTTCACAGGAAACGTACAGTTTTGACTCATTTCACGTATACAGTGTCTTTTGAAAATAAATTTCCAATGTAGGTTTACTTACACAACAAAAATACTGGGCTAGTCTTCAGAAAAGGTTGTATAGGATGCGTCGGTATCAGACTTTGATGTTTTTTGTTGTAGATGTCCAATGATTGATGTACTTTTCTTTTTCTTTGGCTGTGATTTGGTTTCCTCTCTCAGAAGAAACAAGCAGGACAAATCACTGCCTGACTCCAGACTGACTGAAAGAGTTGGCCTTATTAATCATTTAAATCTTGGCCTGCAGTTTTCTTCATAAATAACTGTTACAAAGAGAGGCTTCTTGGACTAATCACACCGCTTGGCTAAAAATGTTCCTGAAAATGATTTTTGAATATTATAACTCCTTTGCTTGATGTCTGTATTTGGCTCAGTGCGTCTGTGTGTGGTGAGTCTCCGTCATCCTCTTAGTGGAGGTAGGCCAGGCTCTCCCATCCATCACTCCTGCATCGGATTTCAACAGGGATTTCTAGAACTTGCTTTAAGTCCTCATTAAAGCGGCAACTCCATTCAGACTCCCTCGTGAATTTCAAATAAGCATTTTTCCCTTTGAATAAAACATTATATCCTGAGGGACGTTGCTGTATTTTGTTGAAATCTCTGCAAGGTCATTCTTCACTCTTCACCCCCTGCGGTGCTCAGGCTTAGTTTTTTTTTTTTTTTTTCTCAAAGAAGTCATCCAGACAGTCTGTTTAAAGCTGTTTGAACAGCAAGACAAAATAACAACACCGTCAAGATTCCCCCCCAAAAAAGTCTCTCAGTCTCAGACAATAAAAAATAACATTAGTAAAATGTATATTAAGAGTGATAACAATTAAGTAACTACACTACTTTTTGGAGGATTGGCCTTTTGGATGTCTTATCCAGCATGTGTGAAGAGGTTTGGTGTGTTCAGTATGGCCTAAAATTTGTTTAATGATGATAAGAAAATTGTTTTTAACAGGCTTTACAATCTTAGTGATTGAGCAGAATACAATTGTTTACAGACTCTGCAGGTTGGCAGTTGTTGCCAGAGATGCAGATCCTCCCATCACATACTGACCAGAATGATCAGCAGGCTAATATCAACCCAAAGAGTATATGTAGTTTTTTTTTTTGTGACTCTAGTTGTGTTTTCCAGGCCAAACAGGGCGTCGTGCCTCCGGAGGAGCAGGGACCCTGCATCAAGAATCTGGATTTTTGGTCCAAACTCATCACACTTATCGTCTCCATTATCGAGGAGGACAAGAACTCCTACACTCCCTGCCTAAACCAGTGAGTCTCTTTACTCCTCTTCTATGTATTTGATCACATTTCCTTCCCCATCTCTTCCCCACAGTTTTTTTTTTTTGTTGTTTTTTTCGGCTCTCATCTGCTCTCTTAATTTCATATAGCTTCCCTCGCTAAGTGCAAATACAGTAAGCCTTTCTCCTTCTCTCCTCCATCAAGATTTCCCCAGGAGCTCAACGTGGGTAAAATCAGCGCTGAAGTGATGTGGAACCTATTTGCTCAGGATATGAAGTATGCAATGGAGGGTGAGTGCAAGTCAATGACACACTGAGCCTCCGAACTGACCGAGACTTGTCAAAGCACTGAAGACTCGTTAGATAAATGAGGCCGCTAGCCGCGATTTTAAGTAAATGTACATTCCAATATGTGGTTAGCCACACCAGCTGAAAGTATTGGAAGACTTAGCATGAGTGGAAATCGGTCAAATGGATCAGGAGATACAGCTGATGGCCTTAATGGTGCTCATTATTTGTTAAACTTTACACACAAACGTGAGATATGGAGGACTTTTGTTTTAGCCCAAGCAAACAGCCAACACATTTTTGACGGATATATCTGATTTAGTTAAAGGTTCCTGGTACTCAAAATGCTACTGCCCTCATACCAGGGTTTTTTTCTGATTAGAGGTGTAGCGATCTGACTCTTTTAGTCCTGAAACCAATACCTGGGCTTTGGATATTGGCCGATACGGAGAACCGATCCGATACCAGATTTGAATTAATAAACTGTATGCCTCGCTCTGTGGAAGTGACTGGCACCATCAGACTTGACTTAAACATGGTGTCCTAACTGTGTAAAGTAAAGTATGACAAATATGTACATAAATATAAATCCAGCTATTTGAGTCAGTATTTGACCAATGTCCAATATCAGTATCGGTGTATCTCTAGTTTTGATCAAACTTTTGGAAAAGTTGGTCAATTATGCAAAGCCTGA
The DNA here is from genome assembly GCF_023349555.1 of Cebidichthys violaceus. Taxonomy (NCBI): domain Eukaryota; kingdom Metazoa; phylum Chordata; class Actinopteri; order Perciformes; family Stichaeidae; genus Cebidichthys; species Cebidichthys violaceus. The sequence goes on from NW_027176561.1 coordinate 953,809, forward strand.
AAGGTCATACACAATGTTTGGGTTTGATCAATATTTGATTTCTTAATAATAAAATTGGTGGGATTGGTGTCCTCTCCTAATAATCTCAGTCTTGATCGTGATCGTGTAATTAAACCATTAATTGTATTCATCAAGTCCGTGAAGATGTGTGCTTGACTGTGGGTCAACCCCACTGAATGCACAATAGATCTGTTGAAATTGCAGGAAGACACAGCTGAAATGCCAGGAGAGAAATTTGCTTTTTTGTTCAACTTGCATTTGTCCGCTTTATTTTTTTCTTTCAGAACATGAAAAAAATCGCTTGTGCAAGAGTGCAGATTACATGAACCTGCACTTCAAGGTTAAGTGGCTGTACAACGAGTACTGCAAAGACCTGCCCTTCTTTAAGAGCAGAGTGCCTGAATATCCTGCGTAAGTAGCAACTCTTTTGACTCTTTGACCGAAAAAAGCAATAGAAAGCTATCATCTTGTCTTATTTTGGGTTCCTAGTTTGTAGATACGTATATATATTTTCCTGCTCTCCATAGGTGGTTTGAACCGTTTGTTATTCAGTGGCTGGATGAAAACGAGGAAGTGTCTCGGGACTTTCTGCACGGTGCTTTGGAGAGAGACAAAAAAGATGGGGTACAAATTTCCAGCTCCTTTTTCTCCTTATCTCCCTTCCACTCCTCTGCAAGCGCTGAGTCGCCGTTGTTGTTCATGCAGAATTACTGTAATCCATCCTTTGTACTTCCTCTGTCACACTCCAAGTTATCGACCAAAGTTTTATCCTCCCTCCCGCTCTGCATCCCACACTTCTCTCCTGCATTCGTCAAAGGCGACAGTAGAAGCATGGACGTGGCAGCACAGACGTGGATATTAAGGCGTACAGTGTATTTGGGCTAAGAGGATGTTTCAGTCAAAGTGCTTCGTTGTACTCTTTGGAAGTTCAAAGAAGCGTGGTTGAGCCGTGCATGTACTTAAGGAGGGAGACAACTCTGTGACAGCAGGATAGTGTGAATTAATGGCCTTATTCCATAGTTTTGACTGGAGGAAAGCTGTCTTCACGTCATTACCCAGACTCCCCAGAGGAGCACAAACACACTCACCTCTAGCCAATTAGGGACCAGGTGCTAACCAGCAGCCAATTACATGAAGACGGACAGGAGCTCCCAACTGTCACCGGATGGCTGTCTAACTGGCTGTATGGCTGGTTGTCTGTAGGGGGCCTGAGGGGCACTACATGTGGGCAAAGATATCAAAGGTTCAGTTTAAAATAGCATCTAATGGTCCGTCTATATGATCTTCAGTGCCCAGAGGTCCCATCTTGCTCGCTTCTCACCTGCTACTCCTACTCATCCCTAATCACTTACGCCTCTTCCCACTTTTTAATCTCCTTGCACACCTTTTCTGCCCTGCAGTTCCAGGTCACATCAGAGCATGCTCTGTTCTCCTGTTCGGTGGTGGACGTGTTTTCCCAGCTCAACCAGAGCTTTGAGATCATCAGGAAGCTCGAGTGTCCTGATCCGCAGATCGTAGGACACTACATGAAGCGGTTTGCTAAGGTAGATTCAGTTCAGTCTGCAGTCAAATCACACCTTGCCAAATCTTTAAAAGTAGTTTTCACTACAGCCTGATGATTAATGATCTGCTGCTCTTTTTTTTTTTTCCCTCTCCAGACCATCAGCAATGTGCTTCTTTCCTATGCTGATATCATATCCAAGTTGTTTGCCAACTATGTCACCATGGAGAAAGTGGTAAGTGGCTTAAGACTTGATGAACCTGTGTGGATTTTTCACAGTGGAGTCAGCTCTGTCAACTCTAATCAAAAAACTGCAAAAAAATAAATAAAAATACATTAGAGTATATTCATGGTTGCTGTAAGAAAGGTTTCTTTGAATCCCATACCAATAAGAAGGCTGATCCATTTGTCTTTCTATCCTCAGCCCTGCATCCTGATCAACAACATCCAGCAGCTCAGAGTTCAGCTGGAGAAGATGTTTGAAGCCATGGGTGGAAAAGATGTGAGTGATTCTCTTTTCTTGGTCCTCTCTCTCTCGTTTTGTGCGTATGTTAGTATTTGGTCACAGTTGCCTAGTACAATCTTCTTAAAGCTGGGACTTGCAGTTTATTTTTTGGGTCAATGGGCAAAAATGTCATCATAACCTTTCAGCATACTGTGATTCAAATGGTCGGGGAGAAAACTATACCTACTACCCTTGGCCCTTCTTTCTGGCTTAAGAAAATCTAGCTTGTGAAGGTAGACTTTGGCCAATAACAGGTCAGTTCAGAGAAAGGGCCTTCCTATTGGCTGTTCTACAAATACAGACGCGCTTGTATGTCCCTTTGGTGCCTCATTCAATGGTGCCATTCCAGCATTGACAACATTGTTTACACTGCAAAGCAACCAAAAAAAATGAAGTCTGACTTATCAAAAAGAGTGTCTGACAAAATTGATTAATTGAAAATGTTGCTTATAGTTTTGCCTTCTGCTCCTGGCTAAGGTTTGAGAAGGCTAAACTATTAGCAAAAAAATTGTATCCAACAGTTTAGCCTAACAGTTAGCAAAAGGACAAACTATTTGCCACAGTTTCTCTCCATCTCTGAAAATATCACAGATATTTAGCTAAAATTTGCAAAGAAAACAAGGCGAAATGTTCTCAAATAACTATAACGACATTGGGATCACAATCCCCAGCTTTAATCCAAATGTGCTATGTCATCATTACTGCACACCCCACTGCCCAGTCACTCCAACCACTTCTGTTTGTGTGTTTCCATGTACGTACTTCAGCTGTGTGTGGAGGCCAGCGACATCCTGAAAGACCTGCAGGTTAAGCTCAACAATGTCATGGATGATCTCAGCAGGATCTTTTCTGTCAGGTAGAAACCCACTCACACACACAAAGTCATTCATACATAAGATCACATTAATGTGATGTATATTCAGACAGACCGACAGTTAAAAGCCTCTTCTGCTTCTCCCCTGTAGTTTCCAGCCTCACATAGAGGAGAACGTGAAGCAGATGGGAGACATCTTGGCTCAGGTGAAGGGAACCTCAAATGTGGGAAATGCCAGCAGCGTTGCCCAGGATGCTGACAACGTCCTGCAGCCCATCATGGAGTTCCTGGACAGCAAGTGAGGCCATTTTAGTGGAGTCCTCTGAAAGGGATAGTTCAGCTTTGAGGGCATTTCATTATTTTTCACCTAGAAACTCATAAATGCTTGTTTTTGTCTCTGAATGCAATTTGAAGGTATGTTGAATGGTCATCATAGTTTAGGTGAAGGTGTAGATGTCGGTGAAGCTGCAGCCCAGGAGGAGTTATAACAGCAATCCACACACACACGTTTATTATTTGTATGTAGTTTCGCTACTTTTGAGAGAACTTCGTACTTGATTCCATAGTCATGTTATGGATTGTGCCAAACTAATATTATCACTGAAACTGCTCACCGAGACATAAGATTGACTTCAAAAGGCATCCATGAGCATGCCTGACTCTAGGTGAGTAGAAGCAGAAAAGAAATTCGTTAAAAGACTTTTTGGTGGTATACAACCCTTTTTTTTTTTCTTCTTTGTTCTTGATCATCTTCTTTTTTTTTCATGAAAGAAAGCGCTTGCCTCCTCCTGCTGCTTATTAATCATCACTCCTTCCTGTCTTCTGTCTCCCCCACCTCCTGCCAGCTTGACTTTGTTTGCTAAGATCTGTGAGAAGACCGTGCTGAAACGTGTGTTGAAGGAGCTGTGGAAGCTGGTGATGAACACCATGGAGAAGACCATCGTTCTGCCGCCACTCACAGACCAAACGGTGAGAGCGCACAGACGTACGAACACGCATTCAGAGGCGTACAGCCCGTACAAATACACACAATAATGATGCTAAGCTGCACACGCGGGCACTCGATGCTGACTGTGCCTGCTGCACACGCAAGAAGGGATTTTATACACATATATGCAAGTGTGGATGTTGCTACGGAGATATATACGAATATAAGATCTTATGATGATCATGGCAATACATGTAACACACACATGCACGGATACACACTTACACACGCCTCCAACTGCTGAGGCGGCATCAAAAGAACGAGGAGGAGGAGGACGAGGAGGAGGTGGAGAATAAGGAAAAAGCATTACAAAAGCAGACATTTTGTGTGTGTGTGTGTGTGTGTGTGTGTGTGTGTGTGTGTGTGTGTTGCGATTCAAGATGGCCCTCTTATAAAAGATCAATCTCTATATGGCATTCTATCCACACATTATATTTAGCATCGCCCCCAGTGCCTTCATTCATCCAAACAATCAAGATGAAACCCTTCCCTTTTAAGAAGAAAAAAGAAAAAGCTGAAAAGAGAAAAGGAGTGCACCATATCATTCTTACACCAGCTCATGGCTGCTCTCCAGTATGTCAGCCAACAATTATCTGGAGAGATTTCTGATTTCTGAGTAACTCTTAACAAAGTGGCAGAAAATATTTGCCCAAAGGATCTGGCCCACTTCCAAAAAAAAAGAAAAAAAAAGGAATCATACATTTTGGAAAGCAGCCTCTTGTTTTCTTTTGTTTTGGATATATGTGTTCTTATTTGTGTTTGGTTATGAACTAAAGAGCCTCATATCACTTCTAATAAGGTGATAATTAATCTCTGGTTACCATGTTCTGTGCTAGCCAGTTATCAACACAACTGGTTCAGCCTCAGTAGCCATCGGTCTGCAGTTAGCCGCTGTCCAATTGAGTTAATCCAATTAGGGAAAAGAGGGAGGAACAAAAACAGGAGAAGATAGTGAGCTCTGAATGTGTGCAAATGCCACATGATCATCTCTAGAATGACTATTTTTGCATATGAAGTTGCTGTTAAAAGCTAAAACACTTATTTGCTCTATTCTAAGGATTTTCATAGGAGTAAAGTTACTTAACCACTGGCCTCTCTCACTTCTCTACCTGTACATAGTCCAGGCTTTAGACATGACAATTGGTCCACGTCCTTCCAGCCCTCAGGCCCAAACTTGTGTTTTTTTTTTTTTATTGATGTGGGGCTCTTTGCAGCTTGACTGACCCTTCTCTCTGGTTGTTGTTGTGATTACTATTACATCCTGCTCCCACTGCTCTCCCTCCACAGATGATTGTAAGTACAGCACTCCTGCGTGTGTGTCTGTCTGTCCGTCCACGGTGGTTGGTTCTTTGCTATATGTGGCTGCGATCTTCCCCTGTTTTTAACCCCACATCACACCCTCTCCCTTCTCACAGCCTCTCAGATCTGTCCCAATCTGTCTCTTCTTCTTCTCCCTGTTCTTGATCTTGTTCTTCTTCTTCTTTTCCTCCTCCTCCTTCCTCTTTGTCTTCTTTTTCTTCTCTTCTTTCTGTTCTCTTCTTCTTCTTCTCTTTTTCCTTTTCTCCTTCTTGACCGTCCTCTTCTCCTCTCTTCACCTTCTTCTTCTTCTTCTTCTTCTCCTCTCCTTCAACACTGTCTCTCTTCCGAGAAGACAGAAGCATGGTGCATTCCTGACTGGTTCTGATAGGTCCCACAACCCTTTCAAAAGTCTCCACCAATCAGTGCCCCCCTCTTCTGCTGTCTCTTCTTCCCGAACACTCTCCTCAAACAGGAAGTGGTACTCCTCTCTTGCGCCTGGTGTTGCCTTGTTTCTTCTCATGCATTGTTTCCTTATACTGGGACTCTGGTGGGGTGACTCTGATCTCTCGGTGGCTTGGTATCTGGTGTCCTGACCCTCCCCCACCCCCACCCCACGCCCCTCTCCCTCCCTCCACTGTCCCCACCTTTCCCACCTGTTTGAACTGTGTCCCCCTCCACCGCCCACTGTGGGTTTGTTGCTTGCATCTGATCTATTTCAACACTGCAGTCTTCTCTCAGTATACTGTACAACACTGTACTGTATGTCTCTGCAGACCTGTCGTGTTGGTCTGTCCTGGTTTGATTTTATGTTCTGTCGTTACCATGATGATTGTGATGCTGGTATCGTGTCACTGGTCTTGATGAACAGAACGACGTTTCTAACGAGACGTTATCGGTTTGACTCTTAATGTCTTTGACTCGTCTATTCCAGGGTGTAGTTGATAATGCAGTGCTGCACAGGAAAGTGATGTGTTTTCTAATGAACAGAATTGATGTGTGTTTCTTGGTTAACGTGATCTGCAGCGCTTATTTATTGTTAACCTTCAAGTGTAACCAGTGGTGAAGGAAGTATTCAGTTCCTTAACTTCAGTATAAAAAAAGAACTCCATAAATAAGGAATTTGGAACTAATCCATTATATGTCAAATTCCTGTTCTGAAAATGTACATAAGTAAAAGTACATAAGTATTATAAGTAAAATGTACTCAAAGGCTAAAACTAAAAGTACATATTTGGCAGAAAAATTGCACTTTTTGATTATTTAATATACTGTTGGGTATAAATATATACAATATTTATGCTACACAACAAATTTCATTAATGATCATATGGTACCTCAAAATTAGAAGTAGTAATCTCAAAGATTTTCATTTAAATAAATAATAAAATGCTGTTAAAGTCAATATCCATTGCGGAAGGAGATAACATAATCGTTTTACCGCATACTGATGAAAGTATTGCAATATTAGAATTTTTATATATTTTCAGTATTACAAACCGGGTGTCTGTGGTGGCATTCCCGTAAATAATGCTGTACTTCTGATTGATTCAGAATTTCTAATTGTGTGAGAACAATGCAATTGTGCTTTGAGTTCAAAAATCTGGAGACTTTATGTTGATACATGAGCTTACATTTTTCAGAATTGTGTGCATAGTTACATTTTTGTGTCTATACAGTGGAGAAAAAATGAACTACCTAGTTTTTAATACTGCAAATATATAAATATTGCAATACTTTCATTATTGGGCTAAAGGTTCAATCGCCAATTGTACTACCTGTCATTTAAACTGTTGTAGGATTATTGAGTAAATGCACATTTCACCACTGAGTGCAACAGTTGAATGAATGAAATCTGACCTTGAATATTCTGAGTTGTATCTGATCTACTTTTAAAGGGATAGTTTGACTTTTTGGGAACTACACTTATTTGCTTTCTTGTCAAAAGTTAGATACGAAGATTGTTTGAGTTTAAATCTTTTTTAACTTCAAGTTTTTAAGTTTGAGATTATCATATCTGTGCTTTCAGTATGGAGCGAGCGCCAGGAGTTAGTTAGCTTAATTTAAAGACGAGTGGTGGAGGGGAAACAGCTAGCCGGGCTTTCCCCAGTTCAAAAATCCAACTACCAGCACCTCTAAATGCTCACCAATTAACATGTTATATCTGATTCGTTTTTTCTCTACACAAACCCGAACGTTTAAATCAACTATTGTGGATTGAGAGTTACGCCCACTAACTATTTCTTGGCGGCAGCAGCCGGGCACAGTGCCTAAATAGAGCCTTGACACGGTTGCGTCACACGTAAAATCACATCCTGTCACTTTTACACTCCGTTTGTGTAAGGATCAAACAAACAAGACATAATGTGTGTATTTGTGAGCTGAGAGATGGAGTGGATAAAGCCAAGCTAGCTGTTTCCCCTTGTTTCCTGTCTGTATGCTAATACAAGCTAATCATCTCCCTGCTCTAGCTCTGTGCTAGCACAGATATCTTCTCATCTAAATCTGCATAAGAAGGCAAATAAATGTGGACAAAATGTTCTGTTTTATCAGCATGCATTTACTCCTGTCAGCATGTATGCTGTTCTTGTTCTGCCAACCGGCAATCTGTTGTCTGATTTTGTTGGTTTGGAGGCAAAGCTTATTAGCTAACTGAAAGGAGGGGACATCTACAGCAGTGACGAGTATGCTCATTTCTTTCTTTTCTTTCAACATTTTGCACGTTTGCACTTAAAAGGCTTATTCTCATGTAGCCAATGAGAGTGAAGTCAGACTGCAGGGACTGGCCACTGCTTGAAGTATTAACCACATGCTCTCTTTCCAGGGGAGACTGAAGAATGCTTCTCACAGTGATGTAAGGACTAAACCCCTTTAGATCAATGTGTCTTGTCTCTCTCCTTGTCTTCTCTACGTGTCTCCGTCTATCTCCCTCAGCTCGCCAGTCAAACAAAGCAGTGGAAATATTGATTTTTCACTTTTGTTTTTGCACAACGTTCCTCTATAGTGCTGTTTATATGCTGTGAGAAATGCTGTAGCAGTAGCTGCCTGCACTCCCAGCCAAACCGCAGGTCATACACTCAAATCTACATGCAGACATTTGCGGCTCAAACGCACCACAAACCGCCAGTCAAGGAGGTCAATCGTCACTTAAACGATAAGCTGTTTTGTTCATTTCTGCAACACAGAAGAAGAAAAAATATGCCGGGGTTCAGCTGCAAGTTGCATTGCAAGTCATAGCGGCCGAGCTTCCCGAGCCTCATTCTGGAAGTGAAGTTTGGCACTTTGACCTGCAGCTTATGGTGCATTTTAGCCGCAAAAATGTGCTCGTAGGGTGAGAATATTTGGCATAACATAATTGTTTTCATCGCAGCAGCCCCATGAAATAAAAGGCCCAACTATCTACCTTATTTTCTGTAGGTTTAACATAGTGTAGCAGTGGCGGGTGGCTGGATTTCTCTCACATGACCCTGTCAGGCTTTGTTTGCCTGAAATACAGTAAATACAGTTTAAATGTGACACATCACAGTTTCAACAGTGCACACTAGCTTAATTTTTATATTTGAATTAATCTATAACGTTTTGTTTCTAACATTGTGCTGTTGCTTGTAAGAATATTTCTACTCTCTAGCCCCATACAGTCAGTATATAACAAGAGCTTTTTTTATGCCTAAGGCTGTAACCAAAGATAGGATTAAAAGTGCAGTCAGTAGCACTTAGTGATATATTTGCGCACCAGAGTATTGCATTAGGCTGGACATCCAGTAAATACCTGCGTACCCCACAGTGCAACTGCATAGCTGCTACGTGTGTGTGTGTGTGTGTATGTGTGTGTGTGTGTGCACATGTGTGTGCACACGTATGTGTATGCACGTGTGTGTGTGTGCACTTGTGTGTGTGTGCACTTGTGTGTACATGAATGCACGAGTGTGTCTTCTTTCTTACCCTAACTACGAGCTGAGCCACTTTCCCTTCTCTTTGTACTGACATGTCTCTGTGTGTGTGTGTGTGTGTGTGTGTGTGTGTGTGTGTGTGTGTGTGTGTGGATTTGTGCAGCGGAGTGTAATGTTCTGGAATGAATAAAACACAGATAAGTGTGATAACAGCACTTGAAGGTAAAAAGCACCTTGATATCTGTAAAGCGGCTTAGAGTGACTGTTTGTGAATGTGTGTGTCCTCTGTGTGACACTAAGCCGTTTACTGCTGCCCTGCATTGTCCTGATAATAACAATACTCCTCTCTACCTTTCCTCCATCTGTCCTGCTGTCTTTTCCAGGGCACTCAGCTCATCTTTAATGCTGCCAAGGAGCTGGGACAGCTGTCCAAGCTGAAGGTACAGTATGTTTTTACACCGTTATGCTCTGGGCCCGACACCAGTGCGTCAGATCAAGACTCTTAATTGCCTAGAAAAACGAGACAGATGATATGAATAGACAGGCGTGCGTCATTTTGGTCTGTGCTTCTATTGTTGTCGTCTTCAGGAGCACATGGTTCGGGAGGAGGCCAAAGCGCTCAGCCCTAAGCAGTGTGCTGTGATAGAGCTGGCCCTGGACACCATCAAGGTAAAACACTTTGCTATATGTATGTCTGTCACTGTCTGGAGCCACCTTAAATGTTTCACCATAAACAGGTTTGGCTAGTGGAAATTACAGTAAACACATTGGTTTTAAAATTCATATTTGCATTTGAGGTTTTCTCCAAGGATGTGGTGTATAATAGTCCAACCTTTAAGACTTTGAGCTTTCCCTTTTTTGGCTTTACAGCTCTGTGATTTATTTGTTTAAGTTACAGAAAACTTAATTTAGACACATGTTTGTACGATAACTATATGTGCATGTGAGTGATGTACTAGGCAAAGACCTTTAACAACAACAAAAAACATACAGGGACCAAATCCCTGTATGGGCAGTATGGCTGTTTCAATTAGATGCAAATAAAATCAGTGGTGACCATGGAAACCAGACCTCCAGGTGAGAGCATGTTCCCTTTCTGGAGCTGTTTTCACCTGTGGAAAAAAATGTACCAGACAGGCTTAAAACTCAGAGATTGAACTGGGACGTAATACTTTTTTTTTTTTTTTAAAGTAGGTAAAGAAAGAACATTTTCTATAATTAACACTTATTAAGCTACACTGGATTTTAACCATTTTGAGATGGTTAATTAAAGAGAAATAAGACATATTTAATATGGACATTTAATTCCAAAAGCATCTCTTTTATAAGATAACTCGAACATCCGTAGAGCAAGGGCACAGAAATGATTCGGAGGATGTAGAGCTGGAGAGAGGCCCTGTGACATGCCAGAGATTATGTACATATTTAATTAATGCAAGCTGTTGGTGGTGGATCCACAATTTGTAGCAACTCGTTCTACAGAGACAGAAACCATCATCACTGTTAAAGTTTGCAAGCAGGATTAACGTTTTTAATTAAGGCTGCAACTAACAAGTATTCCACAACTTTTTTTTAATGTATCATTTGGCTATAAAACATGAGAAAAAAATGCCCATCACAATTTCATTGAGCCTAGAAAATGTCTTGTTTTGACCAACAAACCTAAGTCTTGTAATTTTGCTATAACATAATACAATAAAAAGGAGCTTATTCTCACACTGTAGAGCCTAGATCCATTAGCGTGAGCATTTTTGCTTGAACAATAAGGATTAATCAACTATCAAAATAGTTTTTGAATCATTTCCTGTCAATCCACTAACAGAATAACCAACTGTACTTTGGAACAAACTACCTGAGTAGATTAGGCTTGCCAAATCTTTTCATAAAAGTGCTATAGGTTAATATTATTATTTTTTATTATTATCAATAGATTAATCGTTGCAGCTCTAAATTCTTGTGTAAACATTTTGAATCCTTTTTCTCAGTTGAAGAAGTAAAGTGCCTTCTCTTCTTAAAGAATCTTTTGCAGCGATGAGTTAACAGCTGTCTTCTACTTTGTCTGCCTGTCTTTGTGTGCGTTAGCAATATTTCCATGCTGGTGGTGTTGGTCTGAAGAAGACTTTCCTGGAGAAGAGTCCTGACCTCCTGTCTCTCCACTACGCCCTGTCCCTCTACACGCAGGCGACAGACAAACTCATTCGCACTTTTGTCCAGTCACAGAATGCACAAGGTAAAATAATTGTCTTTGGGAGATCTTTGAGTCTCTTTATTTCCAGTATTTTCATTTCCCAAGTGTGAAGTTAATGTCTAATGCTACTTAATTCTGTTATTGAGATCAGCATATCTCTGTTTCTACCCTCCCCTCTCAGAGGAGCCACCCTACTCGGTGTCTCCCACTCCTCTGTTGATGTTAGGGTTTCCCAAACGTTGAACTCTATATCCTGAAAATATCTCACGTGCTTTGTAGAGCATGAAGTCGAGGCTGTAGCTGCACAATATTTTCTCTCTGCTCTGAAATTCGGAGTCTCCTGGAAGCCAGCCTTGAGAAACACGCAGACTTTTCTTTACATGATCTGACAGCTATTTGCAATGAAAAAAAGAAATGCCCGCCCCCTCTTTTCTCTCGCTCTTTGATTCTGTTGCTCAGCCTCCATCCTACCGTCAGATGGCTTCATAACAGCCATCGTCTTTGTGGAAGCGCTGATGGCTGACACGCTGTCCCTGGGCGCCGCTGGTAGAAATGCCATGATCGTTTAGAATTAATTAGCAAAAATGCCATGTTGTTTTTGCAGCATACCTAGGTCCGGTTTGCAGCAGAAGATCTGTGTGTGATTTGACAATGTTGCAGGATTTCACAGAAGATCTGAAGAATTACAACGAGCTGATTTGATTAAAATAACAATGTGTCTATCAGGATCTCTCCCATCTTTAGACTTATAAATGTTGGTCTGTGTTTCTACTCTGTAAACCTCATATTTCTACGTGTTTCTTCTTTCTCTGTCTACCCCCTCCTTCTGCCCCGTCTGTGGGCCAGTGTTCGGCGGGAAGGGGGTGAGGTTCACCACTAGTGAGGATGTTTACCCAGACAAGGGTATGTGGCATTCAGGCTCAGGGCCTGAGACATCCAGGACTACCGGAAAGCCTCCAGACCAAAGCCCAACTCCCTCCACCCTCCACCCCACCCCATGTGCATCCCAAAACCCCCCTGCCTGCTCAAACTCATCCCAACAAACAAATGCAATGCACAGATTGAACATCTTTTTCTATCTCTGCCTTTTTGCACACACATACGCATACATGCCCACCGCAACTATAAGAACATAGACTTTATGCATTCATGCATGTAATGTACACACTGATGTCTGTATGTACGGAACTGCACTGAATACATACGCCATGGACTGTATGTATGAGCAGACACTAAAGCATGATGTGCTGACATCAGACAAAAAGAATAGAAATGCATTAAAGTGTGGAGGAATCCTGATCCAGCATGATGTCACCCAGAGAGGGCCAAGCAAGCGTGTGTGTGTGTGTGTGTGTGTGTGTGTGTGTGTGTGTGTGTGTGTGTGTGTGTGTGTGTGTGTGTGTGTGTGTGTGTGTGAGAGAGGAAGAGCGAGTGACTGAGCAGAACCAATGTGACTGAGTGAGACTGTCTTTAAGGTTGTTGAAGCAGAAGCACAGTGTATTGTCTGTCTCCGGCGAGGAAGATGGAGAGGAAATCCTTTCCGCCCCCCCCCGACGTCACAACCCCCGCCACTGTGTTTGAAGTTAAAGACGCTGAAGAAGAAGAAGAAGGAGAAGAAGAAGAAGAAGAAGAAGAAGACTAGATTATGTAGAGCGATGATGGCTGTTCAGTTTTGTCTGGGAGGGCTCCCTGTCCTCGCCTGCTCTATCATCACACATAAACACATTCAAACACACGCATAGCTCCCACGTGCAGCGCGCCTCGCCCTACAGCAGTGATGAGAGAGGGTGCTAACCCCCCCCCCCCCCCCCCTCCCCCCTCCACAGATTGAGCCAATCAGAAACAGTCCCTCAGGTCAGGTGGTCTGATTTCTGTCACTCTAGATTAGCATCCAAAGATGTGACTCCTGCTCACAAGCACTTACACAGGATGACTTCATTTGACGCTGCACAAGCTCCAGCACACTGACAGTCCTCTTGATGAACATCAGTGGTGTATATAAAGTGGTAAAGGCTCCAGTAAGAGACTTAGAAAAAAGATATTGCATACCAAGTTGTGTTGGACAGAAGCCAAGGAGAAACGTATAGAAGCAGTATAAGCACGAAAGCAAATACTTAAAATCTTAAATTTCCAGTAGGTGATTTCATGTTTTGCAATTTCAAAAACTTTCCTTTATTTTTATGGGTTCACAAATTCAAGTCATTCAAGGGTTTTCAGTGACATATCTGAGCTCCTCTATCTTTGATCACATGACTGACAGAGCATAACCTGATTGGACTGAAGTCTATTTCATTGCGACTTCTCAATTTTACCAGTTCAAAATGAGCTACTTGATTTTTTTTGTTGACTTTTTAGATTCAAAAGTTATGAATTTAAATAAGTCGGCTCTTATTTTGACGATTAGATTTTCTATTTGAATTTGTGATCCATAAAAGAATCTTTACATTTTTTTCTTATTATTGCATAACTTTCCTTCTGGAAATACCAAAGACACCACACACATTTAGACAGATGGTTTTCAAAGTTAAATATTTCATCGTTAGTGGTTACATTTTCCAGTTAGGTATTCATTATCACAGTCCCGTGGAGGTAAAGAAAACAAAGTAGTGCGTCTTCAGCCTGCCCGCCAGCTGCTGGATGCTCTTGACTGTAACAAGGATGCAAATTAGCTTCCTGCCAAGCGAGCGGCTTTCACTGGAAAAAAAACAATTTCCAACCAGAGTAGATGATTAGAGCAGGATGACTGATCGAGGCTCAGTAGACTTTTTTCTTATTAACTCGAATGCTGCTGATCAGTGATGACTGTGCTACCTGCAGGCTATGAGCTGCATTTTTTGTAATAGAAATAATGAAAGGTCAAGATGTTTCGACGCTATTCTTAGTACAAGTTTGAGATTTATCGTCTCTTCTGGATACAATTTTCAATATGGTAGAAAAATGTGCACCTATTGAAGAAGAAAAGCCTGCGTTTTCTTGGCAAAATCTTCCTGCCTCCCAGCCAGCAAAGTTTGTTTCTCATCTTTTATGGAAGTCCTCCATAGAGTAGACCGGGCCAGATGGATGACTGCTGCTCTCTTTGGTCCTGTTGGCAGCGAGACCAACAATCCCATAATGCTCCCTGGAGAGCTGCATGCCAGGAACACTCTGCCGTCTAACTCCCACAGACACCTTGTTTCGTGGGCGGCTGGTTGAAAACACAAACAGGCTGCTGGTCGTCGCCACAAAGCTACCGTTGACAAAGTGAAGACATTAATTAAAACACTGAAAATTGATGTCCATCTGTCGCCGTATCCTTCTGGAGTTGTATGTGGATCTCAACCACTTGTTCACATGCAGCACAAAACAACACACACAGGCACTGAGGACAGATCTGTCCATCATCTCCCTCCCAGACAAAAGAGTTGGAGTCTGAGTGGAGTCATCACTGTCTTCTGTACTCTAAAACAGTCTTACAGCTAGAAGTTACATTGAACCAAAACAAATTTGTGTTAATCATTTGCTATCCTAGTTAAATTAACAAGATTATAAGTACAATTTGAGAACTGTCATTGGATTATACTTATATAGCCAAAAATCACAAATCACATATTTGCATCAAAGGGCTTTACAACCAGTACTGCATTCAACTATTCTTGCTTAAATTTCACTTTGAGGTCTCGCAGACATGCAATAATGTCCAATGTATAGGGTAGATAGAAACTACACTGTGGAGACACGTAATGACAGCATTAGTTTAATGGCGTTTGAGAAGTATGGATGTGGAACTTGACTTGAATTTGAGTCCTTCAGACTGTCTTCACACAGCTTTATTGAGAGGGTTGGGTATCAGTAGTGCCGTCCTTCACCAACAGATCAGAGAGGCTGAGCTGCTTCTCTCCCTCCGTAAAGTCCTTTCCCTTTCTTGTCCCTCCTCTTGCCATGCTTGGGTAAAAGTCTTTACCAAGGAATGGGTGTGTCCACCTGTCTAGATCCATCTGAGCATGTCCTGACCCGATCTATGTCGGGGGGTACCACACTTTCAGTTGACCTTCTCTCCTGTCTTCTTCTCAGCCTCTTACTAACCACCCTGCATCCTAACAGACAACTTGCATCTATGAGTGGGCACTAATTACTATCCTCACTGAATCCAAATTATTACCTCTCAATTGTTGAATCGTTAGACAGAATGTCTTACTGGAGAAAATAATACAGCTTTTAGGATCAGTACAAATGTTTCCATGATTTGATGTACTATAGTTGTCCTGCATTACAGAGAATGGTATTACTACCTATATTCAAAATGTATGCCCACTCATAGCAGCTCTGTCTGATTGTCCACTTCCAGACCACAACATATGCACAAGCAGATCACTATGCCTTATTGTAAGCCCTCCTGTTACACAGTGAATGCTTTAGTATATGGACCTGTCAATATTCTGTGTAATATCCAAAAGGTTACAGTCAAATCCATTTCAATGTTCTCTTTACAAATTTGAAATGGAATTGGTCTGTAGCCTTTCAAAATGAGGAGGACAATTTGGGCACAGTGGTTTGTGTGAGTGTTTGGTCTGTGATAGGAGCACCAAGAGTCTGTGTTTCCACGTTTAAAGGAATTAACGATGCCCTCTCTCTGCCGGTCCTCTCAGGCTCTGGTGTGGACGATGCCGTGGGAGAGGTGTCCATCCATGTGGAGATTTTCACTCATCCCAACACCGGAGAGCACAAGGTCACAGTGAAAGGTAAAGGAAAATCTGTACTGGACTATGCCATTTAAATCAACTACGTCATTCATAAAAAATCTCATAAAATAGTTGTAAAAATGTTGTAGTATAGTATGTCATGAAAATGTCTCCAAAAAAGTCATAGTATAATATGCCATAAAAATGCCGTATTATAGAATGTGATAAAAATGACAGTATAGTATGTTATAAAATGTCTTTAAAATGTCATAGTACAGTATGTCAAAAAAATTATTAAAAAGTCATAATATATAGTAGGTCGAAAAAAAACATAGTCTAGTGTGTTGAAAAGAAATGAGAAAGTCATAGCATACAGTAGGTTGTCGAGAAAAGTAACAGTATAGTATGTAAAAAAAATGTCATAAAGTCATAGTATAGTATGTCGAAAAAAGTCATAGTATAGTCTGATGAAAAAAGACATAATACTATAGTATATGTCATAAAAATGTTATTAAAAAGTTATTGTATAGTCATGAAATGTTATAAAAACGTCATAGAATAGAATGCAATAAAAAGTCATAACAAATGTCATAGTATGTCATTAAAAAGTCATATTATAGCATATCATAAAAATGTTTCTTTCATAGCTTATTTTGACAAGCAACTGAATATGAGACCTGAGGGAGAGCCAGTATTTTCTTCTTCATAATTCTCTGTTCACTCTCGATTTTTGTCACCGCTCCACATTTTCACACATTTCCTCCACATGAATCTTTCTCTCTCTCTCTCTCTCTCTCTCTCTCTCTCTCTCTCTCTCTCTCACACCCACACCTTCCCACTCTCCTCTTCCCCTCCATTTCCTCTCCCTCCATCTCTCTCTCTGTCTCAGTTGTGGCTGCCAATGACCTGAGGTGGCAGACGCAGGGAATATTCCGGCCATTTGTGGAGGTGTATATCATCGGCCCTCATCTCAGCGACAAGAAGAGGAAGTACGCCACCAAGTCGAAGAACAACAGTTGGGCTCCCAAATACAACGAAACCTTCACTTTGTGAGTAACACTCCTGATGATGATTGGTTGTGTTGTTCTAAGGTTGGAGACGATGTCTGAACAGATTGACTCTCTTCTCTTCGCTTGCAGCACCCTGAGTAGCGAGGTGGGTCCTGAGTGCTACGAGCTACAGGTGTGTGTGAAGGACTACTGCTTTGCACGGGAGGACCGCACCGTGGGCATGGCGGTCCTGCAGCTGAAGGACATGGCCTCCAAAGGCAGCGTCGCCTGCTGGCTGCCGCTGGGTAAACGCATCCACATGGACGAGACGGGCCTCACCGTCCTGCGCATCCTCTCCCAACGCAACAACGACGACGTGGCCAAGGAGTTCGTCAAGCTCAAGTCGGACCAGCGCTCTGCAGAGGAGGGCCGCAGCTAAGAGACACGACGGAAAAAAAAATGGACCCATCTGAAGCTCAATCAGACGCCTGCCACCTACTGCCCTGGAGCTCTACTGAGCCACCGCTAGCCACTGCCCTGCTGATCCAAGTGTTGTAAAAGCACAGATATGTCAACAGTCACCACACATCCAGTGCTGTAAATACATTCATTTTCAGTCGAAAGTACACAGTGCTAAACAAATCATCACTCATTTTCTTCTTTATTGTTGCAAATACAATTACCCATCCTTTGGGTGAACAATACATAGAGTTTAATCATGACGCATGTGTCTACTTTCCTCGGTCCGTAGAGGTGAGTCATGCCATTTCACACACACACGCACACACACACACACACACACGCACACACACACACACACACACCCCTCATTTGACTGGTCATGGTGAGAAATATCTTGTAGCCTTTTAATATTTTGGGCTTCTTCTCGTCCCTTCCCTGGCCTGCACCTGCTCAGAGAAGGGACGGCAAGTGCCAGCAGATAATCGCTGATTATACGCCAAGACCAGCCCGAAGCACAACAGGACCAAGTGTCCGACTGACCCATTACAACAGCAACGACGGCTGCAAGGCCTCAAACATTCCAGATATTGGGCGGGGGGGGGGGGGGGGGGGGGAAGCACTATTTAGTTAAGATGATTTTTATTTACTGCTCTCTTCAAAATTATATTTATATTTAAATAATTCTATACATCATAATATATATATACTATATGAAGGACATATGTAAAGATATATACAGGATTATTCGATGGACGTGTGGTCTTTGAAAGATTGTCCTAGTCTGTCTTTATGTCCGTCTACCCTGTAACAGAGCACACTGCCTGACACCCTTAATGCCTTCTGTCTCGTTTACCCTTGTGCGTATGTCTCCTATATAGCGACTGTAAAAGAGATTAATCCGATGAAAACACACCCTCAAGCACTGTGGTTCATCAGTATGCGTGTGAGAATGTCCAGGTGTGAATGCATAATCTGCGTATCGAGCACGTGTGGAGCTCACGATGTGCGAGTGTGTTTGTACGTTGTTCTAATGTTGACCTCATGTAGCCGCCCGTGTTGCCTGTTACCTGCAAAATGTAATCACAGAAAGCCATCACAAGCAACGAACATCACACGGAGAGGGGGGGGGGAGGGGGTGTTCATATTCCGATTATGGGAGGATTTTCAAAGTGTCTTTTACTCCAGGGGATTAAGCGTCCTACATGTCATGTCGTGTTACTGTAAACATTCCCAACAGCCCTCTACTGGGTGTGTGAGAGGTGCATGATAGGAGAGGAAGGAAAAACTTGACTGCCACTTCCTTTTCTTAAAGGAAAAAAAACGATTTGCCAAATCAAAACCTGCATGTAATTTACACCATAAAAACCTGAGATCCTATTTTGCAAAAGCAACATGCGTTAAAGGAAAAAAAAAATGTTCCCGTGGGACAGCACAGATCTGTGATGATCTACCGCCCACGATCCTGCTGCAGGTGCTGTAACCTTGCTCTCTGATACCGAGAAGCCAGGCCTCTGCTGCCATTTAAAAAGAGGGGCTACAGCTTGGTAGAGATGCAGTGTGAAAATCTGGAAGCACAGGGTCTTTGATGCACCCCATAATAACACATTTATACTTTATTTTTTAGTAATCGTTTTGTTGAATGACAGGAATTACACGTCAAGGCTTCGAAATCATTCTACAGCAAAATTCACTTCTTTGATCTAGAGTTTGATTTCATGTGAAATGTTTTTAATTGATTGTTGCCTGTCCAGCATGTCTCTTAATTCAACCTATATTTTTATGAATGCCCTTTAAAAAAAAAAAAAAAAAAAAAAAAAAAAAAAAAAAAAAAGGTTGATTGGTTTATTATTTATCTATAAGAAGTATGTTTGTTTGGAAAACAAAGTTTAACAACAGGGTATTTTGCTTGTTTGTTTTTTTTCTATTCCTGCCTCTTTTTTTAAGTCCCCCCCCCCCCAAAAGCACCTGATCATAAATTGATAATTCAACAGGCCCCCTCTTTTGAACAAGGTGTAAGAACTGAACTCTATGCATCTAATCTATAAGAACCTATGTAGATGAGTCGTTTTTTTGAAGCAGTCTTCTAATGTTTACATTGTGGATTATCCTTATTATATCAGCACAAGTGTTTGTCTGATATGTTGTACATGCTGTCTCTATTGTAATGGGCCAAATATCACAACGGTAGTAGAGCTGATTAGAGACTGGAATTTGTTTGTACAGCTTTTCAATGCTGAGGAAACTAATCTGAAACGGAGAGATTGATCGATTGTTGTTGTTGTTGGCCGTTGTAAATAGCTCGGATGTAACAAACACATGTCAGCCTATATGTGAGGTGAAGTTTGCTGCTCTTTTGTAGACTTGAATATTTGCGCTGAGTGACTGGGCAGTTGGGGATTATGTGTATTGGTGCCCAATCTGGATATGTAGCTATTAATGAAAGATATAGGACGGCCTTGTACACACTGGAGAAGAGCTCTGATCACTTCATGGGCTCGATTAGGAGCCGAATAAAAACACAGAAAACTATCCACCTAAGTAATCTAAATCCAAACACTCTCTAGTGTGTACAAAGCTTTTCTATTCGAGGGAACATCGGCACAGTCTTTTAAATACAGGTTACTCAACTGTCACATAGCTGGAAATGCCACGAAAAAAAAAAAAAAATCTTTATTTATTGCTGTTGACAATGATACTTTAGTCTCCTCCCTCAGACGCTCAGTTTGCGTGTTTGGGTGTTGGAGCGCACGGGAATGCACACAGAAATGAAGGACGAGGATTAAATGTAGAAGCACAATGAAAAGCACACAGACAAAGAGCAGACAGACGTGCATGATCTGTTCTGTCGAGCTGAGCGGGCCACACAGACAGACCGCTGCACAGCGACGCCGGTCCTGTACTTCCACAAAAAGGTGCATGATGGGAACAATAAAACAAAAAAGAAAAAATGTATTGTGCCAGCACGCATAATTATTTGATGTTAATTGCCAATTGATGTCTCCTTTTATTTTGATATTTCATTATTGTTTTCTATTTTTCAAATGTTTGTGAATATATAAATATGTATTACTGATGATGTGTAGTGGTACAAAGTACTCGCATGAGGATTTTTTTATACACAAGATGTTTCTAATTTTTTGCGTTTTTTTTATTCTGGTTGTTCTTATTGGGGGTTGAGGTGACTGGGACTGCAGTCTCATTGTGTTTCTGCTTCCAATAAAATATGAAAAGAAAAACCTTTCATCTCATTTCTTCATGATCAAACTGTGCTGAGATATAGCTGCACCTATGCACAGGCTGATCCGCTGATTATTAATAGAGTCATTAAACACCTTCTGGAACTTATTTCAAATTACTAAATGCATTAGGTCTGGAAATCAAATCTGCCAACACATTATTATATTTGCTCTGAACAGTCAATGCATCCTGTTCTAGGTTCTGCGGAGAAAGGAGATCTTGAGGGAGTCTGGGATGACTAACTGCTCAGCATGGAGGACGGGGGGAGGTAAATAGGGAAATGTGACTGGAAACACTCGCCTCACATCCATGAGGAGCTGTGGAGGCTGACCGTCAGAACGGCCTTTGAGAAGCCCCTAGAAGAGCAAAGACAGAGGCCACTCACATGAGACACACTTCTTTAGATTGTACACAGGAAGCCCTTGCGGCGGTAGGAGGGTACAGTACCTGGACGGTACGGATGAAATTCAGTGTGACTCTTTCATCGAGGTCACTGCCGGGAGTGTAGAGGGTCAGAATCTTCACAATCTGTTCAATGAAACAGATACCATCATAAGGTTATGTACACTTCAACTGCACAACAAGTTGTTCTTTCTTCAAGCAAGATGCAGATAGAGACCCACCTGCTGGCTGGACAGGGCAGTGCAGGTCCGAACAAGGGCCTTTGCGTCCGACTCTGTCTTTTTCCCGGCTTGCAGCAGCTGAACGGCCTGGATGAGGTGCTCCAGTGTGGCCACAGCACCCCCTGTCTGCAGACCTCGGCTCCGCAGCCACTCCTCCAAAAGACTCACATTGTAGCTGAATGAACATAGTGAGAAAGGCTAATTAAGAAATAATCTTAATTATACAATTAATTTTACAATTCAGACATTCTGTAGGTTGACAGTATGAAATGAACACTGGGATTTTAAAAGGTTTATAGGAAATACTGTCTTATGACTGTCTTATGACTATTTAATGGCACACCATACTATGACTTTTTATGACATATTACACTATGACCTTTTAATAACTTTTTTGAATTATTATGCAATGATGTTTTCATTACTTTTTTCGACAAGCTATACTATGACTTTTTTCGATATGCTATACTATGAATTTTTAATGACTTTTTATCACATGCTATACTATGACTTTTTAATGACTTTTTTCGACATGCTATACTATGACTTTTTAATGACTTTTATCGACATGCTATACTATGACTTTTTAATGACTTTTATCGACATGCTATACTATGACTTTTTAATGACTTTTATCGACATGCTATACTATGACTTTTTTAGACATGCTATACTATGACTTTTTTATGACTTTTTTCGACATGCTATACTATGACTTTTTTATGACTTTTTTTGACATACTATACTATGACTTTTTAATGACTTTTATCGACATGCTATACTATGACTTTTTTCGACATACTATACTATGACTTTTTTATGACTTTTTATACTATGACTTTTTTCGACAAGCTATACTATGACTTTTTTCGACATGCTATACTATGACTTTTATCAACATGTTATACTATGACATTTTAATGACATTTTTCGACATGCTATACTATGACATTTTTCGACATGCTATACTATGACTTTTTTCGACATGCTATACTATGACTTTTTTCGACATGCTATACTATGACATTTTTCAACATGCTATATTATGACTTTTTAATGACTTCTTTCGACATGCTATACTATGACTTTTTAATGACTTTTTTCGACATGCTATACTATGACTTTTTAATGACTTTTTTCGACATACTATACTATGATTTTTTAATGACTTTTTATACTATGACTTTTTTCGACAAGCATTACTATGACTTTTTTCGACATGCTGTACTATGACTTTTTTCGACATGCTATACTATGACATTTTTTGACAAGCTATGATATGACTTTTTAATGACTTTTTTCGACATGCTATACTATGACATTTTTCGACATGCTATACTATGACTTTTTTCGACATGCTATACTATGACTTTTCTCGACATGCTATACTATGACTTTTTTCGACATGCTATACTATGACATTTCTCGACATACTATACTATGACATTTTTCGACATGCTATACTATGACATTTTTCGACATGCTATATTATGACTTTTTAATGACTTTTTTCGACATGCTATACTATGACTTTTTAATGACTTTTTTCGACATGCTATACTATGACATTTTTCGACATGCTATACTATGACTTTTTAATGACATTTTTCGACATGCTATACTATGACTTTTTAATGACTTTTTTTGACATACTATACTGTTACTTTTTAATGACATTTTTCGACATGCTATACTATGACTTTTTTCGACATGCTATACTATGACATTTTTCGACATGCTATACTATGACATTTTTCGACATGCTATACTATGACTTTTTAATGACATTTTTCGACATGCTATACTATGACTTTTTTCAACATGCTATACTATGACATTTTTCGACATGCTATACTATGACTTTTTTATGACTTTTTTTGACATACTATACGATGACTTTTTAATGACTTTTATCGACATGCTATACTATGACATTTTTCGACATGCTATACTATGACTTTTTTATGACTTTTTTTGACATACTATACGATGACTTTTTAATGACTTTTATCGACATGCTATACTATGACTTTTTTCGACATGCTATACTATGACTTTTTTCGACATGCTATTCTATGACTTTTTTATGACTTTTTTCGACATACTATACTATGATTTTTTGATGACTTTTTATACTATGACTTTTTTTGACATGCTATACTATGACTTTTTTCGACATGCTATACTATGACTTTTATCAACATGTTATACTATGACTTTTTAATGACTTTTTTCGACATGCTATACTATGACATTTTTCGACATGCTATACTATGACATTTTAATGACTTTTTTCGACATGCTATACTATGACATTTTTCGACATGCTATACTATGACATTTTTATGACATTTTTCGACATGCTATACTATGACTTTTTTATGACTTTTTTTGACATACTATACGATGACTTTTTAATGACTTTTATCGACATGCTATACTATGACTTTTTTCGACATGCTATTCTATGACTTTTTTATGACTTTTTTCGACATACTATACTATGATTTTTTGATGACTTTTTATACTATGACTTTTTTTGACATGCTATACTATGACTTTTTTCGACATGCTATACTATGACTTTTATCAACATGTTATACTATGACTTTTTAATGACTTTTTTCGACATGCTATACTATGACATTTTTCGACATGCTATACTATGACATTTTAATGACTTTTTTCGACATGCTATACTATGACATTTTTCGACATGCTATACTATGACTTTTTTCGACATACTATACTATGACATTTTAATGACATTTTTCGACATGCTATACTATGACATTTTAATGACTTTTTTCGACATGCTATACTATGACATTTTTCGACATGCTATACTATGACATTTTAATGACTTTTTTCGACATGCTATACTATGACATTTTAATGACTTTTTTCAACATGCTATACTATGACATTTTTCGACATGCTATACTATGACTTTTTTATGACTTTTTTTGACATACTATACGATGACTTTTTAATGACTTTTATCGACATGCTATACTATGACTTTTTTCGACATGCTATTCTATGACTTTTTTATGACTTTTTTCGACATACTATACTATGATTTTTTGATGACTTTTTATACTATGACTTTTTTTGACATGCTATACTATGACTTTTTTCGACATGCTATACTATGACTTTTATCAACATGTTATACTATGACTTTTTAATGACTTTTTTCGACATGCTATACTATGACATTTTTCGACATGCTATACTATGACATTTTAATGACTTTTTTCGACATGCTATACTATGACATTTTTCGACATGCTATACTATGACATTTTTATGACATTTTTCGACATGCTATACTATGACTTTTTTCAACATGCTATACTATGACATTTTTATGACATTTTTCGACATGCTATACTATGACTTTTTTATGACTTTTTTTGACATACTATACGATGACTTTTTAATGACTTTTATCGACATGCTATACTATGACTTTTTTCGACATGCTATTCTATGACTTTTTTATGACTTTTTTCGACATACTATACTATGATTTTTTGATGACTTTTTATACTATGACTTTTTTTGACATGCTATACTATGACTTTTTTCGACATGCTATACTATGACTTTTATCAACATGTTATACTATGACTTTTTAATGACTTTTTTCGACATGCTATACTATGACATTTTTCGACATGCTATACTATGACATTTTAATGACTTTTTTCGACATGCTATACTATGACATTTTTCGACATGCTATACTATGACTTTTTTCGACATACTATACTATGACATTTTAATGACATTTTTCGACATGCTATACTATGACATTTTTCGACATGCTATATTATGACATTTTAATGACTTTTTCGACATGCTATACTATGACATTTTTCGACATGCTATACTATGACATTTTAATGACATTTTTCGACATGCTATACTATGACATTTTTCGACATGCTTTACTATGACTTTTTTCGACATGCTATATTATGACTTTTTAATGACTTTTTTCGACATGCTATACTATGACTTTTTTCGACATGCTATACTATGACTTTTTTGACATGCTATACTATGACTTTTTTTTATTACTTTTTTCAAAATACCATACTATGAATTTATAAAATACTATCCAATAATCTTATGCATTACTTTTTCATGACACAATATACTATGACTTTTTTGACATACTATACTATGAATTTTTTATGACCTTTTTTGAACATACCATACTATGATTTTTTAAAGACTATTTTTCGACATACTATACAATAATTGTTTGGTACTTACGTTACCATGACATTTTTCATGACATTTTTATGATATATGTTGTCATAATATACTTTCACTTTTGTATGTTTTTAATGACATATTACACTATGATATGTTATTGATTTAATCCCATACTATAATGCAATCATTTTCTGACTTTTGTTGTTGTTGGTACCACTTCATGAGGCTGTATGTAGGTCACTGAATAGTGCTCTTTTACTAGTAGAGATGACATGTGTGTGTGTGTGCATTTTGTTGCCTCACTCTCATCGCTCTGGAAAGCACCTGATTTTAAGTTAACACAACAATATAGAATGTCATATAAAAGGCATGGTAAAGTATGTCATAACAATATAAGAAAAGTTAAAGCATGTGAAGAAATTCCATAAAAATGTCACAGTATATTCTGTCATAAAACAATTACAATAAAGTATGCAACTCACTCCCCTCTCACTCCACTTGTTTCCATTATCAACTGTCCAATCAAGGTGAAAATGCAGAAACAAATAATCTAAAAAATTTAAAATGAAATGTTGCATGTATGTTAATTGATTTCTGTGTATATTTCTACCGTATTTGCATGCCACGGCTCCAGCAGCACATGTCTTTCCTCAGCAGGAGGCTGTTGAAAGCGGAGGCAGAGATGAGGTAGATGAGCTGGTTGAAGGCCTGCTCCATCAGTGTTGGGGACAGATCCTGATGGGACAAAGCGGTGTGAAGGGCTCCCAGCTTCCTCAGCACCGCCGCCATAGTCGGAGCATCGCCTCCCACAGTCCTGGGGTCCGAACCTGCTCGCTTTCTGGACGTTCCCAACTTCCCTGCCAAGCCAGACAGGATGGTGTCACTCTCCAACAGAGCCGGGACTGAGGGGGGGGAGAGGGAGCATGAGGTAAGATTAGAGGAGCAGTGGAGGATAGAGCATTAATAGCATCGGTATTGTCTCAATTAGAGTGGTACCTATGATGTTTTGCAGATGTTTTTCAGTGATGGAAAGGAGCTGCTGATAGGCCTGGATACAGAGATCACTCAGGGTGCGGATCAAGTCACTCAGATCAGGGGTCAGTGAAACCACTTCGTCTGAGTCAAGGGTCTGAAAAGCAATCAATCCACTTTAATGCACTGATATCGATGAACTTCCAACTACTACAAAGAATATGTTCTATTAATTCTATTTATCAGAGACTGTGTGCTAGACGTCTATAAGTCTGTTTTTGGATTTGATATATCGATGTAAATCATCATAAAACATGTGCATCCTACCTGTTTTGGGGAGTGCTGAGTCAGCAGGTCGTGCAGCAGATGGGCATTTTTCAGCCACAGAGCTGTCATATCTACATCGTTACTATGTTTCTGCAGGGACAGATGGGATGAGTAAAGGTTATATTGTCACTTGGAGATGAAAAGATAGCCGTGCTATTATGTATATGTGTGCGTGAGAGGTATGTTTGGGCTTTGCTGTCATTTACTTTTGTCCTTAGGAGCCAAATTGTTGGACAAAACAATCCGCAACAATCGCATGAAAGTGGTTCAAAGTCAGTTGTCGATGCTTCCCGTGTAAGTGACAAGCTACCCGACATGATGTGATCTGCCCTCACACATTAAACCTCAACCATATGGCGCACCAAGGAGACTCATAACTCAGGTTACCTTCAGAGCTGCCTTCATAGCAGTGACAGCAGCGCTGCAGAGCGAGCGAGCGTGCGTTTGGTCTCCGCTGCAGTCGGCCCGACGAACACACAGGAAGAGCACGCTGGCAGGCAGGCCAGGAGGCAGAGACAGGGCGCTGTCAACACGGATGTCTGGACCACAGACAGAGAGAGCAGCAATGGCAGAGTGAACACGGCCAGGTCATATTTGTCAGCTATAGAAAAGTTAGTTGAAGTTAAAGGTTTATTCTTGTGTGTCATCCTCATCATCCTTAGAGGCAACGCTACAAAAGTCTGGTCTCAACATCCCATCGACGAGTCTCTAAAGCATTTAAAGGAATCCCCTTAAAACTGTTGTCAGACACGGTCATGTCATTTCAGAGAAAAAAATACTTTGTTTATATAAATACAATATTTTGGTGGGTGTTTCCAATGAGCAAGTGGAAATAGCACAATACGTTTAAGGAGTCACTATGATGCAGTCACGTATCCACACAAACTCACTATTTTGTAAATCACAATTGGACACAATTAGTTTAGAGTTGAAACTTTCAGTTGATTAATCAATTGACAAAGACAATATCAATCATTCCCTAGTTCTAGCCTCTGAGTAGTCTGATGTGATAGCAAATTGATGATTTTGGGATGTTGGACTGTTGATGTGAAGACAGCTTGGGCTTGTAGAATGTAATGGCCATTTTTCACTATTATGTCTGTGTGACCCAGCTATAATGATGAATTAACATTGATAGAATAGACAGCAGATTAATTAATACAGAAACCAAGTGTTGCCACCAGGGCCCGAGCCTCTGGAACCTGCCTGAGGACACTATAAGAAACATTAAGAAATATCTGTTATTTTAGCTTGACTTTTAGTTTTTAAGTATTACATTTGTTTTTCATACTATTTCTACCTCTTTTGCTTATTTATTCGAGTGACTTGTATTTATTTTAACATTGTATTGTTGTGATTTTTAGTCTTGAAAAATGATATCTATTGTTGCTCTGTGAAGAACTTTGGCCTGCATGATTGTATGAAAGGTGCTATAGAAATAAAGTTGAGTTGAGTTATAGGCCTACAGAAGTTTCCTTTTAAATATACTGTTTATCAGATGTCAAACGGCTCGTATTCTAGTTTAATGTCAACATGAAACTGTATGCAGGTTTAGAGAACAAAATATCTAGCGGAATGCTGGTTGATCTTTCTGCTGTGATGCTTTTTAATGTCAGCACATAGTGCCAGGCCACTGAATAAAAACTAAAAAACTAACCTATGTATGTACTTAAGTATCTATAGCCCTGATATAAATTACTTCTGTGTGTTTTCTATATAAAAGTTGAAATGCTTCTATGTAGTAAGACCTGAATATCTTTGTTTGTTTACCGTCTCACCTGTGATGAGGTTCTTGATGAGCTTGGCTTCGTCTCTCTTCCTACATTCCAGCAAACCAGTGACTGCTGCTGGCTTCGTCTGGGATGGACAGGAGGACGTCTCCGGGTTGAAAACTGATGAGAGCACAAAAACAAACAACTGAAACAGCAGCACCGGCTAAAAACTACAGCGATGTAAGAAAAGATAGAATAATTGGAAGATTTATACTTTATAAAATTGATACTTTAAAGAATTTACTTCAAAATACTACTGTTGGTTTATAAAGCACTGGATGGTTTAGGGCTAAAATACATTTCTGATGTTCTGCAACCTTATGAAACATCCAGATCTCTATTCTATTACGTTTGTTTCTATTTTCTATTGTCTCAGATATTTAATGACTATTTTTAAATGTATTTGAATGTCCTTTTACAATGTATTTCCTTTGCACTTTGTCTCAAAGCTTCTAATGTTTTATGTTTTATGTAAAGCACTTTGAATTTCCTTGTTGCTGAAATATGCTATATAAATAAACTTGCCTTGCCTTAATATATTGTACTCAAGTTCTGAGTGGAAAGAGTCAGTGGATGGAATGCATTTTTTATTTCTATGAACGTTTGATCCCATTATGATATTCCTCTCTTGATCAGTGTTTACTTATCGGCTTTCATGTTTATTTTAACATCATTATTTGTGGGAGCAATATACGTTAAGGATCCAAATATAGCTTCAATGTACTGTGATGTCAAGTTGTGTTTTTCAGTGATGAAGAAAAACCACCAAACACTTTATACCGAAAGTGCATAGCAAACCAAAAGCTCTGAATTCTTCCAATGAGATCTCACCTTGTGTCAGGAGTCGTCTGAGTGAGACTGTGTTTTTAAGCTCCTTCAGCTCTCTCCTCAATCTGACACACTCTTGTTCTCTGGCCTCCAGCAGCGCCTGCAGTTCCTTCACACACAAACACACTCGCATTCAGGATCCGTGGCTTACAGCCAATGCTCTAAACCAAACTGACTTTCAGTAGAAAAAGCTTGAACATTTCATAAAGATTACAAGCAGCCAGAATCCACAGGCTCTTACTTTATAGACTGTGGCGTGATTATGTCAGAGAGAACAGGTGAGTGATTAGGACAAATGTACGAAGGGACTTTTACGTCAGTGCAGAAACAAAGACCACTAGGACTCATCTACCCATGTCTTTCAATCTATAAATAGTCTTTCCGCAGAGTCCTTCATGCACCACAGATGACTGCCTTCATAAGCCGATACCTGTTGCTGTGCAGCAGAGGAAGAACCAGAGATAGCTTGACTAAGCTGGCACCTCAGAGCCTCCAGCTCCTCCTCCCTCTGACTGTGCTGGCTACGCAGCTGGCTCTCCAAAAACCTTGACACAGACAAGGGGAGACATAACAACAGCATCACCGAGTTCACCCACTGAATATAAATCACAGCATATGTTTTGCAGGGGAAGCAAGTTGACACACTAGTGACAGACTGACTTGTTGGCCACTCGTACAGCGTCGTAAGCGTGTGCCAGGTCCTCTCCTTTCATCTTCACTGCCGGGTCTTTGGCCACGTCCATCATCTCCATCAACTGGTCCTGTCAATGCAAACGCGAACGCAGACTGTCACTTTATTACCTGACCGGATGAGATTGTGTTGCAAGTTGAATGCTCAAAAAAATGCCTTAGCCACCAAAGCTGAGGTTTTGTGACATTCCTCACCATTGGCGTTTCGATGCCCCACACTGAGACTCTCCTCTCAGTGGAGGGAGACGTCACGCTGACCCTGCGGACCTCCTCCGGGTAAGGGAAGGCAGATGGGAAGGGTGACAGTGAGAGTGGGGTGAGAGACTGGGGTGACAGCGGAGTGGGGGAGGAAGGCTCGAAGCTCAGACTCTGGGTGGAGTCCGTCCTTCTGTGGCCCTTGGTGCGCTGTAGTGAGTGGAAACAAAAATACCCTCAGCAACCACGATGGAGCTTCAGACCAAAAATAGCATTTTTCTAAAAGTATTTAAGAGTGCCTGTGGGTGTAGCTATGAACCTCAGTGAGCAGACTCATCTCCCTGAGGTTGTCGTATCTTTGCTCCAGTCTGGTGAAGTCTCTCAGGAGACCCTGATACTTTCTCCTCTCCTCATCCAGCTCCGCCCTCAGAGCTGCACTCGCCTGAGACACAGCCTGGTGCACACACTCTGCACACACACACACACACACACACACACACACACACACAAGGAAAATAAAAAACACTGAGAGAAAGAAGACCAAGGTTTTCCCCATGAGGCCGTGTGATGCTGCAAAGTGAGAAGAACCTACCTTCTTGTGCGTTTTCTTGTTCAAACAAGCGAGCGGAGAGATCCTCTCTCTCTTTGCAAAAACTGTCCTTTTCACTCTGCAGGGCTTGCAACTCCTTAAAAAAAATTAGGAGAGAATGAGAATGAACAATCAAAACTCCTGGATATCGAAATGAACTAAGCTTGCGATGGCTGATCTGTGGTAAAAAAAAAAACGTTTATTATGAGACATTAGGAGATCTACACGGTTAATAATAACACAATCACCAGCACAGTGTAAAATGTGTCAAGCTATTCTTGGGCTGGTAGACCTACTTGTGTGAGTTGAAGGATCTCCTGGGCAGCCTTCTCCTCAGCTCTCCTTCTGTCCTCCACCTCCTTCTCGCTGATGACGGGGCAGGGCTGAGGCTTCTCCTGTTTCTCGCTCTCTAGTTTCTGTACCATCGCCCTCAAAGCCTCCAGCTCAGCGTTGGTGGCCTCCCGCTCTGAATGCAGGGTCTCCTTCAAAGCTGCACCCTCCCTGGCCTGGACACACACAAACACAAACTTTATTGTGTGAATAGATAATACGTTTTTTAAACCCACATTTTAGGGCTTACACAAGACCACATGACAGGATCAAACTCCATTCACCCACCTCCTGGTCTGCTCTCAACTGCAGCTGCATCAGTTTGACTTCCATGCCCTTGTTGAGCTCTCTGAACTTCTCCACTGATCGGGCCTCGGTCTTTAGTTTCATCAGCGCTCTCCTGGCAGCCCTGCGGCGCGCGCAGCACTGCATGAACACCACCGCCGCACGTACTCGCCTGTACGTCTGCCTCGCCAGCCACCCACGCACTCTGGCCTGAAGCAACACAGCAGCCCGCTCTGCCACCAGCTGAGGAGGCAAAATAGGGTTTACATTTTTCAGCAGTTCACTCTTATAACTTACCTTTTATGTCACAATTCATTTATCTAATCTAAACAGAGCAATGTCCAAAAAAATGGTGGCTAAAATCTGACTTTTTTAAAAGATTTTTAAGCATGATTTAAATTATTTATGATTAAATTCTGACCAGTCTGTATCTGCTGCGTGCCAGTGTGCCCCTGGTGAAGGCCTGGATGGTGACGGTGGCCTGTCGGATCATGAGGAACAGCTGTCTGACCACCACCATGCGGTGAGTCTTCTGGATTACTAAGGCAGCCTTGGTGTAGCGCAGCGTCAGGGCCAGTCTGCAGCCAAAATTACAAAGACGACATTTAAGTGCAGAATATCCAATTAAAAGTTAGTCTGGCAATTTTAGAGTTGGAGATTGATAAAGTTTACACAAAATATATAAAAATAACACATCTGGCAATAGTCGTCACAGATTACTGCACACTGTAAAAATCCTTGTAGCTCAGCTGAAGTAGTTTAAAACATAAACCTGGCTTTATTAGCTATATTGGATAAATTACTAATATCTTTAACAGAATATATAAAAATACAAACAATTAAATAAAATCACCAACGGGTCTGTTTCTCTAAAAGTCACTTTCCTTTCAAGAAATAAAATGACACAGTTTAAGAAAAATACATTTTCAAGGAAATACATAAATATTGTATTGCAACAACATATTCATTTCTCTCTCGCACACGGACACACAAACATCTTTTTCTATCCTCCTCACCGTCTGGCCAGCGCTCCTCTGCAGTATCTCTGTATGGTGACCGTCGCCCAGCAGGTCCTGGTGTATCTGATCCGTGCCAGCCACCCTCTGACCCGGCTCTGGATGATCACAGCAGCCACACGCAGCCTCTCGGCTCTCAGCCTCTCCAGGAGAGCCACCTGACCGGCCCGGAAAAATACTTTGGTCTTTCCAAAGCAGTACTGGTCTGGGTCTGGGATGAGCTGAGGCAGGGCTTGTCTGCACGAGGCCCGGGCCTGCTCCTGACCCTGAGGACCTCGAAGCAGAAGACGGTACCTGCAGAAGAACTCCTCGTACGTCCACCTGGAAACAAGGAAGGAGAAACAAACGCTTGATAGTTCTGTAAAGATCGTTTGCGTCTTTTTCTTTTGGTCCATTCTTTAATTTCAATTGATTTTACATAATTTGACTCCAGTGAATTATTCACTGCAATGAAAATAAAATGAGCATTAATAAAGAGACATATATTACATTACTGAACATTTATACAATGTGATGCTCTCATCATTAGGTAACACAGTTACCCATCAGGGATTGTTGTGATGGTGTTGATGTGTCTTCAAAGAAAACTTGGACATCTGAGACTTAAAAGTCTATTTAATGCATAAGGACGGTCAACAAATCTACATGACTCTTTCCTCAACATCCATGTTTGTTCATTCTTTGTGAGTTCAGGGGATGAATCTAAAATGCTTTATACTGGAAAACTTGACTAAAACTTAAATAAATAGATAATTTAATAGACAATTAAATTCCCATTATCTCTCAAACATGTTTCATGTCTCTAAAAATTTTTAAATAAATGTTATACCATAAAGTCACAAATTGAACAAAAATGCTGGCTAAAAGGTAGGAAAAAATATAATTTAGGAAAACCAAACTCGGGTCCGTGTGTCTCTCTCATCAATGACTTAGAACAGAAGAAGTGCAAGTGCTGATATCCTCTTATATTCTTTACATGTCTTTAAATCTGAGCTCTCATACTTTACAGAGAGCTAGAAGAATGTGGAGGGAGTACTCAGTACCTGGATGGAAAACCTGCAGCACTGATGCGAATCGTCTCCAGCACCCCACAGGCTCTCAACTGCTGGACTGTCCTCCGGGGGTCAAACCTAACAAAGCAAAGCTGTTAGGCTGCTTGGTGCACACACACACACACACACACACACACACACACACACACACACACACACACACAAACACAGGCGTCAGGGAAAATGCAAAATCAAATGCATGAACATTTCATTTTGCGAAGACAAAACAAAGACATACATGAAA
Organism: Cebidichthys violaceus; assembly: GCF_023349555.1. Lineage (NCBI taxonomy): Eukaryota > Metazoa > Chordata > Actinopteri > Perciformes > Stichaeidae > Cebidichthys > Cebidichthys violaceus. The sequence goes on from NW_027176561.1 coordinate 987,490, forward strand.
GCTTCTTTGAGGTCGTTGGGTTTGATACAGCGGACATAGTGCGGAGTGGTGTTGTTCAGAGTGTCCATTAGCATCTGTAAGGACTGACGGAACTGACAGCCACCAAAAAAACACACAGCGTTAAAGACAGATCGCTGCACCACAAATGAAGCGGAGTGAAAGTCGTAACAGCTCACCTGGAAGCCCACTGTCAGTTTATGCTCTCTGGCGGCTCTTTTCCCTGAACGAACGCTTCCATTAGCCACAGAGGAAACATTTCCCTGCTGCTGGAACAATTCGGCCACCAGCTCAGACTGACACACACATGAACGCACACAGAGACAAGTTAGTGGTCCCATACACACATAAAAACTAAATGAAATCCATTTCGTAACACATACCTACCTGACTTGCTTTGAGGATGTTAATGAGCTCCTCAAAGACTGTATCTCGATTCTTGCCTAAAAAGCCATCGCATTCATATTGCACCTGATGAAAAAAGGGGAAACTGTTAATAATCATAAGATCAGAAACTTGAGAGGAGACTTTTTTTTTTTTTTTTCCTCACATGTTAAACTACAGTCCTAAAACTAAGGTTTGTGTGTGTTGACGCTCATCGCTCACCGTGTCAGCGAAGTGCAGAACGACGAAGGCGCTGTTGGACATGCGAGGTTTCTGGAAGTGAGGGTGTTTCTTGCTAGTCAGGTGTTGATCGTACAGCTTCTGCACCCAGCTCTCATCTGAACCTTTGGGCATCTGATGATAAACACAGACACTGAATGAGATTGTCACTAGAACCACCGACTGCTTAAAATAACAGCTAAATAAGAATAACAAAAAGACAGGAAAGGGGGATGAGAGAGGGAGACTGACCCGACACTCCTCGTCTAAAAGATCAAACAGGCCCAGTTGTCCCTCTAAGAGATTGATGCACTGCTGATTGTCACTGAACTCAATCCTGCTCCAGGCCAGCTCTTCCCGGACGTACTCCTCCTGCTCCAGGTGGAACACATGCTGCAGAAGAACACAAAACAAAAATAGAAAAGACTGAGAGAAAATGAAAATAAAAAAAAAAAAACATTGCAATGACTCTGAAAAGAGAGTTCAAGGAAGCAGACGACCTGACTATCCTTAAAAATAAGAAACAGCTTGAAAAGATTGACACAGTGAGACCAAAAAGAACAGATCGTCACACTGGGAGGACAGTCTGTGTTGGTTTCCCTCACAACATGTTGTAACTATGAGGAAAACTAAAAATTCTTTGAAAATTTGTAGTATTTTTGTCATCATTCAATTAAACTCAATTGGAATTTGTGTTGATAGACTGCAGCGGTGATTGGGCTGATTCCCTGAAGAGTTTGAGAAGAAGAATCTGCTGACACATTACCTCTGGTTGTAGTAACACACAGCGATAGACACAGAGACATGTCTTCCTGTCACATGACTTACTTACCCTGTTGAATTGCTGTTGCAGTTTTTCATTCGCATAATTTATGCAGAACTGCTCGAAACTGTTCCGGTCAAAGGTCTCAAACCTGCTCCGAGAGAGAAGACTCGTCAGTCCAACTTAAAAAAAAAACACACACTTCAACATTAACTGAACTACAGTTTACTAAATCAAAGCTCATCACTCACCCGTAGATGTCTAGGACCCCTGTGAAGGATTTGGCCTGTCCCCTCTGTGAACGCAGAGCAGAGTTGAGCCTCTGGACAGTCCAGGTAAACAGCTGGCCGTAGATGTGTTTGGCCAGTGCATCTCTGGCTTCTACGGCCTGTTGGCCGGACACGGGTTTGACCAGCAGCTCTCCCCCGACAGCCAGTCTGCGATGACACAGCCAGTGGGACATCTGAGGTCCTTCTACTCCCAACAGCTTGGAGAAGACAGCCAGAGGTCGGTCGTCTGCCTGGAGAACAAAAAAAGGAAAGCTTCAGATGTACCTGTTGTATGCACTCAAAGAAGAAAGGGGAAGGCAGTTAAGGGGGGGAAATGTGTCTATAAAAGAACTAAAGGCCTCCAGGTGAGACGAGACATAAACACGTTTCTTACATCAATATAACTCCGGTCAGAACTTCTCCCACTGGCTTGGATGTTGACATTTCCCAGGTGCAGAACAGCTGACAGGATCCTGAAGAGCTCCATCTGCTGGTCAGGCTGCACACCTGCAATTTCAACAAATACGCCAACAACTTTGTGTTATCTTCATAATTAACTGACATGATTCAATTACATAAGCATCTTACCAGAGCCTAAACGGTTGGTTTTGTTACACTCTGTGTGTGTGTGTGTGTGTGTGTGTGTGTGTGTGTGTGTGTGTGTGTGTGTGTGTGCGAATGCAAATATCTTACCCAGGACGGTGAAAGCATTGCGCGTGCGCTCCAGGTCCGACAAGTCATCAGTACCAGGAATCTGCATGTCTCCTCCCTGGCTGGTGTAGCGGAAATGCTCAGGTGCGTCTGGAGGAGAATCACAAAGCACAGTCACACTTAACATTATTTACATTATAATATACAAAACGTTAAGGTCACAGGGAATGGACATGGTCATATTCTGAGATCAAACTGGTGGGGTCGCCTGGGATTAAGTCTCACCCAGTTTTAGGGTTCTCATTTCAGGCAACTCTCTGGAAGCACACAGCTGGTAGAAGATGTGGTAGTTCCTCTCTGCTGAAGCCTTACATGCGCATAAACATACAAGACAATAATCATGAACAGGTGCATAATGAATGAAGGATTCTTATGTGCAAAAGAATCACTCTGGCTAAAGAGCTTACTTGGAAGACAACCCGAGACTTCTCCAGTAGATACGTCCTCATGTTGGCCCCAATGATGTCCCCTTTTCTGCCAAAGCCGATCTCGATGTACTTCCCAAAGCGACTACTGTTGTCATTTCGAGTGGTTTTAGCATTCCCAATAGACTGTAGGCAAAATTAAATGTTTTTTGTATCTTTAAAAAAAAAACATCATTGATGGGAAAAACCTTATTTTTAAGTGATAAAACTGTTCATCCATCACCATCCATCACCTCCATGATTGGGTTGGAAGCCAGAACCCTCTCCTCCACGCTGGTCTGCTGTGATGCTCCTCCGACCACAGCAAAGTATCGCATGGTGAATTTGGCTGAGACCGTTTTCCCCGAGCCAGACTCTCCACTGATGATGATAGACTGGTTTTTCTCCTCTCTATACACACAGTTATACTATCAAAACCCATACAGTGAAGTTATGCTGAGACGGTCAGTGTCGTTGCACGACACCATAAGTAGAGGAAACATTGTAATTGAAGAATGTTTTACTGTATATAGTTTGAAATGATACACACTCTTACATCATTTGATTTGTCTTATGTTTCTGCATGATTTATGTTGTTTGCATTTTGATTTTATGCTTGTTTGTTTTTGTTTATTTTTGACTTTTTTAATTGTTTATAATGTTTACTGAGGTGAGATTCCTCCTATAAGCCATGAGAGGTTTTTTTTTTTAAATCTCACGTACATAACTTGCTTCTTTTCTTTTATTGTTGTGTTTTTGCTGCTTTTTTTTTAATTGTGCAAACAAATCAATCTCTCAAAGAATCTCTCAAAGGTTCCTGGTTGTCATGGCATTACCACCAGCATGTCACCTCTGACCTGGTCATGGTGCGGTAGGCTTCCTCTGCCACAGAGAAGATGTGAGGTTCCATGTCGGCCATGTCCTGACCGCTATAAGCATCGATCACCTCCTCTCCGTATATGGGGAGCTGGTCATAGGGATTGATGGCCACCAACACAATACCTGGAGGGACGGGACAGAATGTCACATCAGCACGAGACTGAATATATTCATGTGGACATTCAGAGGACTTATCGTTCATGGAAAAGATCATAGAAATTAAATATGACGTAAAAGCCATTTCATTTTAATCTGTTTAAAAAATACACTTAAAAACCAAAATCTTTGAGAAGTAAACAATTTGGAATTGTACGTGTAATAACTTAACCATTGACAAAGTAAATCTAAATACAACTCAAAATGAAGATGTATTTTGTCACTCATGATTAAAGAGAAATATAAAAACACAACCTTTCTCATTTTAGAGAGATTTAAGGGTTTAAAAAAACATTAATTGTCATGATAAAACTATGAAAATTTAAATTAAACAACAAAACTAAATTACTTTTTCTGAATGGACAGAGGGACTTTTGGAAAACTTTGCATCATCTTAACAGAAAATACGTAATCACATCTTAAACAGGTGTCAGTGAGGGAGTGGCCTCCCTGTGTCAACCTTTGACCTCCTGTAATATAGTAGACATTATGAGCTGTTATCATACAGACAGAAGCACTCAGGAGCTGACTGTTTGTGGCACATTGCCAGCACAGATCCAAAAGACCTTCTATCACTAATGTTGTCCCACTTTTAGTTGGTCCCTCTGTTGGTTAGAATCTCCCTTGTTTGTCTGCTTTTGCCCGTCCGGTGTTTACCACAGTACGTGTAGATGCTGCTGTAGTCCAGGAATCGAACCCGCAAGTTGTGCAACACCGCAGGTTCATGGAGGAAGCTCAGCGCCGTCAGATCATTTTCCCCCTCCAGGATGTCGGGGTTCCCCAGCGGTGGGAGATCAGAGGTGGACACCACTGGGTATTGGGCCTCCTACCAATGGAGAAGGAAGTTCAGAGGTCTTGTTGCGGGACACTGGAGCTCAGCATACTATTTAACGAGGACAATACTTGAGATTTTTGGGTAATATAAAGGTAGTGCATGTCACACCTTTCCATCAGAGAGCTGTAGCAGTAGATGCTTCTCTCCGGGACGGTAGTCCCGAAGGAGCAGGCCTGACACCCAAACTGCATCGGGGTCAGGAATCCACACACTTGCTCCCTAGCAAGGAAGCAGATTTGATTGAAAATTAAAGAGAGAAAGAGATACTGCAGGTTGAACACATTCCCACATGTACTGAACCCCTTTGAAGTGCAGGAAAGGCGATATTTGAATTGCATAATATGCTATTTTCTGTTCCGACACTCTTCAGGTACACGTAACACTTCCTGGTCCCACCCAGACAAGACATTTGTCACCCATCAGCATAAAAGGCTCCTAAACGGTGTTAAAAATTAACACTGGTCATCCTACTCTAAAGTACCTGCATAGATTAGTCATTACCTACTTCTAAAATATCAACTTTGCCTATTAATGTGTCCATTTTACAGAGGAATCCACACTTTTATTATTACATTTCTATAAATTACTGATAAAGTTTACAGAAATAGAATGAATAACTTATTAACTGTTATTAACTGTGACATATTGGCTGAAAAACCCATGCAAAACTCACTAAAGGTAATCATTTAGGCATTAAAACATATTTTATGAAAATGTGCATGACTGGGAAAGGCTGACACACTCATACCAGACATGTCATACGTTCACCACGCCACCGTAATTCATACAGTATATAATACATTTGAATCATTACTCTTCTTTTTATGGCCTACAAACAGCCGGTCCTGCAGGAGAAAATGATGATCACATAAAAAAAAAAAATAGAAAGAAACATTCAAGTCAGTCGTACCTTACTGTACAGCTCCAGTGACGTCATCTTAACTACTTTAAAGCATGCAGATCTACATCATTTAAAAATCAAACAGTGGGTTCACATCGACACGTCCCTCTGAAGGAGCAGCCTGAATCCTCGACACCTCCGCAGAAGAGCCGCTCCGTGTCCTGGTGACAGTATTTTGCACTTTGTCCGGGCTCACACTGAGGACCGTCAAGTTAACTGTTAATCTGTGGGAGGATGCAGCGATTGGATGGAGGGGTTTCTCCACTTGAATGTGCACAGAGTGAATCATCACGGACAAACAGGGCGGCCTCTGGAAGGCATACTGTTGCAGGATAAAAATGCATCTAAACAGGTTTAACCAGAGTATTTTCAGCAGTTTTAAAAAGGAAAAAATAAAGACACACCAGCAGCAGACTTTATGACATACGGACTCATTTTAATATGTAATACAATCAAATTCATTTCAGCAATCAGCCTGCTGATATCGATTTCAGCTGGGTACATGATTCACCATCACACCTCGACAGACAGGGATAAAAAATACAAAAAAGCATTATTTCTCAGATGATACATGACATCTAAAACTCAATGTTAACTAATTTGCGGTGTCATCAATTTTGTGCATGGGTTCAAGAGGAGGCAGCTTGTGTGTTGTAACATTGACACATTAAAAAGACCCAAAAAACAAACAAAAAAAAAAAACGTGGCTAGAAACTGTGATAGAAACAAAGCCTAAGCAGCAATGATCCACAACACCAGGCAGCACCTAAAACGATGACAAGAGTTTAAACCCAATACTTCTACAATAGAAAGAGGTTTCAAGTCATTTCTTTCCCGTTGAGCTCAGCCCCAACGTACAGGGCTGGGCAATATATTGATATTGTAAGATTAGACTAGATATCGTCTTGGAATTTATTTAGAAGTCTTTTTTCCTGGTTTTAAAGGCTGTATTACAGTCAAATTGCCAGACTGTTGTAGCCGTTCTATTGTTTGCCTTTACCCACTTACTCAATATATCCACATTACTGATGATTATTTATCAAAAAGCTCTTTGTTTAAATATTTTTGTAAAAGCACCAAGGGTCAACCCGACAATATTGAGGTATTTCATCAAAAATATCTTGATATTTCATGTTCTCCACATCGCCCAGCCCTACCAACGCATACTTTCATACTTTCCTCACGTTGAGAAAAAGAGCAGAGGCGATATATAAATGGCTGACGGTAAAACACCAAGCAGACTTTAGTTACACGCACGTCACACAACCCTCTTCAAAACGACACGTCTCCTCTTTGGTCAACACTGAACACGACTCACAGGGCGACACAGCGGTCATGAAGCACAATATTTCATTGAAATCACAACAATAAGAACTTGACTGTCCCCCTCCGGTGGGTGAACACGGGAGTCAAACTGCACCGTCTGCATTTGTATCGTCAGCCGGCCTGCAGGTTGGCACCGATGCCGATTTGAATTTGCCCAACTCGGTATAGTTACATCTCAACTGGTTCCACTAGAAAAGACGATGTTTTGTGTCATACGACTCGTGTAGTGCGTCATCAAATTCGAGACAGAGACGTGCCAAAATTACAAAACATTCATTTCCAATCTGCCCAAAAACAAGAAAAAAACAAACAGAAAAAAAAACCCCAATTCACCTTTTTGCCGACATAAAACGTTTGGATTTGACGATTGTCACGAAAAATACAAACCCATTCAAAGCCTTTCAGTAAAAAACACTCTTTTCATCAAACACTAATTTTGACACACTATAGATAAATTACTTTTTAATATTTTAAAAAGGGAATTTTTTAAAATGTCCGAGTCAAAAGTCAACCGAGCTTTAATTTAATTGCTGTTGAAGTCAAGGAGCCCTTTCCAGTGGAGACGATGATGAACGGACGCATTCGACACCGAGTGTTTTTGGGTTCAAGCGAGGCAAAGACAGTTTTCTACTGGACTGGTGTAAGTTGGGGAACGGGTTAAGTTGGACGCAGATACACAGGGACAGTTCATCAGGGCAGGACTGCTGTACGGCTCCCACTGTTCATGATCGTGTGTTTGCAGACGTTGAACAAATCCCTACAAGAGGAGAGGATTGGCAATTAGAGGAAACATTCTCCATTCTTTGTTTTTGAATAGCTAGGTTGCATCTTATACATTATGTAATAATTCATGCACTAAGTACCCAACTCTGCAACGCTCTGTATTAAGGTCCTTGTGAAAGCTTTAGTTATAACATGCTTATTAACATTATGTGTTAAAAAAGAATAAGTCTTAGTAATAGCATATTTCAATTATTAGTCCAATTACAGCATCATTCAACAATGAGGTTAATTGCACATTGTAAAAGACATTCTGATAAGGTGATATAAAATATCACTAACCCCATCAACAACAAAAAATAGTGCAATTGTAATATACTTTGTCTTTAACAATCTACAATTTGCCTTAATAAGGCATTGTTCATGGAGGAAGCTTTGTTAACTGCCAATAAATGCATAATAAAGTACGTATGAATCTTAATAAAGCGTATTAAAAGGTTTATAAATGAGGTAATGGCTAAGTGTTCATAAATTTATTGTAATCTAACAATACATGTGGTTATGTTGCAATTATTAACACTTATAGTTTCATTAAAACAGTATGTTATTGGGCAGCGTGTAAGGGCGTTATTACCTATTAACTAACGCTTATTACAAGGACCTTAATATAAAACATTACCCAAAGCTCATGATATGCTTTTAAGATTCAGCAAGCTACGAATGTTTTCAAAATTGTCTTTAAACATTCATTTCATGAGTTGCTTGGTTTTCTGTGAGAGATGTGGGATAGGAGGTCATACATCGTCTAAATAATCTGCTCGTGAGCCTCACTTGCGCCTTTACCAACCTGTGCTATACACTCTCCATATCTTCACTGCTGTTGCCTTCGTCTTTCAGAGCCTCTCCCTCGCCGGCGGCCTCCTCGACGTGAGCCAACATGTCCGCCATCAGAGCCTCCTCCAGCCTCTTCCTCACGCTGTACACCAGCTCCTCCTGTTTCCTACACGCAAACACAACAGGAAAGCGGTTACAGTTGGCAGTTGCAGCTGCTTATCGCAGCCACCGAATCAGCACAGCACAGCACAGATGGTGTGTGTGTGTGTGTGTGCGCGTTTAAAAAGAGCAGGGTCACTTGTTATGGACTGCTGAACAGACTCAACTCAGTCAACTTTTGGGGAAATCAAAAACTACAAAAAGTGAAAAAGAAATGTTGGATCTGACTAGATCTTGACTCCAGCAATGAATTATCAGGCTCCAACACTGTAAAAGAAGAAACAATCACCTGATGTCCTCATCAGTGACTATGAAGGCCTTGCACAGCGGCTGTGTAGTGTTGAGCCACACTCCGGGGTTCTTCTCCACAGCAGCAGACAGTTGGCCAGTGATGGGAGCGGCGCTGGTGTGCAGAGCGCTCGCAATAGCCGACAGGAGAGTCTTGTCTGTGCAGCCTGGACCGACACCTGAAGGACCAAACGGGTGGTGAGAAGACATGTTCAAGGAACATCACAGCTGCTACTCCTTTGTTATGATCAGAGTGTTTTTTGTTCTTCATAAAAACACACAACTCAAATGATTCGGAAATAAAAGATTGCAGTTTTATTGATTAACAAAATCATTTCATCAGTAGTTTTAATGATGTATTATAGATGCTTAGAAGTATCGTAATCAGTTCATAATTCATCTTGAATATCTACTTATGTTGCTGTGAAAACATCTCCTTCAACCAACTATGTTTATTTAAGTTTTTCACCAAAACTACATTTTACAAGATGACAAGTGAACACATCATGATAACGTTATAATCCACCTTCGCCCGATACTCATATTCACTGAACAGAGCCTGAAGGCATCACAATGTGACTGAATGACAGCGGTGCTGTCATCGATAATCGCTCTTCTGTCAATTTCAACTCAGGTTTAATGTTCACAGTGGAGCGTTATCAGGGATCGACGAGCAGAAAGCATGAACGCTGATCTCCTGATCGCATTTCTTTACTGAATATCGACCGATAACGGTCAGTAAAACTTTATTTCAGACCATGGTGGTTAAACTGAGTAATTTATCCGCGTATCAATATAAATTGTTATTTATTTTGTGTGAAGAATCGGTGATTAACTCGTGTACATTACCTTGCAGGCCTTTAGGTAGTTCCATTGTTTTCACCAGCTCCTCTGCGATGTCATAAGCATTGAGACCGCCGAGTTTCTTCTCCCAAAAAAGCTGTTGACGAGAAGAAAGAAAGAGAGTAATATTAACTGCAGGCAGGTTTGAAATTGAAATGAAAATATTCTGCTGCTTCGAGTAAAACCAAAACACCATCAACGTGTTCAACATCAAGTCTGTCCAGTTTCAAAGTAGCACATTTCTTCTGCATCAGATATCACGCGTTTGCCATGATGTCGACCGTTCACCTGTCTGGGCTGGTCGACAGCTTTCTGAGGATCCGTCTTCACTTTGTTGTTTGGGTGGTTGGTAACCTTGGTAACGGGCTGCTTAAAGATGGAGGCCGTCTGTCTGACGGGGAGTGACGTGTTCAAGTCAGGTTTGCCCTTCAAAATATCAAACGCAAAGGGAGATTGTAAAAGAGACAGAATGTGACGCGTTATTCCACAAAACTGTTGATTACAACCACACAAGAGGACGAGCATCTCATACAGCGTTTAGAGGCCTAACCCTATGTCAGTGTTCAAACCACTGAACTCATGTGAGACTCCAGGTCCATGAGAAAAAGTGATTATTTTTGAGAGAAAAAAATTGGAAAAGGCTAGTTTAATATTTCTTCTCTACATTACATTACAGTCATTTTAGCAGACGATTTTATCCAAAGCGACTTACAATTCAGTATCTATCTATATACCGTAGGCACAGCTACGGGAGCAATTTTTGGGGTTAGGTGTCTTGCTCAAGGACACATTGACATGAGACTAGTGGAGCAGGCGCCGGGGATCAAACCTCTGACCCTCTGATTGAAAGGCGGCCCTGCTCTCCACTTAGCCACGGTCACCCCACATGTCATGTATATACTAGTGAAAGCTTGACAAGTAATATCAAATGTTGCCGTTTTGTTTTAATATGAAAACAAAAGGACACCAGAGTCTTACCTATTTCAATTTAAAAATACTTTTTTGATTCTATATCTACAAATGACTTTGTTCCTTTCTACATCGTTGACATGCTCACTGAATACACTCACAGTAGTACAAAATAAAAGTCTTCTCACTTTACATTTTATAAATTCTAAATCAGCTTCAGCATATGCATTTGTGTGAGGGTGTTTCACTTGCAGTCATCAGTCTCTTAAGGCTTCATCTTGCTACACTTTGAGTCCAGGTCACCATTAGTTGTGTTCGTCAAGTGTCCGGCCGTCTCACCTTATTCTGGTTGTTGTTATCATAGCGCAGTCTCTGGCGGTTCTTGTTCAGCTTGCTCATCAGCATCTTCCCCGTGCGGAAATCGAAGGAGCTGAGGTCCATCTGGTTCCCAAGATAACGGGCCAGCTGAGGCTTGCTCCGAAACTTCTTCCCAGATGGACTGTGGCGGGGAAGGCAGAAGACATAAGAAACCACTCTACTCACGTCATCTCTTACAAACAACAGACACACAAAAAAAAGGTGTCCAAGACAAGAGACGACGGCAGGGAAACAAAAAAACGTGACTTCAAAAACACAGAAAAAGTACAAAACAAGTATCACAACATGCAACAAGTCAAATGCAAACAGAAGCAGAGCTCATTCAAATGGGCAATGACACTGAAAATCACATTACTGTGTGAAATGGATCTTTGCTGACTACCTAAACCCTTGTTATCTATTACAAGCTGCAGACAATCTAGTGTGAAGAGCAGATATTACAATATATATATATATATATATATATAAAAACACATTCAACAGCATTGTTCATAAAGCATTCAAATTAACCTCCAAGAACCAGTGAGCACAATGTAAACATGGCAGAACTAACACTTGTAGCTCCACTTGTGGGAGCAAAAACACTATTATAAGCCTGAGCGATGACCAACAAAAAAAAAGAAGGAACGACTGTGGGTGGATACGTGCTAGTAAACTCATGCAAACGTCTCTTACATCACAGTTAAACACCGGTATATGAGTGTACAGTTAGCCTACCACAAGCTATACAACCGACCCGCCTCCCCCCTCTCTTGCCTCTGTTCCTCATCTTGCTCTTCTCCTCTGCTAAATGAAAACAAAATCTGGCGTTTGTTGGTTCACTTCAAAATGGGGAATAAAGAGTATTAACTGAGATGACACTGAATTAGATTCATTAAAAAGGCCTCGCCAGGCGTGAGCTGCTGCTGCTGCTGCTGCTGCTGCTACTACTACTACTACTACTACTAGCCCGCACGGTTGGACAGACTCCTTCTTATCTCAACTCTTGTTGAGAGGAGCTGGCCTTGTTACCAGCAAACAGGACCCCCCCCACTACCCATCTCAAACTTTATACCGCCTCCCCCCCACCCCCCTCTCTTTATCAGAACCCTGCCTGTTTCCGTCCGCAAACTCGGTGTCTTGTGCACCTGTAAGTTTTGCAAGCCCTCGGTTCGTTTAGTACCTAAAATAATAGACATCGCTTTTTCCAGCTGACAAACCCGACTTTCTGGTCACTTCTTCCATTTTCCAGCCCTTGGGGAGAGCAGTGCAATCCCACCTTTTCTTCTCCATTTCCCACGCGAGTAGCCTATAAATCCTCTAAAAAGTTACTGCGCATAAACAGATTAGATTTCAGGATTATTATTTGTTTTGGCCTATCGCTTCTTACGCTTTTGTTTCGACCATATTACAACATGCGTCCTCTGTAATGGGATCTCCCTGCTAACAACGTCTCGTCTCTTTGTCGTCGCGCAGATCGCTCCGCCGCAGAACCGCGGCCACATCACTACCTGCCTGTCTAGGCCGGGGGCACGAGGGCTACATCCGCAAGGAAAACATAGGACTACGCGGCTGCGTCAACGGCCGGGACGAGACAGGAAGTTAGCGCGACTGTGTCACGGAATAAACGTACCGACCGTGCGAGCGATATAGCGTTACCCGGTTGGTTGTTAAGTCCCAAAAGGTCCCAGTCAAGCCCTAAACTTTAAATTCAATTCAGAAAATTTGTTTTAAAAGTTTATTCAAAGAAGTCACGATCAAATATTTTTTTCTACATTATGTTATTGTTTCATAGTCCTGTATTTTCTCAATCTAAATGGGAATTACCTCATTAAATGAAGGGAATACATCAAATTAGTGTCCAGCAAATACTATACAAAATAAAATATTTTTGAAAAGTGAATAGTATAAAAAATCGCACTGTGTTCTACATGAATTCATTGAATGTGTGTGATGGTGTAACTTCATCATTGACCATGGGAGAAATGTTTTGACAAAATAAACGTAATTTAAGGTGCACTTTCAGGCTTTTTGGCGGACCTTTCAAATGTCTCGCTCAACCTTGATTATTCAAGCATGTCTTCGAATATAGAGTAAAACTTGAATTTAACCAATCCAAGAACCGGATCTATCAAAATACGTTTTAGACCATTAGTCTTTTGTTTTGAAACGTTTTACCGGAAGTGTTATTTTCTAGCTTGACGGTGGTAGCCAGCTACACCAGTAAACCTATGGGAAACAAAAATTAGGCTACTGCTACAAATAGACCGTAAACAGTAATCATGTAGATACACAGTGACAACAATGATGGACGCCACTGAATAATAACATCTACTAGATATAACAAAATAGCGTCCTTCACTTGTAGCTTTCTCAGTAACACAAATGTGAAAGTTTCATGTTAGCTACGTGAAATAGGAGAAGCCCTTTTCACCACGACAATGTCTACCGTTGTCATTCAGACTTGAAGCCGGCTTTCATGAATGGACAAAGTAGATATTAACGATTAAACGCAGACACCATTTTAAAAGCATATCATGCATCTATGGAGGCTTTGTGCATGTAACGATGCAGAGAAGAAGAAAAAAATGTGATCCTCTTTGTGAGATTAAAATCGTATCTCGACACAGTGGTCGACGCAGCGTACCGACTCCGTGGTTCATTTCAACATTAGCTGCAAATATCAGGACAGTTTAATCATAGTACAATGATGCTAAAAAAAGACCGACATCCTAGCTTAAGACCACAGCATTTCTATTTCCAAATGCGAGACCACTGAGTGCATTTGGCTTATCGATGATAAACAGACTTTCAAATATATTACGAAAACGACCTACAGCGTCAAAAAACGCAACAATAACAATTAATACGGTTGTTGTGGGTTTCACTGCCCCTGAGATGATGTACTTACTCGTTTTTATCCATCTTGAAGACACTATCTCGTTTTCTCCCTCTCGCTATGTTAAATCCCTTCTCTCCCCTCTCCTCTTTCAGTCCCCTCCCCCTTCGATGGGAGAAATGAAAGACATTATCCACGCAAATTTCGCAGTCTGGCAAATAAAATGGGTTTAATGTCTGGGGCGAACCTGGCGTATCCTCAGCGTGCATTTGGGCCCATAACACCTCGGTGAATTAGTGCGAGTCCGCATGCATATGGAATTATATTATCATAACACTTTACATAAACAATGTCGGCAAAAACATTTTTATTTCACACTACTTTTACAGTACAAATAGTAGAGACCGGTTGGCAAATATCAGGTGTGCAAAGCCACGCTTTTACAACTGCTCCATGCAAAAGACAATTAAAGTATTATCTCTCTTTTTTTTAGCACTTAACACCAAATATAAAAATACTCTCACCATCAAGCAATTGAAACGAAACATTTCAATAGATGACATATTGCAGAATAACTTGACACATTGGGGGGGGAAATAAAGATTTATTCACATTAAATAACACTGGATCAAAAGTAGCATTTATACAGAGTGCATTTTGTCGTCCAAACTCCTAGCAAGCCCTCAGCGACTGATTGTTGAGCCAGGGCATCCTGCTTAAGCTTGCGTTGTGTAAGCAATCCACCCATGCGCCCATTCCCAAGCTCTGGTCCTGTAGGCAAGACACACAGCCCATTTGTTAGCAAAATGTACATCAACATCTGTTTGAATGTGTAAAAAAAACATAACACATCATGTCTGCCTTTGAGGTTGGATTTCTGACAAAACCACATCCAAGTAGGTGAGGAGGACTCTAAAAGGTGTAAAAACTTTAAAAGGGCTTAGGACAAATCAACATCATGTCTACAGTGTGGTGTTACTTGTCTGGGGTTTAGGTTGCAAAACAAAGTATTATAATAATGTTACTTTATCATTGAGGGAAGTGACAAATTGCCAGTACCAAAACATTTTACCACATTGATGATCATGAACTGAGTAAACAAATTTATCATTTAAAAATAGTCAAGCCCTAAGCACTACACCCCAACAATACAATTTAACAGTTCATATTCAAAATGAAATCTGTCAGGCCAGCTGTGATGAATACATACTTTTTCTAAACTTTTATTTTGTCATAAACTGACCGTTTCTATTTTAAATCTGAGCCTTTTGCAAAGCTTTAAGATTACTCAGAAGCATAAAGCCGTTATGTTGTCATCTAACAAGCTCACAAGAGCAACAAGAACTCTGTGGCCTTTATTCTCAGCCTGGAGTAAACTTTAGTTAGTGAGCACTACAGGTGTTTTAGAATAACAGTTATTTCTGGCCTCTTGGTCACAGCAACTTTAACCAATTCTCAGAAGAGTGATTTAATGCTCAGTTCCAACACCTGGCATGTTACACCTGCCTGATCTTATCAGGAGTACATGGGTGTGGCTAAAGCTAATGAGCAATCCAACTGAACACAGCAAACAAAGTATGTGGACAAAAGATCAGTTACACGGGTGTTGGTTACAATAACAATACACTCACAATTTCGTTGTGTGGGACTTTACTCATCGTCGCTGAACTTCCCTTTAATGTATGGCACATAATCCAGAACCAACCGCCAGTCTGTGAAGTGAATGAGCGCCACTCCACCAACTGTTCCCCAGGCCACCATATTTGGTACCCTAGATGAAAAAAAAAAATAAAGGGATTAAAAAAATTACGCATACAACCACTGTCAGAATAATATTTTTAAGTTTCAACATGCACACTTCCCCTAAGTCAATGCACAAAGTGACACAGAAATGGTGGTTGTGATTCACAAAAAGCTACTAAACTTAAAAAAAAGACAGATTTTTCTATCCTAGCAAATGTGCTATTTTCACAAGATCATAAACATTATTAATAATATAAATAATACTTTTATGGTTACTGACAAGAACCACATGAACTAGCTCGGACACTGGTTTAAATGAATGTGCATAGGCAAAAGGGTCAAATAATAGATAAAAAAGCTTATGATTCATAATAATAAAATGATTATCTTAACAAATTACTGTTAAACAGTCGCCATCTGAGTTTTTCCTCTGTGTGCACTTTGCAAGGTCAGTTATAGTGTTGTACTCTATAGTGTTTGTGGAAAAACAAACAGCTGTCAAGTTTAGTTAACTCTCATGAGTGGTCACTCATATGCCATCATATTTGAGGAAGATAATAAATGTTATATAAAACCACGTATCTCCTTTAACCATATTGACATTATAATATTTACTGTGATTTTACATCATTTAGAGGTTTATCAGACTAATAAACTGGTCAAATAGTTCATGAATTAATTGTGAGATGCTTCTAAGTTATCACAGGACTATGAGCACTTCAGTACTTTGAGATATTGAATATTAAAATAACTTTGATATGGTTAACTAGCTATGAAATCTCTGACATATGAGATAACATGATATTCAGATACAAATCTTTTCCGTGTCAGTGTAAACAAACGAACAACTAACCTACCGTTGGCTGTTCAATTATAGAAGACACAGTTCAGCATCTTTGGATATAGTAGCATTATGCTAACTAGCCCAGCTAGCTAACTGGGTGGGAAATAAACAAGCAGGCTAAGCTACTAAGCTAAGCGGGTCACCTAGAAGGACACAACCGTTGAGTAGCATTTTTAACATGACGGAAGCACTAAAAACAATATTTTTTAAAACAGTACTCCACCTCTGTTGGTGGTTTAACTTACCACGCCCTTAGAATAGTAATGTACTTGGCACCGACGAATTTATTCAGTATTTTTTGCACCATCCTGACCTTCTCTCAGTTGTAGTTCTCTACTCGTTGCAATGTTTTCTCGCGCTGATGGCCGTGAAGGACCCCTGGGCTGCCTTTTTTTATGCCTGTTAAAAATAAACGGGCTGCGTGCAGCCACAGCTACGGTTCATGTCAGGCCACCACTTCAAAGGTCTCCGTTTACAACAGAGCTGTTTTCAGGGACTGTGCTCTGTGTTGGGCAACCATGTTGTTATACGCAATATTGCAGTGCTGTGCGTGTTGACTTTGACAAATCAACTGGTTTTAATCATGTCTTGAATTTATTGTGGTGCCTTGGTTGCGTAATCATGAATCACAAACGCATTTGTGATCCCAAAAGGCTATTGACAATGGCAAATATGAACAAATTCATTTTCCGAACTACAATAAACCCTTTATTACAATGTTTTCCTTTATTTTCCTTTTTATGTATACAATATTCAAAAGCCAGACATTGGAAAAGGTATAATCTGTTATTAAAAATGGCACATTTATTGCTACATTACTGTTATATACAGGACAGTTCTCAACTATATATATTTATATATATAAAAAAAGAGAGAGAGAGAGAGAGAGAGATTGAGTGAGACACTGAGGACCCTGCAGGAGTCAACAGTGTCCTCACTCCCAAGATGTCAGGCTCTGTACCTGTGAATGTATTAACACTCAATAGTCTCCCCCTTTTTAGTTCAACAAAGATATGACAAAACTGTTGAAAGCAAGTGTTTTATTACTGCTTTCTTATACCAAAACAAGTTCAAGCCCGTCAACTTAACATTTTCCATTTTGTGTAATTTTCTGTTGACATCATGTGCTCCTGCAGTGGTCGGCTTGCTTTTTCTGCAGATTTCAAAACTGTGTCTATGTCAAGACTCGTTTTAAGAAATAAGGTTCCCCAAACATATCATTTGAGTATGTAGCTTGTAGGCTAATGGGATGCTCACAGAATACTAAATGACATCAAGTCAGATTTCCCCATTGAAACAAATCGGCAATATTCAGTACAATAATTGATCTTGAAATAATAAAAAGAAAAAACTTCAAATACAACCTTTTGAAAGAAGTGATTAGAACTTCTCAAAAAAAAGTCACTGTCAACGGCATCAAAGAGCTGGAAGAGGTGAAAATAGTCACTGGAGACTAAATATACTGAAAGTCACTGCAGCAAAGGGCTTGCACTCTGATATACAGAAATTTAAAATGCTCCAAGTCATTAGAGGTTCCAGCTACGACGGAAAATAAATCTCACTCCCTACATTGAAATTGAAGCAACACATACACTGAAACATGTTAATGTGCATCAAAAGCAGACAATCAGAGCCAAAAGCAGCATCTCTTGAACCCTGTACTGCCAAGCGATGGAGCAATATAGGGCAGATAGAAAGAAAACTCATGACCTGGACCCATGACCTTAACTAAAACAGCAGTTTGGACAATATAATCCAGTTGAATAATTAGAAAAAAGGGGAATAAAAACTAAACAAGATCTACGTAACATTTATTTATTTAACTAGATACACTGAAAGAAAATCTCTTTATACCATTTAAACTTCTTCCTGAAAATTGAAAAAAGCATTAGGAGAAGGGAGGGTGGGGGAATGAACAAGTACCTCTTTAATCTCCATGATAAATGAAATGATATGGTTCACAAAATAAAACTGTCTTAAATGAAAATACAAGTTCAGGCACTGATAAGGTATCACTCTCCCATCATGTCATCTTAAGTCTTGAGAATGAAAAGGCCACACTATTGATTTGTATAGGTCTTTTTCTTCATCTCTTTTTGTAGAAATTAAAAACACACAAAAATGCTCTACCTCCCATTAGTGATTACATGTTGGTAAAAACCATTCACAACATGACATGACATGGGAATAACGTCACAATAACACTGTTTTGTTCTCCGTATTATCCATTACCTTACACCCAGATACGGACGTCTGCCTCCAAAAACAAATGTGCAGGCTGCTATAAAGCGAGCTGCACACAGAGCCACTTGGTTGAGGGCAAACATTAGAAAGAATAAAAAAAAAAAAAAGGGTGAAATGAAAACTTGTATACGGTACTGACAAAAACCCAGGACTTTGAAAATGAAGGTGATCCACATTTGTATGGTAGCTACATTCAAAAACCAGTTGCATAATTACTGTTAGAGACAAAAATCTTCCCACATTTTTCCTCAGTGCCTCACTGCGTAAGTAAGAAAACTTCAACAGGACCGTGGCACAAACTCTGTCCACAAACCCCCAAATGGAAAGAAAAAAAAAATTCATCTGGGCAGCTGATGACGCGCTTTACAACTGAAACTGGAATAAAGGATACACCAAACGCCTTTTCATTTATCATCCGTTGACCCTTTTCCTCTGCCATCCCGGTTCAATTTTGAATTATTATTATTTTTTTTTTAACAATTTCATTTAAATGTCAAATATCCCCTTTTTCAGCTCATCTACAATACACTCTAAACTTCAAACTAATATTGCCATTTATGTAAAAAATCTACAATGTATAGACTAACAAAAAATATATATTTTTATATATATTTAATTTTGAAAAATGAAACATATCAGAGTAATGTATGAAGTGAATTTACACGTCACACTTCTCTCGGTAAGAAACGTGAGGACAAGCGTACTCAGGAGGAAGGTGAGGGGCTGTAAATCAGTGGGAATGCTCATTTAGGAAAAGAAAGCCTCCGTTACACGAAGGCTCGTCTGCTTCAAACAAATGCGGACTGATGAGATCCCTTCTTCAAAAAAGGAACCCAGATATTTTTATTTTTTTTTGTCTTTTACAGAACATCATTTAAGGGGAAAGAAAATTGAGCTGTTAAAGTCTGCTGGCATTGTCAGTAAACCATTTTAGGTAAGTAAGAGCACTAAGTGGTGCTGATCACTTAGCAAGCGTCTCAAATGGCTTTAATACGCGACTTCCGGGGAGTGAAATGCACAACAGGTCGACACCTAACCTTCAGTCTAAACCTGTACAACTGTGCTTTGTCTCGTCTAAGTATGCTTTAGTACGTAAAGCAGTACAAAAACCTGAACATGTGACAAGGGATTACTGGAGTAACACTAGAATTTGTAGTCAACAAATAGGAAGAACGGGTTTGTAGTTGACAGACTCTACCACTTGGATAATTCATAACTTCTATTCCAAGTCTCCAGACGCCGTGTGGGACGAGACCGGGCTCGGGTCAGAGACCGCCTCTAGGTCAGAGTTCCTGTCTTTCATGAGCTGCTTTTGAACTGTCGAGACCTTTGACCTTTCTGCCTTCCCTAAACATTTGCTGATAAGATCGGGGGAAAAGTCGCCGAATTTAGACAATTCAACTTCAACTATGGGCTTGGTTACATAACATATGTAAGACTGTACCATCACGCTGGGAATGACATACATTAAAAGTAACTGCTCATACACATAAGCAATCCCTCACAATAAATGTTCCTCACATGTAAAGCAATTTGCTTAAATGTCAAATAGAAAACATGTAACAATTAGGCACAAATCCTTGATTCAATTTGTGTTTGTTTAGGTCTCCTTTCTTTCACAAGAGCACCTCTCGGCAGTGTGTGAAGTCCCAATTTGTGGCAGGACAAAAAAGTACTCCGGTGTTCCATCGTCTTGTGGAAACCAAGAAGAAGATTTCTTTTTTTTTTTTACATGTATAAAACAAAGCAAAACTAAAAAAAGTTCTTCACATTTGAGCTTGTAGTCATGGTTGGGAGTGCGACAAACAGGCTGTGTCAGTTTTGGCAGTATGCATGTGTGTACGAGTGTGTGAATGTGCATCTTGAAACTTGAACGGACAATACACAGACATGTCCACATATACACACACACACACACTGGAGAATAATGGGTGGAAGAAATCTGTTAAGGCCACATCCTCTGACAGCCAAGGAAACACCACCAGATCTGCAAAAAGGAAGGACCACAAACATTATGTTGTAGTAATCCTGCATTATGAAGAAAGCAACAAAATAATGAGGATTACACTGAGCCCACTGACTCCTATGTGCTAGTGCATATTCATATTTTAAGCTAGAATCCTTAAAATCTTCCCAAAATCAAACCTCGTTTTTGATTCATGGTCCAGCAGTGCATTTACATTTAGTAATCGTTGTTTTTTTTTTTTTCCATGGTTTGTTGCTGGTTCCGCCTTCACCCACATGAGGGATTCAAGGGAAATTCCTGCTTTTGCAAACCAACTCCCGCTGCTGAACATTAAAAAGTATTCAACTGGCAACTGCCTGTGGAAGCAGCCACAGGAGTTTATAAATCGGCATTTTGCATCAGCTTAAAATATTTCAGGAGGTAATAGAGCGAAAAGAAGCAGCCGCAGCGATGAAGAGCTGCAGGCGACGAGCCGCATACCTCCTCATCAAGGTAACCAACTTTAACTGTGTCCTGCTGTTATGTGGGGAACTACATGCACATCATTAAACTAGATTGCCATTGCTTATGCTATGACGGAAAAAGACTAATTATTGACCTTATTTTTATTACTACAACCGTGTCGGTTTGTTTGGCTACTCTGGTTGTATTTTGCTGGTCAAGGAATGTTTGCTGCCCCAAGAATTCTGGGACTTGTAGTAATGAATCTCCCTTGCAGTTACCACCTGTAACCACATTTTAAGGATTTTAACTTTTAAGTAGCTGTGGGTAAAACAACATGTTTACATCCTAATAATCACTTCAGTAGCTGATTTTTTTTAAAGGCCTACCTGGTGTTACATGTGGCCAACTGGGTTGTGGCCATCTCCTCCCATACTAGGATGGCCTCCTGAGAGCTGCATGGCTGCTTCACCCACCACCCCAGACACCTTCTCTTCCTCACGGCGTTTTAAACATGCCGCCTTGGGGTTAAGGTTACGCTCTGACAGGAGGAAGGGAAAACAGAAACAGGCCCCCTCAGTATAAAAGAGTAACGGTGTGTTTAACAGAGGTAAGCAGAACTGTGCTTCCCATCCACGATGTGCTGCTGGCAGACTGACCTCTGACTTGCTGCTCTAAATTAAGGATGACATTGACAGCTTGGTGCAGGATGAGAAGTTTGGTCTGAGGTTTGTCGTGGCTGAGGTGCAGCTGGCACATCCTCCCAAGCTCCTTAAATGCCTCGTTGATGTCCCGTACCCTGAGGCGCTCGCGGGCATTGTTAGCCACTCGCCGCTCCTTCTCGCGTTCCATCTTCACCTCAGGTGGAAGGTCCTCGTCATCTTCCTCATCATCTAGACTACTTACAGATAAGAGAGCAAATAATGAAGCCACGGGCAGGAAGACATTTCAAGATAAACAATCAAACGCGTAGTGTGTTCGTGTGGCCGTATGAATGGCATTCAGCTACTTTAAGTTTAGCATGAAGAGCAGGGACTGCACACCCACTGTTGAGCTTTGTACTGAATGGACACTAAACATAGGAAGTGTGTTAAATGCAAACTGTAGAAAAGTGAATACTGGAAAAACATTATCCAAGAAGCAGCATCTCCCTCGAGATCATTTGATCATAAATGTTCTTAGTATTCTACACTGTGTGTGCTGCTGTGTTTAAAAGGTTTTAACAACAAATTACACAGTTAAAACAAAAAAAAGGGAAGGCATGATGAGCTGTAGTTTCCTGCACCTTTTTGGTCATCAAAAAATCTTTGTGTTTCCTATTGTAATGTTCAGGGCTACATTTTTTTTTGCCAAATACATTAAAAAAAATACATTTCCATTTCAAATTTCGCAGCATAACTAAAGAAATATTGAAAGTCAGTGATACATTTTAGAATTGTCATACATTTTTATTACAATGATTCTGCCAATCATGTGCTTTTAATTGATGTGTGGCAAGAAAGCCAGCAAAGCACAAGGAATTGACCCTCTATTGGAGAGACTTACTCATCTTTCTGGTCTGAAAGGCTAGCGAGCATCTGGAGGGTCAACGCCTCCTTTCTGAAAACGTGACATGAAGGGAAGGGGGATTTCAACACCGTTAAATGCCTGAGTCTGGGCGATCGGCGGGGCACACAGGACAGAAGCGATGACTCCGATTAATTACACCGCCTGACACGTCTAACTGCCGACAGGTGGAACCTTGCAGCAGATATTTCCAATATCAAATAGGTTCCTTCATATTTTCACACTCGGCAATCGTGTCAAGACAATCTCCACCTTTGTGGTAAAATAGTTTAGCCTTCTTTCATGCCGTTATATTTATATTTATATTTATATATATATATAAAAATATATAAAAATAAATATATATATATATATATATATATATATAAAAATATATAAAAATATATATATATAAATAAAAGTGAAGTTTTATAAAGTGGTTAAAACACAAATCCAGAGAACAAATACTAGAAAACCGAGTAAGGACCACCTTACCGTCGAAGGCGTGCTGCCTTGGAGTCCTTCTTTTCGTCATCAGATTTGTCTCCAACAGATGAGTTTTCATCGTCCTCTTTGTCTTCCCTTTTGATGTCTGAGCCGCTGGAGGAGTGCGTGGAGCGGGCCAAACCAGGGAGACCTAGGGACCAACGCAGAGATGTTAGGACGCTCCAAAGGAACCTCTCTAAGGAGGGGATGTAATACAACGGATGAACGTGGAAAGCTAATTTAGTTGAGCAGAGATCACGGAAGAATTCTCAATCGCATATCAGTGTGTATGTACACTCGTCGAATCATGAGCGAGTACCTGGGTATTGAAATCAAACATTTGGTTTTGTGGCGCTGCTAAATAAAAATGACATTCTATTGTGCAGTTTCACTAAACAACAACCGATGTGCTCTACTGTAAGTACCAAGATATCTAGTGGGACTTACTGGTGAAGCCTTCCGGTTGGCCGACTGGTGGTGTGGGTCCGGATGCGTGATGACCGTGCAGAAGAGTGCTGCTGGGAGGAAGGCCTGTGGGCTCCTCGTGTTTCCCTCCCTGCTGAGGAAGATGGAGAACCGTGAGGCGACGCTCACAAGGACAGACAAATCACAACGACACTCATAGAAAACACACTACAAACTGCGTTGGTCCAACTTTAAAGACCAACAGAATAACTTGACATGTGCTCAACTCTGTGAGAACAAATATGTACTAAATGATGGAGTGAATTCAAAATGTTTTACATGTTTGCCTACATTATTTATTGTTATTTAACTCACCAAAGAACATGCATCAAAATACAGTTTACTCCTATTTGCTTGTAATTTTACAATTTGTTACCAGCAGATGGCACAAATAATACCATGTTTGACATTTCTTGTTCCTCATGGAAACGTACTCATCACTAATGCAATTGTTATTTTCATAATTATTTCTTGCTAATAACAACAGAAATCTGATTTCTTCAAAAAGCTAATTTGGCGTGTAACATAAATACAGGATAAAATCAGGGTACCCTGTCAGTCAATGAATCAAAGTGTATTGCACTTGTTATGGTTCATGCAAGCCATGTTGCAAACAACATAAAATATCTTTATTGTAACCTCCATACTATTCTTCGGCAATGTCTGACGGAATAACATGTACTTCAATCTCCATTATTACCATCTCCTTGCAGAGTTTTCAGAAGTGTTGCCAGATATTACATTTGTTATAAAATAAACCGCAAAACACACAAATGAACACTTTAGTTTGCATCCTGCTTGACTCACCAGAGCAGGATGTCTGTTGCTGAGGGCAAGGCTTGCATTTGGGAAAGCTGGAGAGAGGCCCCCGAGGCCCCCGTTGTGTACAGCGGACAGCAGGCTGTGCATGTCGGGGGCGCCCTCTAGACCCTGACCCACAGCATGGCTACGCAGTACATGGATGGCCTCCTCCAAACGGTCCTCCATTTTACTCTGCTTTCAAAAACACAACAAGCACGCACTTTATCAATATGACAAAGCACAATCAAATTACAGGAAACAGCCTATAAATGCACAGTATGTCTTTGAAAAATACTTTGTCTTAACATATTCTCTCAGCCTTTTTATGCTTATTTCACAGTTAAGTTCAAACTCATTTTAAAACCCCTTTGATGCAGCAGAGAAACCTTTTCACATACCAGTGCGTGCGCTTGCCCTTCATAGTTGGGTGTGGTTGGTCTTTGCCACTGAGACTGAGCTCCTGCAGAGAGAAATATCGGGATAGTGTTTAGAGGGAAGTGTTGACTTTACAGCAGATGGCGCTGCAGACCCGTTTCTACGCTGAAGATCATTAAAAATGCACAGGATCATTCTTGCTCCAACAATTTCAAGTGATTCTTTTCTGTGTGCCAAAAACAAGGTTGCAATCAAACTGAACAAGTTAAATCAATTGGACTGATGTCAGTATTCTGTGGCAGAAATTGAAATATCATCCAAATTTGTGGTTGCATGAGTGAGAATAAAGCACAGGATAAAAACCACCTGATCGCAGTTTACCAACCTTCTGATTGGCACAATTTAATCAGCGGTTAGGTTGACATGAATCCTACATCAAAGCAAGATAGTACTTAAATGATGCAGGTAAAATAAAGACACGTTAAATAATGTGTTCATGAATATGCAGATTTCTTTATATCAGTGTTTAAAATGACACATTACGGTGGTGATTGGAGATTAAATGCCTTTAAGTGAATCGACATAACATATTAAAACCTTAAAATGTTGTCTGCTGATATACTGGGACTAATTATTTCACACTCATGTGATCAATATGTGAGAATCCAACTGTACCTGCAATAGCCTGAGGAGATCCAGGAGTAGATGGAGCGGAGGAGAAGTTATTACTGTTGTGGTCCGACGGGTAAATCTGAAAGAATTGATCAAAGGGCCCAACATTATTGATTTTCACTGCAATAGTGAACTAGTGCTGAGCAATGTGTCACCACAATAGATTTTTCTACATGACACAATGACTTCATTTTTTTCTGTTCTGGGTTAATTTGTCATAGATTTGCCAAAAAAATGTACTTGCACACTTTAAAAATTCAGAATCTAATTATTAGGTCCTGGTTTTGTCGTTACTGAGTTGCAACTTCGGCATATTTCACACTGGATATTCATCGGTTTTGAAAGAACAACCAAAATAACGCTCAACCACTGATGGAACTTTTTTTTGCATTTTTGCAATTTGCATTCACATTCTCACACTCTCACACTCTCACACACACACACACACACACACACACACACACACACACACACACACACACACACACACACACACACACACACACACACACACACACACACACACACACACACACACACACACACACACAATTTTCCCTTGAGAGGAAATAAAACAAAATGACTGTATTAGTTTCATTGCCCAGCACTAATTTGAAAAACCAAATAAACACAAAATAACTCACTGAGGCAAGAGCCTTCCCAATTTCATCTCCTGAACTGCCAGCTGTGGTGCCTCGGTTGGCTGCAGAGACAAAAGAAATCACAAAGTCAGATAACCCGATTATTTGTTTTTGAGACAGAAAAAATAATCGAATGGCCATGAGACAGACTCTTCCAAGATACTCGTGTGATAAGTTGATTTCTTAAAAGCTCCGTACCCATGATGCCTTCTCCGTTGATGGCGGGAGTGTGGTTGTAGGTGGTGGGGGCTGAGTGGAAGCCGTTGACTTCGCTGCCGTGCAGAGGATAGTTCTGTGGGGACAGAGGCAGGGGTTGACGCTTCTGGAAAGGGAATACAAGTAGCTTCATAAGGCACAAGCCCCTCACAGAGCGCTAAACAAAATGTGAGAAATGCTTCATGAAGGAAGATTCATTTATTCATTATTATTAACCACTCAACCTTATAAAGTACCTTACATGTTAACAGATATTTTAATTCACGCATCTCAAATGATATGTGGTTTTATTAATAGAGAAGGAGCTGTTACTTCTGAAGAACAGATGCTAAACTCTGCCCTCAATGAAAAGCTAGCCCTTCAAGTTTACCACATAATTTCCTTACAAGCAACATTAGAAGATACGAGCCATTATAAACAAGAAAAAAAAAAGAAATCTAATGATTGAGATTGATGCCATTTCTACGCACCATCCTGTCCTGTGGGTTAATTGCAGAGAAGGAGCCCGGCTGTCCAATGTGAGGAGAGTTACCCAGCATGGCAGAGTAGCCAGAGGACGACCAGGGGTCTTCTGAGAAAAACACAAATATGAAAACACCTTTAAAAAAAAAAAAAAAAAACAGGCCAACAGAACAAAATCATTCCAGGGATATTATGTGAAAGGTTACCTTGCATATAGAAAGGGTAGACAGCTCCAGGCTTAGCACCAGGATATCCTCCGTTGTCTCTTGCATACTCATCACCAGATGTGGAAGCATACACCTAAACAAACAAACACAGTGAGCAGTCAGACTGTGATTCCCAAACGACTACATACATAAACATGGACATTTTATGATTCGTTTTTTTAAAAGAAAAGCATTCTCAATTTGTATCCCTGAGTATCACGACAGACAAAGTAATAAGGAATCGATCCATCCTATCCGTGCTCGTTTTCCAATAGCTTCAAGTGGCCACAAGATGGCAAGAGGGAGTCTGCCGGCGGTGGAGGCAGGCCGGCTCCTCGCCTGTGGAGGAGAACACAGCGGCCATGCCATGCTGGGCACAGCGACGGCTTGAATCCCAGTGCACAGTGAGCACTTCCTCTTGCTCCCAGGACCCCAGTGACATCGCCCTGCCTAGCCTGCAGCCCCTCCCTGTAACACACTCAGTATCAGCCTGCACACATACCATGCCTTCAGCGAGCCAACACTCTCTCTCCACCAGCAATACCCTCAAACCGGCACTATCACGTTCTATATGGCGTCAACGAGAGGACTGGATTCCAGGAAACATGAAAATGGACAGCTATGACGTTTTTATAACAGCATCTTAAAAAAAGGGTCCAATCACACATCCTTTCTACACATTGCTAACAAAAATGGAGGCTGGGCCTTAAGTGACACACATCTCTGGGCTCCAAGATGGACATGAGAAGCCCTCCAGTTTCCCCCAAACACCATCAGCCACCACTCAGTTGGTCTTTTCCTCTCCTCCTCTGTAGTAACATGGCAAAATCGAGGAAGAGAGAAAGAGAATGGAGGCTAGGCTGCAAAGAATGCTAATCCAGAGAAGGGATTTTTTCTGTAATTTGATTTAACAGGGAGAAGTGGAAAGGGAATGGAGAGATGCACTTCTAATTACAGAGCCATCTGCCTGTTCCTGGACCACATCCAACTCCACAGGCAGCTGGGCTGAGGAGAGGGAGCGAAGAGAGGGAGAGAGATGGGGGCTGGGATCCAGTCAGTGAGAGAGAGACAGACAGAAAGAGAGGGAGAGAGAGAGAGATTGCAGTGGGTAGGGGGGTGGTAAAGGGGCAAGGGGGGGGGGGGGGGGGGGTTGAGGGGAAAAAATGAAGGCCCTGATGATTTATGAAATGGGTAGAGAGATAAGGGGGACAGGAGAAGGTAATCTAAATGACTTAAACAAAGCTTGATATGGCCAGGGGAGTGTGAAGGAAACAGGGGATTTAAAATGATCACGGTTAATTCAGGGGAAAACATGACGGAGATGGCTTCATTTAACAATAGGCTTTGAGTTGTTCTTTCACGGGGAACAATGTCGAGTGAATCCTGCTGCTCTAGATGGGAACAGAGAACTACACAATGACTGGTGCTGCTGGATAATTGTATTCTCAGGAAGAAAGGGGATTTCTAGGGTAAAATCCTCAACTAATAGGGGTTTAATGTAATTCAGGTTACGACCGTGTAAAGGTCTCTACAGTGGGAAAAACATGGGTTGTGGCAAGGGGTGGGGAGTAGATGAAGATTAACATCAAACTAACCTCAAAGCCCTTTATTCGACCACAAGGGTTTTGTGATTAGTCTATTGGACAACTAGGGGGCAGAAGAGAAGTTCCTCCGTGTTGTTTGATTGGTGCAGATGAGAGGAGGTGAAGGTTCACCGGGTTAGGGCAACGCTCTTGTGCACAGGTACTGGTGGGTTACAGAAGCAAAGGAGCTTGAGGCAAAATGACAAATCGCCTTTAGGGTGCAGCTACTATCCATCCATTTGCTGATTTATGGCGACATGATTTAAGTAACAAAAAAGTAGATAAAGAAAAACTAAAGAGTATGTTGACAGGGTGGTGAAGAGAAGCAGGGAGGGAGCGAGTGTGGGAGGGACGAAAGACCACAGGATCATCATCGGCAGTCATTAATCTGGGCTCAGACACGAGGCTAAGAGGCCTCGCAAGCACCGCGCCTCACAACTGGGTCACTCACAGGGGGGAGGCCCACCCAGGCCATCATGTAGTGAAGCGTAGGCAGAGGGCCGGGCGAAGTGGGGGAGGGGGGTTCACACACACACACACACACACACACACACACACACACACACACACACACACACACACACACACACACACACACACACACACACACACACACACACACACACACACAGACATCTCATCATTCGCACCGAAACCACGCAGCCATCGTTCACACTGCAGGGAATGACTGGAGGTTCAGACGGTGAAGAAGAGGGGGGCCTCGGCCAGACAAGAGTGTTCTCGCACTCAATCTCTGTGGTGTAGTCACCACGGCGGAGGTTTCAGCAGCCACTTTAACATGACAACACCCACAGGTGGAGGACAGCACTGGGAAAAAAAAAAAAAAAAAAAACTAAAAACAGATTTCTTAATATCTTCAGTGAACAGATAAAGCTCACCAGGTCCAACTCTGATCCACCTCCACACTGATCTGATATGAAACCACCTCATCAATGCAGCCGGCTTCAGTTGCATCTGCTGCAACTTTGTCTCAT
The DNA here is from genome assembly GCF_023349555.1 of Cebidichthys violaceus. Classification (NCBI taxonomy): domain Eukaryota; kingdom Metazoa; phylum Chordata; class Actinopteri; order Perciformes; family Stichaeidae; genus Cebidichthys; species Cebidichthys violaceus. The sequence goes on from NW_027176561.1 coordinate 1,016,968, forward strand.
AATAAGACAAGAGTCTGAACGCAACGCTGTTAATGCTCGACTTAATTTCCTGCCAGATTATGCATCCGTGGCTCCGTGATTTGGACCTAGCCAGCCATACAAATCCTTTGAATTCACTCCATCCATGCGTTAAAAAAAAAACCATCAGCATAGGCATGAGTCAATCTTCATTTAACTTTTTCTTGTGAATGTTGCACAAATTCTGATGTGAAGAAGAGATTGTAGTCCGGGTTAACGTGCAGATATTTTTTTTTAAACCCAGTATTTATAAATAACTAGTCTTAATCTTCCCCTCCTCCGCTTGTGTCGCTGGTTCACTGATTCAAGACACCGTGCCGAAAACACAGATGACGCAAGTGAGGAGATGCAAAGGTTCCATATCCAGTTTATCTTTCAGGTCACTCTGGTCATCTGAGAACTACAGTAGCGTGTGGACTGGGTGACTGAAAATGTTTGTGCAATGGAAGTATTTCATATTGATGATCTAGTGGCAGCTCAGGCTGCAAGACTGGACTCTAATAGCAGCATGACAAGCAACAACCCAGTAGGGTTCTTCTGACATTACATATCATGTTTGCCATTTTAAAAAACAAACAAAAAGTTGGTTCAGGACCATAAACAACTCTCTGCAGAGGGAAATATTTAGAGAAGTTAGTGTTGCGTTGAAAATGCTGTGTGGTATTCAAATTGAGCAAATGGCGTCTGAATCATCCGCGATCTACAGCAGCTGAGTCTGAATGGACGGACTGGTTGGTAATCAGCACACAGGACTTAGTGGAAATAATCTATAAATGGGAATGATGTGTGCAACTGCCGCCCGATTCAATTCTTTGTCAAGTGGCTTTAAACTAACAGTGAGATTCATTCAGGATATATTCAAACACGTCACGGTGACTTGTGTTTCCAGCTATGTGTGGTTGCCATCATCCACACATCAGCTGCTGGGAATTCTGGGCCCACTGACAAAATGTGACACTTGGTACAGTAAATCAAAGCACTATATGGTACTCCGGAGCGCTTAGACCAAGGATTAGAATTCGTAAGCGCACGGTTGAATCCAGTATTAAATCCGCCTCTCAAATTGAAATCCAACTGGATCTATTTAGCTTTAAGTTTCCCATTTCAAGCAACAAGTTATGAATAACCTAAAACTACGCAACTAAAACTCCAAAACTGATATTCAAAGTGAATCTTCGGGGGAAACGGATTACAAAACTTGCTTTACAGCCACAGAACTTTCCGAATGGCTTCTACATTGTCCTTATAGGAATGCTTCACCCACAAAATGATCATTTGTATATTGTTTATTCCTTCAATTCTTGAAAAAAACATTTTTATCAAATGTCCATAAAAGGATGAATGAAGAATAAAGAGAAAAGTTACTTTCAAAACGTCTGTTTACAAACTCTCGCACAACTCGTGCAGAATAAAACCAAGTCTCATTTATCCAGTCGTTAGCTCACTACTTCATAACATGCATCTTGGCTTAAAAAGCACCATTTAAAAACACTCACATTAACAGTGTTATGCTTGCAGAGGCTCGCCACTCGTCTGTGTGCGTCCTGAGTAATATAAATATTAAGGTTTTAGCAAAGATGCATGCGTTTGGGAAGTAGTGAGCCTGCGACACATGAGACTTGGGTTATACTGCACGAGTTGTGTGAGAGTTTGTAAACAGATGGATATAGTTTAACCGTCGTTAAACCTGGCCTCCATTAACTTAACTTCATTCAGACTTTCCTCTGTTTCTTGATTCTCCGTTCACAGTGGAGGCGTGCGAGAAAAACTATGTTTTCCTCAAGAATTCAAGGTTACACGGTGCGAGGATTCGATATACAAACGGTCATTTTGTGGGTGATGTATTGCTTTAAGAAATCCAAGTGTCTCATTACAAACTTTGAACTGGATCCAAAATTGAACGAGCCACCACAAGCCAACCTACTAGAACCCTTCGTGCACTGGCTGCATGGAACACGTGTGCCCTCAATACTTAAATCCAAAACCTGTGTGTTCTTACAAAACGTCTAATTCAAATCAGGCCACTGAAGAAGGTGAGTTACCAGACTTGACAAAATACCTCAAAAATCCTATAAAATTGCTCGTCTACATGACAACCAGACGCCGAACAACACTTGAAACCACTTGAGTGTAGTGTAGAGACAGCCACAGTGATGATGTTTATTGGGCCCAGAGTTGCCCGACTGTCAGCTCACTGAGAGTCTGGCTGAGCAGAGGGTCTTTACCCCTGTCCGTCACAGACCTGCTCAAGCAGAGTGGGAGAGCAAGTGTGTGTGTCTGTAGTAAGTCTGTCTATATGTAGCAAGAGCGTGTAGTGAGAGAGAGAGAGAGAGAGAGAGAGAGAGAGAGAGAGAGAGAGAGAGAGAGAGAGAGAGAGAGAGAGAGAGAGAGAGAGAGAGAGAGAGAGAGAGAGAGAGAGAGAGAGAAAGAAAGGAAGGACTGTGAGCTGTGAAGGCAAGCAGAAATAAGCTCTCACCGAGGACGGCAGGCCAGGGGGTTTCCGAATCTTCTTTGGCTGGGTTTCTGTATGCGGGCAGGCAGAGACACAGAGAAAAAAGGTGAAAAGAGAGACAAAAACACAAATAAGGACTTAGCAAAGACACATCTGTCAAAGGTATGTCGGTTCAGGTGCAATTTAGTCCTGTGCTCCGAATCCAACAACAGAACACAAAGCACCAAACACACTAAGGCATGTGTGAGGCAGTGTGTACGTCTGTCACTGTGAATGAGTGTTGCTGTGCATTCATCTGTATTAACCTTTGTATTGAAAAGAGTTGTTGAACGTAGACAATGTTGGTCAGACAAAAACAAGAACATTTGAACAATTTGAAGACGAAAACAATGAAATCAATTATCGTACCTATACCTCCATCAGGCGGCCTTCTCCTTGGGTTGTTGGGGTATGACGGGTAAAACTGGGGGCCAGATTTCAGGCCAGAGGGGGACATGGCATCTGGGCTGGGCATCGCTATGTCGCCAGGAAGAAAACCAGGCTAGGAGAACGGAGAAAGATGGAGAGACAAGGTTTTACAATTAACTACTTTACTGAGGGCGTGGGATAACACAAACAGCTTCTCTTCTAGGAAATGAAGACCGTTAATTCAAAGTGTTTAACATGAAAAGAGAAGTGAGAAAACAGGGTTTCCTTTACGTGATGCATTACATGAATTTAGCTGCCGCACACACCCACACACACACACACACACACACACACACACACACACACACACACACACACACACACACACACACACACACACACACAGCAAAATAGTCACATACCTGGCTTACAAAGGGAGGGTATGGTGGCCTCTCATTTTTACCTGCAAGATAAAAGTGAAGATTGTATGAACTTTAATGAGTGAAACCATGACTTTTATCCAGACACATTAAGAGGCAATGGTGTGTGCTGAAACAAATGAAAAGTAGCTTCCTTTTTTTTTTTTTTTTTGTTGTGTTTAAGTACAAAAAGTCCAGGGATGCCCTCCCCTTTTTCAGTATGCTCAGCTGCATAAAGCCGCCTGCCAGACAAAACCCTGGGGAAGGTTTCTGCCTCAGTGCTCTAACATCCCCAACACTCAACGAATGAACACAGGCACACACACACACACGCATGCATGTAGACGCATACACATTTTAACACCCAGAAAACAACGTACGCACAACAGTCGAAAATCGGCCATTATCAACGTGATTATTTTAGTGTGACCAGGCAACATGTCCTCCATCACAGAGAAGGGAATTTATACACTCGTTCCGTTCAAGTGCTGAAAAATTTCATCAAGCATTTTCTTTTTTTTTTTTGCCACATAAGAGTCACTTGTTAAAAAAAAAAAATAAATAACCCCAACATACCTGCAACCCCTGCACTGATGAACGGAGAGGACAAGCCTTCATGCTCGTTGTAGTGGGATCCTTCGCCGTAGCCCTGAGGAAACAATAACAGACACATAATATGAGTAACCTTAAAAGAAAAGAAAAAATGTAATTAAATCATGCCGGCTCTAACATTGGACAGGCTAACAAACACACCCACACACCTAAACGATAAACAATGTTTAGTGGTCTTGTTAGCGCACCTATGTGGCTTTCTTAGTGAGCACCCTCCCTCTGCTTTTCAGTCTAACTAATAGGATCCATGCCAAACAAATCTGCATCAGCTCGGGGGATTCAAACCGACTTTCTTAATTATCAACTTGTGGTAATCAAAGCCTGCTGCATTTATTTCACCCCATGTTCCTTGTATTTACACAGAGTTGTGCCAAGACAGTTACAGCGGATGTGAAGCTGCAATTACCGGTGGGCTTCCACAGAGGTTCTGGGCTACCAGAGAGCTTGCCAACGCAGGATCCTGAGCCAAGGTTATTAGGTAGAGAGTAAAACTACCACTTCAAATCAAACATGGCACACGGCATGAAACGGTACTAAGCTGTTGTGCTGGTAGGGGGAGAGGGTTTGTGTGTGTGTGTGTGTGTGTGTGTGTGTGTGTGTGTGTGTGTGTGTGTGTGTGTGTGTGTGTGTGTGTGTGTGTGTGTGTCCGACTGATTAACTGAATGTGTGACAATATCATGGCATCTGGTGTTAATGCTTAGATCTCCAAACTTAAAATTGTGTGCGACTCAGGAGTGCGAGTGTGTGTTTAGATCTTACCCGTCCTTGGCTGAAAGAGGGGCTGTTCTGTTCTGCTGAGCCCCAAGACCCAGAGCCGCTGCGCTCGTCTATTGCTGCAAGAAGACATATTGTTAAGATTGACGGGTAGGGAGATCAGCAAGTTAGTCTGAAGTAGAGATGAAAGAAAAAAGAAAAAGAAAAAAAGAAGCAGGTTGGATTAATGCAACGATGTTAGCAATCCCCAAATGACAGTATATAATCATTATCCTATGCGTCACTGCAGATATGTAGAAATGCCCTGATGTTGGAGTCATATCAAGGGAACCTGTCACCACGTCCTACTCTACACATTGAATGTCCTTAAGTGGCCACAATGGGCTTGTGCGAGCCAAGAGGGAGCATCACTATTGATCAAAGACACCGCTGTCGCATTCAAGATGCAATGTTACACCATTTCTGGAAAAAGAAATTAAAAAAAAAACCTTGATATGCTGCTCAGTGTACCCATTAGTGTTTATTACGGTCACTGAATAGCACAAAATTAACCATTTACATCCCTAATGTAATCCAAGCAGATAACTTCAATTCCACTCAAATCCAATTGACACATACACACACACATGTGAAGTAACACAAAACAAAAATACCGTAAAGCCAAAATATGAACCTCAATGTTTTGGGTAAAGAAAAGGCCGATGTGTGGCACAAAGGAATAAACACAGCCAAAAGACTGGTGGAGCAGAAAACTCCAAAATACCCCCATCATCCCCTTCTCCCTGTCTTATGCACTAATGCTATCCAGGCTCTCTGGAGACACGAGCCTTAATTGCATGCTGATTTGCATAATTGTGCATATTAATGCCGTTTCCTTATGAATATTCATATTTCGCCTTTGATTTTTGCCTAATTAAAAAAATGTGTGTGAGAAAGCAAAAGAGAGTGAGCGCGGGTGGAAGGAGAAAGCAAGGGGACGAGAGAGAGAGAGAGAGAGAGAGAGAGAGAGAGAGAGAGAGAGAGAGAGAGAGAGAGAGAGAGAGAGAGAGAGAGAGAGAGAGAGAGAGAAACAACGGGGATGGCAGAGTGAGAGGGGTCTGGGCGAGATCAGCAGCCTGGCTGACGAGTGAGAATGAGTGATGAGACTAACAGAGCGGTGCAAGCACCTACACACGCTGCGACAGCCGTGATCTATGGAGCTGATGCCAGTGGCATGGAGAATCAGGCAAGCAGGGAGGAGAGGGGACCTCAAAAGATCAGCCTCGCTCACTGTCACACCGGCCCAGCTTGAGAGGCCGCGGCGCTAATAAAGCGCCGCACCACCGTCAACCGTGTCCAATGGCACAGGACACTGGTGACGGGCTCGCTGCTAAATAAAGATGACAGACTTTGTATGAAGACGCTTGAGCCAAAACCCGGTGCCAGGAAGAAGTAATACCAAATTAGTGATATATTAAAAAAATAAATCAACAATGAGCTACTTCCAGTCTTGCAATAAATAGATGCATCTTAACCCAAGTTTCTTTGTTCCACTTAAAAGACACTCCTCATCCAAATTGCTGGCACACCACAAACTATTTTCACACATACAGGTAACCCCCCCCCCCCCCCCCCCCCCCCCCAAAAAAAACCGAACCATCACTGTCAACAGTAACCTGCACAGAGTAGCGCTACCAAGCCAACAAGGAGGAATAACTTCACAGCCATTTTCAATACAACACTCCATTCACCTCCATTTGGCCAGCGGGGGTTGCAGAGGATCGAGTGAAAGCACGACTGTGCAGGAGAAGTCTGACAACATTGTTTCACACTTGCTGGAGTAATTAACTCTGAGGCAATTAAAACAAGGTGGAGAGCTGCTGAGGTGACACACGCTCAGCCAGGCTAGGAGAGCCCCACTATGTTGTTCATGTCTCGTCACGTGTAATATCAAAAAACACAAAACAGACACCGCAGACAACTGAAATAATAAAAAATAATGCAAAATAAAGTTCCCAACGAGCTTCAAATGCTGTAGAAATAACACATTGGGGTCAAATGCAACACTAGCCACTAGATTCGGGATATTTATATCCTGCGGTACATTGCTCTTGTACAAGCAAGTAAGCAGGTTTTAAAGTCTAATTGTAAAAGCAAGATATGTTCTGTACCATTCAAAGTAGGTCAGAGATGTACTCCTACATCAATTATTTTGGCCAGTACAAATATTTTTAGTACTTTGTTTTAAACCAACCCTTCGCCTGTGACCTAAAAAAAAATGAATAGCTGTGAACACTTTTTTTTTTTTTGCATTCTCAATGAAATCTAAAAAGGACAAACACAGATCTGCCCCATCTGGGCTTTATTTCATCCTTATTTCATCACTTCACTATTGAGCTTTTCATTTCTCCAGTCGGCCGGCACTGCTGCTGTCCAAGATATGCTTAAGAAAAAAAAACAAAGCTCTCACACTACAGCTCTCACACACTGTAGATGCCTTTCAAATAGCTGCAATTGATTATCACGTCGTACAATGGTCGGTGTGGGGCTGACGTAGCGGTGTCGCACCTCCTCGCGTACTTTGACAGCTTTCTGCGTTTACATCTTATTGGTGGAAGCAGAAAACCTTTCAATGCTTCGACAATCTTCCTTTAATAAACCGTGGATAACAACATAACTAGAGCGTCGTATCACAATAGTATCCCAGCGCAATGAGACCTATCATTACCTTGGATTATAAATACTGGTGGAGGTTAGGGCTGAGCGATAATTGAATATGATTGTCGTCTTTCAGATTTAATCACGTTGTAATTAAATCATATATTGAGATATGGTAATTAACAAGTACGTTGTCAAAATTGATAATAATAAACTCAAGCAAATTACTCAGAAAATCTGATTATTTTGCAGTAAAGTTCCTAGTTAAAATGAGAAAATATTCAGTACTTTTTGTCACATTGAATTCACACAAGAGTGATTTATTCACATATATTATCAAGTTATTAAACGACCAGAAAACATGCTATATTGTGATGTATATATATCGTGATTTTTGCTACAGTGGATGTGCTAAAATGTTTACCGTCTCTACTGACATTTCCAGTTTGATGATAATTGTGAGGGAGAAAAAAAAGGATTGAACACAACATAAGTGGTCATTACCACTAAAAGCTTAATTTCAATGAGCTTTCACAGTATGACATCCAAGAGTATAAAGACAGCATCAGAGTACTTGAGCACTGCAGCTCATGCTAACTTTACAAAATAATACCAAAAATCTATTCCATCTACAGACAGCTGACAATTAGCTCCATAAAGAACAAAAGTAAAGCCAGTGATGAAGATTTAAACAGTCAATTGACATGATGGTCAAACTGGGAAAATAAGGTTTCAGATAGAAAGCATCCCGTTATAAATCGACCAATTAGAAACGCGCATAAGAAATGTCAAAGACATGGGGCTGGCATGAGCACAACAGGTTCTCTGGGCGTGTATCACATCCATCCAGACTTTGGCATGGCTAGTGTGAATGTGCTTCCAGTGAAAGTCACCCAGAAACATATTTATTCTCTGCCACAAAGCCTTCTTGTGGCTGCAGGCTCTGAAAACATCTAATTTAGTTGAAGAAGGAAAGCACTCTCCTTTGAGATTTCCTTTTTTTTTTTTTTTTGTTGTTGGCCGGCTTAAGACTTTCCAACTACAACCCACCCAAGCAGAGCCAAACACATGACACAATACTGCAGGCGTGTGCAGGTATACAGCCCAGAGTGCAAAAGTCAAACAACGCAGCGAGTAAGCTAGCTACCAGGAGAGACCACATGTGTAAATTCACAATGTTGTTTGTTGTGATCTAAGGGAAGCGAGCCTGTCGCGTCCCCCGTGTGTGTGTGTGTGTGTGTGTGTGTGTGTGTGTGTGTGTGTGTGTGTGTGTGTGTGTGTGTGTGTGTGTGAGAGAAGGGGGTTGGAGACATTGCCAGCAGCTGCAGAGGTGACAGAGGGGACGCCTGCCTGAAGGCTTGTTGGCTTGGCCAGCTCCCACCACACACTATCACACTCTGCCTCCCCTACTTCTCAAACATCCCACACTTCTTGCCAATCCTCTTCTCTTTCCTCTCCCCAACACACCCTTCCCCACACACACACACACACACACACACACACACACACACACACACACACACACACACACAGGCCACTGAGGAAGGGAGAAGGACGCCTAATGCAATTAGCACCCCTCTGAGCACTTTTGTGTTGATGAATAGAGGTGGTCTGGTGGGCCACTAGGCTGCTTGCTGCCATTCCCGCGCTGCTGGGTCCCTGAATATACAAGCCGGCTAAGTGACGTCATAGGCGGACATTGTTCTTTAATGGTCATCATTTATACAATAAATAGGTTAGCCCATAGCCATATTGTATTTTGAAATAATAAGCTGTCTCTTGGGAGGGGGGGGGGGGGTTCAAAAGACGGTCCTGTTGACAAAACACAGTCCTTTCATCTAAAAAAAATAAAAAAATAAATCACGTTCACTCAATTTTCTTCCAGTTCCTTCCTAAAACATCCAGTCTGTCTAAATGAGATTTGGTCCTCGTATGCACAGACTGCATTTTATTGCTATAACATGAAACAGAACGACATGAAACTACTGCATTTTGACTCCCAAGTGCTCTTAGATGATACGCGCAGAAGTTAAATGGGACAGCTTGAAGTATTGCATTAAAATAGGTGTCAATGACAGAGGGGCCACACTTTGGGACACGAGGAGAGGGGGGGGATGGGGGGGGGGGGGGAGGGGGGGGAAAGAGGAATTAACTCCTCACTGCTTAGTAATTGCCTGCTGTAATAGAAACAAACAGAATCCTGCCTTCCACAGGCTGATCCCTCTATTCAACGAGCTCTCTCTTCCACTCTGGCCGCTCGCTGCATGCTGGGCCAGTTTAAGAGGCTGCGAGCGAAGGGGTGAGGGACATTGTCTCGGACTCGAGCCATTTCCTGCAGATCAGTGGGGGTAAGAGCCCTGTGCCGTGTTGGGGGAGGAGTGTTTTACACTTCAGGGTGGAGGAGTCGTTTCAAGTCCATAAGCCCCTTTTTTTTGCCTTTGTTCCTCAGTGGCCAAATTCTCACTCTGGGGAACACTGGGGAGTGTGACTCGATTTCACACACCAGGTTGGAAGGGTGACAGAGGAACGAAAGTAACACGACTTACTAATAACATTCAGGAAGAGAGAAAAGCTCACTTAAAGGCTTCAGGTGCTTAAAGGGGGTTAACTGCAGCTACTTTGCACTTTAAAAAGAAAGACTAGCTGAAGAAATGGGGAAAGAATCATCAGACAGATGTTAAAATAAAAGGTGTGGCTACTAATAAATCTGCAGTTTCAACCCTTTACAAAAAGGATTGAAGTATAAATGGATATTTTTTCTATTTAAACGTAACAATCTAAACAACCAGACAGTCATAGAACAAACTGTGGCGCGATGCTAAATGTGAATTTACACTTCTCTGTAGTTGAATAAACAAATACAAGCACAACTAATTTCCTACATTTGTTCTTTGGCAGCAAATTGCTCCAATGAAATCTGTTATCAGCGATGTCAATGGATTAAACTGGAGATTGAGGTTTTTCAAAAATGTAATTTTGTAACGCTTTGAGCACCACAAACCAAATTAAAAGCCTTTGCACCAATGGAGGCAGTGATCGCAAAACTGGGGCAATCAAAACCGAAACTCTCTGCGTGCTAGATACCAAAAGAGCAACGTGAGAAAAATATTGTTCATGATCATCTGAATTTGTTTTTGCATTTAATACGAAAACTAAAAACACGCATGCGGCCACAGTCATGTCAGCTAAAGTCACTCGGGGAAACAATACATACATCAACATACAGCACAGTGACTCAGTGTCGCTGCTTTGAAAGCTTACCTGATCCCCCAAACTGACTGCTGGCGAGTGTCATTGTCCTGTTCTTCCCATTGGCTACTGGAGGCGCGAACATCTACAAGACAAAAGAGGAAAGATGCCTTAACTAACAAAGGAAAGGATGGCACACTTCACACATCCTATTTCCACTAATAAATGACATCACATACACATGTCGCTCAGTCCTTGTGTGTGTGTGTGTGTGTGTGTGTGTGTGTGTGTGTGTGTGTGTGTGTGTGTGTGTGTGTGTGTGTGTGGCAGGCATTTCAGTTTTAGAGGAGTCTAAAGTGAGATACTAACTTTTTAAACATGTGATTCCACCGTTAAGACGAGTTCTAGCGTAACACTGAGACATGCTGATGAAAACTCAAGTTAAACACATGCAAACTGCCACATTCCAGAAATAACTAATCTCTTTACTACCCCCCCCCCCCCCCCCCCCGCAAACAGATATACAGCATTTTGAAATTAAACTTGTATTGTCATATAAAAAGATGATCCTGCAGTATCAACTTTAAAACTTTCAAGGACCGTGTGATGAGGCTGTGGCTTGTGTCACAGAGCCACTGTGGGCTTCACCATGAGGCTGTGATGTGGTCTGAATATCTGCTATGTGGCGTCTTTCAGTGACGTGGCCAAACTCTCCTGTACAAACCAAACCCTTTTCTAAGTAGGACACAAAAACACAATCTGCCTCAACCACATACGATCTCTCCCTCTCTCTTTTCTTTCTTTATAACAGGGTAGGTCTACGTGACCGATTTGGACACCATCTTTGGTTTTCCCTTACGTTCGGTCGCAGATATCTCCGTTTAGTTTTTCCTTTATTCCACGTCCAATCTAGCATGCGTTTCCGTGAATAGCCCGCAAAATAAAACAAAGAGGAGGAAATTTGTTTGAACAATTTGACAGTTTCTCACCCAATTATCAATGTCATATTTAAAACGGAACATCTGCTGATACAAATTGGCAGCCGATCAATTTGAGCTTTTCTGACACAAACCGAACTGTCTAATGAGAACCTCCCACAAAGCCCCTTCACGACGAGTGCTTCTTTCATGGGGGGGGAAAGGTTTCCTATAAATACCGACGGAGTGGCAGAGAATAAAAAGGACATTTAAAAAAAAAAAAAAAAAAAAAAAAGCAGCTGACTGATTCATGCAAGTCATTATAATGAAGCTCCACCAACTAAATTCATGCACAACAACGCCTAAATAACAAAAGAAAGAAAAAAGAAAGAAAATCACAAATATAAAGCTAGTACTTCAGTATTAATCAACTGTACCCTGTCAAAAAAACATCATGGGACATTAAGTCTGCTGACAAATATTCATTAGGAGCATCGGTTTGGAATTACCTGTTGTGTCCCATATATAGTATTTATCCAGAGCTGGCAATTTAGCCGTACCAGCTATTCGGCTTATTTAGGGAAAAAAAAGAAGTATCACAGCTCCATTGGGCCTGTGAGATGTTTATGTCAGCGTAAAGCTCAACAAAAGGCTTCACAACAAAACACAGGTAAATAAAGGCTGAACAGAATACCTCTATCCACTTTGTAGATAATGTCTGGAGGATTCCTCTGAAAGCATCTCTGTGAAAATGTCTTCCTAAAGACTAAAAATATGACCAAAAAAAAGAAAAAAAGAAATGCAGAAGCTGTCTGCACAACCCAATTCATATAGAACAATATTTCCACTTCAAATACTTTTAAGAAGACAAAAACAAGGGTGAAATTATTTCCGCAGTTTCCTGCAGTCGTTCCTGATTCTCTATTTACGTTCTACAGTGGATGCCAGCTCGTTGTGAGGATCCACTTCCTTGTTGCTGTGTCTCTGCATCACCTACATTATTGAATAAGCTACATGTATTAAAACCTGAATTCATTTTTACCAGTCACCCTGTGGTACAGCAGTGTTTTACTTGCCATGCTTGGATGTAATCAGCACTACCTTTGCATGCCAAGAATGAAGGATGGAAATATCTTGGGCTGACAAAACCTATTGTTTAAAAAAATTTAAAAAAAAGAAGAAAAGAAAGAAAAATCCAATTTTATGTTGCAGATTTTGAGAAATTAATCTCCCCACTGATTTTTCCTTGCGCTCCCCTTTCCCCACTTCTGTCATTGAGACCTCCAGCTCCCCCCTGCTCAGACCCAGACCTGTATCGCACTCTCTTTAGCCCTTTTCTCCCAATGCCACCCACCTACCACTGCCACCCAGAACCACCCAGACTGCTCTCCCACTCGCTTACCGCACTGAAATCCAGGAGGTCGTTGAGTTCCTTGTCAGTTCCCACTGCAGCCATTCTTTGCTGCTGTTCGTTCATACCCTTCAGTCTCTAATAAACCCTATGAGAGAAATTTGCAGATACAGGATTTTAATGGCACTAGCAAGCACAAAGAGAATTTACATATGTCTCTTAAAAAAACAGAGGGTGATGGTAATGAATGATTCAAACTACTCTCTCTTTGCTATATCACAACCCTAGAGATGATTCATATTGGTAAATTGTTAGTCTCCCATAAGGTACCAATGTAGGGCTAAGTCAGCAATTTTCCTGAGAAAAAAAACAAAAAAAGCAACTTTCTTCTTATTGCCAACGCATCAAATTTATGTTTGTGATTTTTTTTTTAAAAACCCCAACATAATACGAAAAAATACACATCCATACGTGAGAGGCAAGGATCTATCTATCTATCTATCTATCTATCTATCTATCTATCTATCTATCTATCTATCTATCTATCAAAAAAAAAAAAAAAAAAATCAACAATCGTCTATTGAGTCTCAGCTGGCCAAAACATACTGCTCAAATTACTACAGACCGATGAGGGAAAACAGACCACATTAGGCTGCTTAACACTAGACACTTTTAGCTGGGGCTACTTTAAAATGCTAGCTTCAGTCAGACACTGCCTTCCCATCAAAGCAGTAGAGGAGACACTGCCATGAAATGATGAATACTTTGCCCTTAGTCAAATCACTACCACGTAACAGGGGGGGAAAAAAATTCTTTCATTTTACACAACCCTGGCAAATAACGCGGCCATATGTCGATCATTGCTACATAAAAGAGAGTGTAATACATTTACAATTACAGACATAATTGGGACTATTGTTAGCCCAAGGAAATAGGGGTGAAAGGCAGCGCTAATGACTGTACGCAAACACGTCATTACCAAATTACCATATGTCAACTCAGAAAGAACCTTGTCAAATGACACAGTGAGCGTGAATACTGGATTTACCCTGTGTTTTGCATTCCAACGCAAGCCCGAGGCCGCTCTCTGATGCCGAGCGGTGGATCTGCGGGCCTTACGGGGGAACTAGTGGTAAGGGGAGCGAGTGGAGGAAGAGAGGCACTTGGACACCAACAGGTGGTGTGCTTTTACAGCCTCTTTTGTAATGCACTACTAACCTAAATTGATGTAAAAAACAAAAACAAAAAAACAGAAAAAAAGGATGGATTTCATAGAGGAAATGCAAGTTGTAAAATGTAAACAAAAAGGGGAGCTCAGGTTATTAAAATGTATGTCAAGAAATTAAAAATATATAAACTAGGAACCACTTGAAAAGCAAAGACAAACAAAAGCATTAAAATGTCATAAATATGTTCTGCATGTATGAAAATAACCCAAGTCACTTTGGGGGAGACAAACAGTGCAGTCCAAGTCGAGTGAACTCAGGCAAGCAGAACTAATTTAACCTTGAGACAAGGGAAGGAAGTGAACGGGCGCGCGCGCGCACACACACACACACACACACACACACACACACACACACACACACACACACACACACACACACCAAGTGTAAATAGGCTAGGAACATGGCTGTCATTGCTTTTCCAAACTTTTGGATAAGATGGCCAAATCAAAAGACAAAATAGGTCACACACACTCACACACACACACACACACACACACACACACACACACACACACACACACACACACACACACACACACACACACACTAAAATAAACTTAACATTTGCTCACATTATTTGACCACTGGGTTAAAAAAGGAGTAGAGCACACAGAGGGGCTTAATGTAACAAAATGGCATCTTCAGCTACTGCTGGATCAATATTTGAAGCAAGCAGATTAGGGGTCTTTGTCACCCCACACAAGGCAGAGAAGGCAGGTCATTCTCCATGAACGAGCATGCACCTCCAGTGGAGACAACCACTGAGCCAAGCAGATGCCAAATTAAAAAAAAAAAAAAAACGAAATGTTTCATTTCAATTCTGAACACGACTTAAATGCACGTGCCTACCCCCGTTTTTTTTTAAAATCCTCCTTCTATCTGTCATACAAACATGTAATAACTGATATTGACATTTAGATATTTCCAATTTGAAAGCACATTTCTGCCCGCATGGGTTGTGCATGTTGTGGGTGTTATTACTCCTGTCATATGTAATAAATAAAATAAAAGCAAAAGTGAGTAACTATAACATGTGTTTATGGCAATGCTATTACTTCGGGAACAACCAGGGCCGCCGTGCTGAACAGAGATTCAACTGTTGATTCAAATCCCGTCCAAAAACAAGAAAAAAAAACCCCGATGTGAATGTCTCGTGCCAGAAGCACATTATTATAAATTAATAAACCACTTTTGGGTCAAATAGTTTATAACAATGACAGTAAACATCACCACAGGATGCAGGCTGTACATTATTTGATCATCTCCGCGAGGCCACATCCAGGGCCAAGCTGACAACTAACCCATTCACCATTTATCTTGAAGCGTGTTGACATCATCCTGAAGACTAACAAACACCCCATAATCTACAGTTGTGGCCTCCTGGAGAAAACAAATTATGTATAAAATATACATATGTGTATAAACAAGTGCAACGGACGTGACCCTGGAGAATGAGAGCTCCAAAACTTCCATGCAACAACATAGTGAGCCCTCTCTCCCACACATTAGGGTTCAAGTCGTTGCATTAGGAGGGGAGTTGAGTGGAGGAGACGGTGTGGGGAGGAGGGGGGTGGGGGGGGCGGCATGAGGAATTTCCTGCCAAATGTGCAATAAAATAAAAGTCTAGCTGGTGGCCAGACACTTCCATAAAGGAATGTTTAAAGGGCTACCAAAAGGGGGGTTTAATGGAAAGTTTGTTTCTGGCTTAGTGTGGAAAATACACGTATAGGCCCCAACAACACAAAGTTTAGCCCCCCCCCCCCCCCCCAAAAAAAATGCTCAGCAACATTATACACATTTCCATTATTTCCACATTCTGGCTACAGCTCGTGGCGGAGACACACGATTAAAAAACAAACAAAAACAAAATGAGGCATGTTCGGCAGGACTAACACTTTACGTTAGTGGGGTCTTTTATTGCAGAACAAAGGAGTAATTTCCTCCTCTACCGTGGTCGATGCGGAGACCATCACACACTTGGCTCGCCACCTCAAACCCAGACAAAAAAAAAAAACTTACATCCCCCCCGCTTTAACCAACACATTCCCAAAAAAACTTTTCGAAAATTGCAGGCGTCAAAATAGGTTGTCAGTGAAACCCGTCGAATTCATGCAACTTTCCCCCGAAACGTGAAGTGAAAGAAGGTGCTTTTTTTACCTCTCCTCTCCAAGTGTCTGATATCCAACAGTAAAAAGAAAAGCGGAGACTCGCGAGGGGAAAAACATAAAACTTCAAGAGAATTTCGACCTCAGTGCATGAAACGCATTGGAGCAGCGTAGATGTCTTCCTTTTGTCCCGGTAAAAACCTGCTTTTCACGCGGCGCCCACGTGTTTGCTTCAACGTTACAAGTCTTGAGTGCAAACAAATCTATTATAGTAACTAATCTCGCGTCTTCCTTTTTTTTCCTGTTGTTACAACTGAGATGATTTCATTCTTCTCGTAGACATCTTCACCACCTCCGTCCACATTGTCAGACGCAACAACGTATCCCTCCGCACAAAAAAGTGAGGGCCTCAATGCCAGCGGTGTCCGATTTCAAACGCCTTTGAGAGACGGGGTATTTTCACAGAGGGAAAAAATACAGCTTTGGCGTCTTCCGACGGCCAAAACGACGGAAATGTCTAATGCCGACGCTCGGTTTTGTGTTCTGTATCTGCAATTCCTCAAAATGCAAGAGCGCTACGAGCACTAGGTCGTCCAGCGGAAGGCTATCGTAAGAAAGTTACCTGCGATTACACAGCAGCAGCTTGGCGAGATGGCACGATAAATGCGAAAGAGCGCATCCAATGGGGAAGCGTGTGAGCTTGATTGACAGCAGTGGAAGCCATCGAACGTCCGGAAATCCAAGTTGAGCCCGCCTTCTTCTTGACGCTCACTTTCCCTGTGTGCTCAGGGAAGCTGGCTGGGGAGGGGGGGCTCCAACATGCCCGCTGACATCATTTTATTACTTTGGTTGCTGTGTCCTCTTTTCCTTTTTTTAAACAAAACAAAACAAACTATATTTTCAACCCCAATTTTCAAGCTTTAAATTATTTAGATTCACTGATTTACATTACAATAACAACGACAACTATACATTTGTTTTGTCTCAACATTTAAATGACGCTACATTTAAAACATTTGTTTCTCTATATTAATACAACTGTACATAAGCTGAATTATTTTATATATATATATACGTATATATGTATATACGTATATATATACATGTATATGTGTATGTGTATATATATATATATATATATATATATATATATATATATATATATATATATATATATATATATATATATATATATATATATATATATATGTATATTTTATGAATATATCATACGGTTTTCTAATACAGTTTATGGATGAAGGAGAACTATTCAGATTCACATGCACATATTTGTATAATATGTTCAAATTAACATCCAATTATTGTCTGGATCCAAAATAATATTTCATCCATTTGATTATACTTATAAATTATCAACTGCTGTAATAAACATAATTTCCACTAGGACTGCAACCAACTACTATTTTCAACACTGATTAATATCTTTTTTATTTTTTCAATTAATCAATTCATTGTTTATATATAGTTTACCAGAGACCAAGGGGATTTTTTTCGCATCGTTTGTTTTAACAGTCAACAGTCCAAACCCTCAAAATATTCAGTTAACTATCAAATATGACGAACAAAACCATAAAATCCTCACAATTAAGAAGCAAGAACAATACAATATTTGGTATTTTTGCTTGAAAACGGACTGAAACAATTAATAGGTTATTCAAGTTGCTGATGTTCTGTCTGTCGATTAATACACTAATTGTCTCTGCTCTAATTTCTAAGTAGCCAGTCTTTTTGAGAATGAGCTGTTAAACATAAGACCAACGCAGCCTTAGTAACTGCCTGCTCCAGAGCAGAGTGGAGGGGAGGGAGAGCACAGAGTATAGGATCACAGAGAAGGAGGGGGGGGGAATAGTTCAGAGAAAACAGTTTAAACAGCAAAGGCAACGCAAATGTGTCTATAATGTTAAAAATGCTGCTTTTACAACATAACAATACCAAAAGATACTTATCTAACATGAACTGCCGCTCAGCCACCATGATGATAAAGATCTATGGAAAAGGTTTGGATGACCCTAATGTGTTTCCTACCTTTATTTAACACACACACACACACACACACACACACACATCCCTCACACAGAAACACACTTTTTTTTTCTTTCAAGTGTCTAGGTGTCCAGCTGTTGTTTCTAACCGGAGGGCAAACCTTGTCAAAGCAGAGGGAAGTTAAGATGACCCTGCTTTGTTTCTGGTCTTCAACCTCTAACATTATACTGTTTATGAATTAGAAAAACAAAAAAAAAAAACACAGAAAACTTCAGAAACAGACAGATTTCTTAGCACACGGCTGTCACTATATGGACCACTACAAAGGCCCACGGTGACTCACGTATCGTTTGAGTCACTATGTGAGCAGGATGCCAATGTCCTGGGTGTGAGCTGTCATTTAACAAAATTAAGACATGGCACATGCACATTTGTACATAGCTGCCCGGTGCTATCATACACCCTAATCCCTCAAACCGTCTATTTGCACAGAGGTCACCACTGGGGAGGGGGATTTGCTGTCAATAGGACATATAGGTAAATAATCCATCGGGTGTCCCCTGGGTGAAGGAAAAGCCTCGGCACAGAACATTAATTAGTCTCATGGACCGTCTTAGGAATGTAATGGGGTTACTGCTCGGAACAAACGCACATATGGGCCATAAATACCTTCACAAACATACCATGCATACGTTCACGTTTGGTCTCACACACACACACACACACACACACACACACACACACACACACACACACACACACACACACACACACACACACACACACACACACACACACACACACACACACACACACACACAGGTATTCACACACACTCACTCACAAAAAGAAATCAAAAGACAGCCGTAGCATCAGAAAATAATCACCGCTATCAAAGAAAGAGCATCTTGAGTTATTTATCTAACACCTATTTGGAATCCTTTCATTGAGGAATATATTAATCAAAAGATTAGATTTGAACAGATGGAAACATCTGTTTGGGGAAATGAATTTTTAGTGGAGGCAGAGAAAATCTCTCATATTCTTGCTTTTTTTTTTTTTTTTTTTTTTTTTCCAGTAGACGTTAGGCCTTGAGTAAGAATAGTGCTGTTGTCAGTATTAGCAATGAGGCTTGTAAGCCCTCCAAGTAGTTTGTAGTAACAGCTGGGTCTGACATGGAGAGCATGTACAAGGGCAGCCAGGCTGAAGAGAGGGAGGGGGCTGTAGAAAAAGAATTAAAAAAACATATATATAGTGAGGATCTTCCCCGTAATGAACACTGAGTGCATCGGTGACACGAGGTTAAACAGAAACCCGTTGTATAACGCAAAGCTGAAGACAGAAGAAATATGTTTCAAAGCATTATCCTCTCTTAAACTATATTGACATCATGCCTATAATTTTTTTTTTTTTGAGTGAATTAGTGTGGTACCACTTTGGAGCCAAGGGCAATAGCTGCTTTAATATGTTATTCCTGATATTGAGCGATGCAATTCTACATTCAGCTGTTACAAAATAATTAGCGCAGCCTGGAATATATGAACATGATGATGTTGCTGTCCACTATTTTGTTTGTTTCACAATTAACACGGGCATAAAAGAACAGATAATGACCTCTAAAAGCCCAATTTTTATGCTAAAATCATGTTTCATTATCCACAGCGGCTATGGGTAATCTACCGCATGGCAATCTAAAAGCTTACAGCATCATTATACAGGAAGGACCAAAGGAAAAAAAAAACACAAACATGTCATCTGTAATCTCAAAATACGTTCACAGTACAATGGACAGTTAAAGGCAGAATGGGGAGGGATGCTGTCCCACATGCCCTCAATGATTCCTTCCAGCCATTCCCAGCCTCATATGTGTAATTAACAACAGATGCACATGGAAAATTAGCATATGTTTGGCACATTGGTGCTAAGCGGTCATATATTTGTGCATATTAATAACCTATCTATGTGCACATATTTTGAATTACATGAATTCACAAAAAAAGGAATAATAATGTGTACTTAATCCTCTTTGGATTTTTTTTTTTTTTTTTTAATCAATAATGCTTTGTGGAAAACAAATAGAGGGCAATCCTGCATCATAGTAAAGATGTCACCTAAGATTCTCGCTGCTTTATTATCCAATCAAAACGCAATGGGTTTGTTTTTTTTCTACCACTCTCTCAAAGCTGGGTTCATTTCTAGCTACCTGCGTCAACACTCTCACGTGTTATCCACCTTTAACCCTCATTGCCATCCTGCCCAGCTCATATAGGAAGCCAGTCATGCAAGCCAAACCACATCACCAGGTTATATCACACTCACACACACACACACACACACACACACACACACACACACACACACACACACACAGACACACACACACACACACACACACACACACCACACACACACACACACACACACACACACACACAGACACGATGATAAACATACAGCATAGGCAGCAGCACCACGCATAACGCACACAGAGCTCGGTGGCGAGGCAAGCTGCTCACCTCGTTCCACACTGAGCCCCTCACAGCCTGTAATAGTAGAGGCTTAGGTTTGGGTGGGGGAAGGGCAGAGGTGCACAGGTTTCTGATCAGACAAGAAAACTAGGCCAAGACCAACAATCCCTCTCCCTGAACAGCCTCCTATATGCTACAACTTTGTTTTAAGGGCTGTGACAATCACTAGTGAGATTGTCATTAATGGCGAAGCAACAGAGTCGGGGTTTTTTTTTTTTTGAGCCACAACACGTGTATTTAGAAGCATAACAGCTTCTCATAGCCGGGCTATGATTCATGCTTCCTTGCCCCTTTGGAAGCTGTCCTCCAATAAGAGTTAGAGGCTGGGGGTAGGAGCGGATAGATTGATAGTGTTGCTGAGTGCCCATGCTCCGAGTCTATCTGTGCTGAAGGGGAGGAGACAGGGGGAATCTATCTGTTGTGCTCTCTGTGCTCATGATAAACTGACTCCCGTCAAGCTTCTTCCCCCTATTACAGCTCGCCTGGCAGAAAACACCCAAACTTCCACTGACTTCCAACATGTTAAACAACAATAAAAAAAAAAAAAAAAAAAATGTGTGGAGTGAGTGATTTGAGCAGGGCAGCGGCCCACAAGGTTATGCTATCCCCCTTCCAGCTACAGTTGGAGAACACGAGCGAAGCGGTTGTTTTGGAACAAGCGAGGACAGCGTTATCGTCCATGAATTGGAAAGAGTATTCAAAACAGCCAAACTCAAAGGGACACAATGAACCCAGATCTCACTTCATCACTAATGGGACCGTCGCCAGCGGAACATGCAATGTGTCTCTCTCCCTTATCCTGAAACTGTAATTCCCACAGAGCTCCACAGTGAGAAAGAAAATGAGTTTGAGGGATTGTTCATGACATTAATCCTCCCAAACACTACAGTTCTAGGCTGCATCCAATACAGACGGAGAAACGCCACACAAACCAACAATCTATTTACTAAAGGAAAAATTTAATCAACAATCCTTTTGACTTCTGTCTGCTCTCATTTGACAATGGCTCCCCCCCCCCCCCCCCCCCCCTCTTGGATGCCGCCTTCCTCTGTTCTCTCTGGTGATTTTATGGGACCCCTCCCTGCCATCTTGGATTCCCATTACTGTGCATTTGTACGGTTGCCCTTGTTCTGCCCACCCACGCTCCAGGTAACAGCGAACACAACACCAGCTTCCTGTTTACAAAGCCGGTCAATTGAGAGCCCCGCTGCCAGACTGTACAGCTGAGGGAGAGAGCCGATAGGAGACTGTGGGGATGGTTGAGTTTGGGTTGGTGCTGGAGATGAAGAATGGGAAACTGAGGGAGGAACAGAGAGACGGAAAGTGGCACAATCAGACAGAGGAAGTGCAAAGTAGAGAGAAGCATTCCTACCTGAGCCAAAATATCTCTACCCCAATCTGAAAATAATACAGTAGTCATATATCGAGGGGGACATGTGCGAAAAGTCACATGATAACAATCGGATCAGAAGCTGAATTGACTCTAAATCAATTGAAGTAGGCATGTCAGTGCTGCCCAGGACAGGAGGGGGAAGAGAGGGAGTGAAAGGGAGATAGATGTGAGCCTGTGTGGGGGGAGGGAAGCAGAGATTGTTGGTGTCGTGGGAGCACTGCAACAACAATAACAGCAGTGTGTGTGTGTGTGTGTGTGTGTGTGTGTGTGTGTGTGTGTGTGTGTGTGTGTGTGTGTGTGTGTGTGTGTGTGTGTGTGTGTGTGTGTGTGAGTGACAGAGTGAATGAGTTAGAGTGGAAGTGGGGATGTGTTATGGCTCACAAAAGTGATGAAATGACATCTCCTTTACTTCGGCACACAGCTGCTATTGCAGCAAATAACACACAGTTGAGATATCTGACCTTCTATTTTCTTTGGTAGCCGCCGGTCAGAAGTGTCTGCCCGCCTGTCATGTTCACCTCTAATTAGCTATATCCACACAATGACTCCACTGTGTCCATTAGAAACAGAGCCCTGCCCACCGACTCGCTCATGTCACCAATATAATCTGCATCGGAAAACGTGACTTCTTATTTTCATTACAAATACAACAAATAAATCTCCTAACTTGATTTAAATTTGTTTTGAAGGCTGTTCGTTATACATTTATATCCCCCCAAAATACTCTCGGCCTGTATGCATATCATGTACGAGCTGGTGATTTAGATTACAGCTTGCAGGTAAAAACAAATCCGATATGAAAACTTATGGATATGACAAATTTCGGGTGGAGGCTTCTCTTTTTCGTTGTTTTCCTCTTTTTCTTTCATCTCTTTTTCTCCTCCCCTCCCCCCTTTCTTTGCAGATTAGAATTCATTAGCAATCAAAGAGCCTCCAGAGAGCTCCAGCTCTTAATTACCTACTCATTTGCATTTTTGCATATTAATGACTGCAGGGTTTTGGTAGGGTTTTTGCCGCAGTGGTTTAAAGGCACCTCAGTCCTCTGTTCTCCGGGGAGGAGGGGAGATGGCCAGAGGCAAAGCTCCAAGCCTGTCCAATCCCCCCCCCTCTATCCTTCCTGATGGGAGCTGGACAGGGCAAGAAGGGGGGGGGGGGGGGGGGGGGGGGGGGGGGTGGTGTTGGCCGGGGGCGTGTGGGACCGGTGGGGTGCGTTGGTGTGGGGGGACGACGACAGGGGTGCGCAGGTTAAAGGTCAATGTCCCTGATCAACATAAGAAAGAACACATGTCTCCAGTGCTGCCTAATTATTGTCATATTGAGCAGTTTAAACACCTGATCTGAACAAAATATACCCTCAGAGAAACTGGGAATCTATACTGCAGAGATTGCTCACGTGGGTTTTTATTGAGGACGGCAGCTAGTTTGGATGAAACTCATGTCCCACAGTGTGCAGAGGCAGGGGCATTTTATATCCCTGGAGAAAGGTGTGTACCGGTGAAAATGAGGCTAGTGTGTGTGTGTGTGTGTGTGTGTGTGTGTGTGTGTGTGTCGCTGTTTTCCTTTACATTACAGCCCGTCTCTTAAGTGCTCATTGTGAGGACAGTGAGGAGGCTCATTTACCGTGAGCCTTAATGACGACGGCATGCATGCACATGTGCACAAGCAAGTAAGATTATAAAGCCACACCTTTGCGCAGAAGCATATAGACAAACATGTCAACAGAAACATTTGCGGGCGCACACACACGCGCTCGCACATTCACATGCACACAATTGGGGGAATAATACCACTAGAGACGCCAGACAACAGCTCCCAGGCATCTCCCAGCCCCTGAAGTGCTGCTGTTCTTCTTATCCAATATGTTTTGACTGCAACAGTGATGTCTGAACATGGAAAATAACACCATATCCCACTGTGTTTTTAGATACCTTACAAACATAACAATTAATGACTTGGAGCCCTGAGACATCTGGCCAACAGGTCAGCGTGACAGAATAGAACATCTCATACTCTAATATATTACTCGGAGTGGATTTGGATCATATTAGATGTTTAAAAAAAAAAGAAAAAAAAAAAGGGTGTTTATTTGAAGAAAAATGCACACTACGCATATTAACTATAATTTTTCATACAAATAAAGGAAAATATGACAAATTTAAGATGGAACGTGTTTAAATGCAGTAATGTTAACATACAAGACGCAAGACACATACGTGTCTCATGGTGCGTCCCGGAAAACATACTGCTTACAGAGTGGGCTTAAGTCGACTTAAGTGCTATTAGTGGAGCATTATAAAATGTGTGTGTGTGTGTGTGTGTGTGTGTGTGTAGCCAGGGCCTGAGGACTGCAGCAATGTGTGGGCTGTCGGGGTGGGGTTAATGAGCTGTTCTGTGACCTCTGTCACCCCACAGGATCGCCTCAGGGAGACAGGCCGAGACAAACAGGAAGACAGGGTGACAACAAGCCCATGGTTGCGGTCTGCCCGCTGGACTTCTGGGACGAATCCGATTTATAACACTATTGGTGGCCTAACCTCGATAAATATGTCCTCAAACAAGACCTCAGCCGCTATTTGTAAAACATCCCGTGGAACCAAAACCGGTTAACTACAGTAATTCTTATGTAAGTCAGGCCAAAAACACACCGCGTCTGCAGCAGATATGGAT
>NW_027176561.1:1041710-1118560 GCF_023349555.1 Cebidichthys violaceus
CCGCCACCAATCTCCGTATTAACAGTCACCCCGTCCCGCTTCGCTCGATTATTTACAGTTAGAATTGTTATCATAGTTGTTGGTCGTCTTTGTTTTATGGCCTTCTCAGATAGATTCACCAAAACTCTTTGATAACAGCATAGGAAAGGAAAACAAAACAAAACAACATATCAAGGTCAATTTGGAAAACTCTTGCAATGGAGTTGTGAGACCGTCTCCGCAGAGCCTGGGTCAGAGTAACCTCGGTCTGGGGCTGAGGCTGGGGACACACCAGTGGAGCCGGAGAGAGACAAAGCTGTGTGAAGTAGTGGCTCGTACAGACGCGTGATCATTAATTCATTCAAGTAAAGCTTAAACCGCTAAATTATCTTCTTTTTTTTTTCTTTTTTTTTTTAGTACCAAGCCAATCAGCTTTTTACAAATGTGTTGTTAAAATACGGAAGGAAAAGTGTTTATGGTAAAAAGAAATAAATAAAAAGAAGAAGTGAGTTTTATCAGCTCCTGCCCACGTATAAAAAGGCACACTGTGGCCCTTGATGTTTGTGTTGTCCACCTGGTGGGAGTGAGCCTCAGCCCCACACTGCACAATACAAGTGTCTGGAAACATTAAAATAAAAAAAAAAAGAGAAATAAAAACAAGCTTAGCGCTGCTCAGACAAGGCCACCAAGTCCCAGTCTGCTGCAACTAGAAAACATTTCAAATTCAATTAAACCTTTTCAGAAAGTAAACTGAATCCATCCAGCTCTGCAATGATGAAAATAACAGTGTTCAACAATACCAACAGTTTTCATTAGCATTTCATATCATTATTCATCGGTTGACAAAATCCCATCATCATCATCATCATCATCATCATCATCATCATCTAGAATTTAAAAAGAACTGGATTTAAGATCTCTGGCACCTGCACACAGTCGCACCTCAGCCATCGAACGAGGACAGAATCAAAATGTTCCAACAGGTTTCGGAGAGGCGTTGCTACTTTCTAAGTGCCTAAATGTTGTATATTTGGAATATTTCTTTACAAGAAGAGCAAATACAATTTGCAGTTATCACACCATTGTCCATCAAAAAGATCTCTTTTCAAGAGCCTTCAGACTTAATAAAACTCTATTAATCCAACGTGAGATCGGTAGCTTAAAATGTCCGACGCCTTAAACGCAAGCCATTTCTTCTCCTTTGGTATTTGTTGTTGTTGGACGTCTGTATATTTCTTGATATACTGTACATGATTATATCTGTGGAGGGGTTGGATGGACTCTTTTAGAGGCCGTTGAGTATTAACCACACTGCTCTGTGCTCATGGAAACTCGCAGGCCTTTCTGAGGTCTCCTGCCCTTCTCCCATAAGCAGGACAAGGACATTAAACATTAGTGCAAACTTTTGCTCTCTCAGCTAAAGCACCATTTCCAGTGCTATCAGGCTTTATATCCATAACCCCACCCAAGCACCCATTTTCCCCCACCCTCCTGGCACAGCAACCCAAAACCATGACCCCCCCCCCCCCCAACCCACACACCCACACACACACACACACACACACACACACACGCACACGCACACAGCCATGTAAGATTGTTAGAAAAAAAAAAAAAAAAGTAGCACAACACGATATTTTAAGAAAGAGTGTAGACAGACAGAAAAAAAACCCCGATACATCCTTAAACCTCTGATTCTATCGTCTACGAGGATACAAAGAGTGAGAGAAAAGCAAACTCAAGTTAATATCTGTATGATTTCACACACACACATACGCACACACACACACACGTCTGCATATGTATTCAAGAGGAGGACATCTGTGTGTGGTTTAGTCAGGTAGGCCCAGTCTGGATAAAGTATAGACACACTATCAACATCTCTACGGTCGACTAAGATTGAGGGCAAAAAAACAGCTTTGGTTAATCAACAAACATAAGACTTTTGGGGAAGATATTAAGGTCCAAAGAGAGTGTAAGATGGCGAACAGGTCTCACCTTCTGCCACATCAAGACAAAATTGGTTTAAGCATAAAGATCACACACCCAGCTCGCATTGGTCTGCCCGCGAGCGTCAAACTGTGCATTAATAAAACGCCATCTTTATCATAACATGAGGAGCAAAAAATAGAATCGAGACCTAAGCCAACCCCTGACAACGACCAACGAGGGTACGCAAAGAGTTATGCAAATGTGCACCGAGAGAGCCGTGAAGTAAACAAGCAACCGTCCAATGAGTTGTTCTACAATGTGGTGTTTCTGCTCGCGTGGTGCCGTGGACCCATTATCGCTGCGGCTCCTCGGAGAACACGTGTAGTTATGAGAGGAGCTGGTGAACAGATGGGGCAGACGCAAAGTTTGTTTATCCAAGCTTGTCCTGAGACCCTCCAGCCCGCCAGCCAGCAACACACGCACTGAAAGAAAATGCATGAGGACTCACACACACACACAAGTGTCCTTTCTTCTTCTCCTCGTCTGTCTCCTCCTCCTACATTAAGACGCAAAGACAACTCTCTAGACTCCAGCGACAACTAACTTCCAAGTTCTATCAGTGACGTGGATTCAGTTAGACTTTTTCCTCTAGCTGACAGAACCCAACGTGTTCGTATCGGAGCCGACCCGGCGTCTCTTTTAGAGATCTGAAGTAGAATATTTCAGTTCTTTTGGCAGCTTGTCTTCAAAAACCTGAACGGAACCGGTGGAGGAGCTCAACTTCACCACCATGGACAGAAGAAAGGACTGATCTCATTTGCAACTGGTTTTGTTTCAAAGTACCCGTTTCGTTGACAAAAGTGCCCTCCTCAATAACAAAGTGCATTCATAACCGGGCTCTTTCCAATTAAGACGCAAAAGGACTGATAGTCAAACTACAGCAGCCCTACTGCAAATATTACAGGGTGTAATGGGGGGGGGGGGGGGGGGGGGGGGGGGGGGGATATTACAACATTCAAACGGATATATCAGCTCTGGTGTTTCCCCCTCTTCTCTACAGGATACCTGGACCCAGTGAGCAGAGTGTGAGTGTGAGTGTGTGTGTGTGTGTGTGTGTGTGTGTGTGTGTGTGTGTGTGTGTGTGTGTGTGTGTGTGTGTGTGTGTGTGTGTGTGAGAGAGACAGAGAAAGTGCATTGGGGCTGGCAGCTCAGGGTGCATGTTTGAACAGGCCGTGGCTGACTCACACAGTGATGATGTGGCCAAAGCGACCCCGGCTGCCACGCACACACACATGTACACACACACACACACACACACACACACACACACACACACACACACACACACACACACACACACACACACACACACACACACACACACACACACACACACACACACACACACACACGCGTACATATAAACACACTCGCACACTAAACTGCCAGCACCAGGCGTCCTACCCACAGTAACACTAGGCTCTAATATAATAATATCCCCTCCAGGCTAGTTCGGGGGCATTAGAGGACTACAGAGGGAGAGAAAAGGCCTGATTTGATCCCCTCCTGCCTGGAAACGTGGCTGAGCTGGGGGAGATTATTTTTTGGAATGCAACAGACATTGTGAGATCCCCCTCCCCTTCCCCTTGTTCCCCTCCCCCATCAACCAGCTGCAGCTGCGCTCCTATTTGGCCTCCCAACTTGGACAGGTATTTATTGCTCTCTTCATCGTACAGGTTGCCTCACGGTTGTGTGGTCCCTAGGGCAAAAAAGATTGGAATAAGCATGATACATAAACCTCCTCTCACTCCCTCCCCAACACCAGCCCACTTCCTTTAAATATACCTCTCTCTCCCTCTCTCTCCCTCTCTCTCTCTGTTGGATATCTTTAGTAAAGCTGTGCAAACATAGAAAAAAAAAGATGCTCATCTATCTCTTCTTCGTACTCTTTGTCATTCTCTCACTCGGGCTCCCTGCCATTCCTTTAACCTGCGGTTGGTTAAATGCTACCCGCGCCTTGTCACACAAGGACAGATTCCGAAAAAACTGCACAAAGTTAAGCACATTCATTCATTCGACCTCCTCCTCCTCCTCCTTTGGGTAGGAACTGTACAAGTTAAGTGTTAAGTTTAGGACATATGGGTGACTCAATGTTTTTTTTTTTGTTTTGTTTTTCTCATCGAACAGTCACACAGGGTTGTTGTTTTTTTTCTCGTTCACCCACAAGCTTCACTCTGTGAGAAATATGACATCAAGCCTAAGAGGAAAAAACCCGATTGGTAAGTACACCTCAGCATTAAGAGGGGACTAATGTCATATCACCACCTGCTGTATATACATGTATACAATTATAAAGTGTCAAGTACCCGAAGCAGTCAACAAAAAAGGAACGACGACAACAACAAAAAAATTAAGACAGAATCAAAAAGGGGAAAAAAAAAAAAAAGAGCTGAAATTAGCAGGGCTGTGAGGGTTAAGAGGCAACGTAGTCAAAGCCAACAGGTACATTGACGATGGTAGTGCTTTAGAAACACAAACCCTCCACCCCTCATATTCCCAGAGTCCTGCGATCGAAGAGCCCCCAGTAAAG
The DNA here is from genome assembly GCF_023349555.1 of Cebidichthys violaceus. Lineage (NCBI taxonomy): Eukaryota > Metazoa > Chordata > Actinopteri > Perciformes > Stichaeidae > Cebidichthys > Cebidichthys violaceus. The sequence continues at coordinate 1,046,212 of NW_027176561.1, forward strand.
TGGATTTGACTCGACGAGAATTTGTTGTTGTTTTGTTTTTCAATAAGACAAAAACCATAGATGCATTTTATAGAGTAAGTAACACTTCAATCAAACCCTCGTCTGATTCTTTCTGGAACATTTAGAGAGAGGAAAAAACTGTTGCATCAAAATTGTGGTGAGTTTTCCTTGCATATGCCATATTGTGGCAATGTTGTTTCTATGGTAACTGTACATTTCAGACCTGCAAAAGAATAGAAAAAGAGTTGTTTTCACTGGGAGGATTTGTCCTCGCTTCACCCGTACAGCAGCCAGAAGGTGCTTGATAGACACCTTGCTTAGAGCTCGAAGGCTGTGAGGACAAAACCAATAAAAATCTAAATCAACTGCATAGTTGCTCCGCGTTTCTTTGTATCTATCATACATTTGCCTAAGCACATATGCCGATGTATAAAACCCCGAATATATTATAAAGAAAGAAATGGCCCAGAAAGTGGACGTCATGGGTACATGATTTGAAGCGTTCTTTGCTCTTCAACAGATAAATCGACTCAAGTGCTTGCAAGTCTACTCCATTTCCTAAACAAAAAGGAAAAAGAAATATAAAGATTAGATTTTTTGTGACACCCTGATTTGGTTTATAGAGGAATAGTTAGTTGTTGTTTTGTTTTTTTTAAAAGTTTGCCTTTGTGTGTTCTTTCTCCTCTCTGTTCACTGGCCTGTCTCACAGGCGGTGCAGAGTGACTACGGTGTCCAGCAGTGTCCTTGTCGCCCCTGCAGTCTCAGGGCCCTGCCTCCCCCGCAAAATCCTGCAGCTGAGGACTGTGTGCATGGGCTCCAGCAGCCCCCTCCACCTCTGCCGTCGAGGACGCATCCAAGCGCCGCCGTCCCCTGATGGTACGAGGCCCGGGGGGGCCCGTGTCGGAGCCGGGGCTCAGCAGGCCCAGGGGGGTGTCGAGGAGCCCCTGCTCTCGCACCCGGGGCTTCCGGCCTCGACGAGACGGGATGCCGTTGCAGCCGTCCTTCTTGAGGTGGCGGTGCAGGTGATCCGAGCGCACGAAAGTCTTAAAGCAGCTTGAGCACTGATAGGGGCGCAGGCCGGTGTGCACGCGCATGTGGTTCTTCAGGTCGTAGTTGTGAGCAAAGGCGGCTCCACATTGCGTACAAAGGTAAGGCTTCTCTCCTGTATGCTTCCGCATATGAACCTTGAGCTTGTCCTGCCTGGAAGAAAGAAAAGTAAACAAAATCACAGACAGAATACACAGACGATCAACTCACACCTATCTGAATACACTCGGCACAAGCAGCCAGCTTCAGGTTTTCTTTTTCGGCTACTAATCAAGCTAAGTAACGTCATGTGCAAATATATAATTAACTTGAAATACATTATTAATTCTCATATGTACAGTGGTCAGCTTAATATGCTTTGGATGGTTTTAGTTCCTATTAAACGGACATCTTTTGGATCTCTTCCAATGAGATTATTCTGTGAGGGCAGCCGGGCCAACTGAGGAGAAGCCATAAACCTCACATCTTTATCTGTGTAACTGCACACAAGAGCGCAACTGTGGACTGACGAGAAAGCTCAATGTGCACCGTGTCAGTTGCCACTTTTACGATTTCGGTTTAACTTTGAGGACGACGCCGTAAAACAATTGACAGATGACAAAAAAAAAGAAAGAAAAAAAAAAAGCATGAATTTTGTGAATAGAAAATGAGCACTTGGAGCTGAACAGTTCCAAAATCATTTTGAAAACTTGACGTTTAATGTCGAGTCGTACTGAAATATAGATGAGCCTGTAAAGCGTCATCAATTTCACAGCCTGCTTCTATCCCCACGAGCTGTAATGTGATAGAATTTTGCATTAGAGCAGTTGCCACTTCAAAGATTATCAAATAGCTCATATTGAAGACTTATTTTCCAAAAAACATCAATTACACTTAAAACAAGAGCAAACTATGACTTCAACTTCATCTCATGACATCCTGGAGCATTTAATTACTTTGCGATGGTCCACCGCCGCCCACCAAACTTTATCAGGCCGCCTTAGCCCTCATCTGACTCTTGTACTCTTGTCCTTGTCCCCCCCCCCTCCTCCCCCTTACTATCTCCCTAGCTCTCTAGCTCTTTAATCGTCTAACCCTTTTGCACTCGGGGCAGAGGGCTCCTAAACAAACAAGTATAAGACAAGTCTATTTGAAAACACACACACACACACACACACACACACACACACACACACACACACACACACACACACACACACACACACACACACACACACACACACACAAGCGCACACACACACACACACACACACACACACACACACACACACACACACACACACACACACACACGCCATGTAAGTGGATTAGCTGTCATACAAGCAACAAATAAACCGGCTGCAACCCATCCCGGTCCGAACAAACGATGCCCCAAATATAAAAAAATAAAAACATGTAGTGAGGAGAAACACACACACACGGGGCCGAAGCCTCGGAAAAAAAGTGGCACCGACAGAGGTGAATTATTTAAAGGACAGGAGTGATTTATTAACGTGCGAGGCACACTCTTAACCCTGATCAAACAGGATTAAGATTACAATACCCCCTTCCCACTGCTGAACGAATTTAGCTGGAAGGCAAATTCAGATTGGTCTTCCCTACCTGCAATGCCAGCAGAGGTTCTGGGTATTTCTAGCCTACCGCATCTATTTCCAGCACAAGTCCACTGATTAATTAATTAAAGGAATGATTTCAAGGAAAAGGCAGGACTCCGAAATACAGGGAAACCACAGTCCACTGCTGTAGACCAGCCACATTTAACTGAGTGGCACATGGCAGATTTCATTAGAGAGGTAAAGGAGTGAGAGGGAGAGAGGAGGATGGTGGTGGTGGTGTAACTGCTCTGCCGTGGGCAATAATCAACATAACCAGAGATCAAAAGTTCAAATTATTGCTTTGGAGCACACCGAGTACCATCCAGGACCTGTAATCCCCCTCTGTATCAGAACACAGCACTTTATAGCAGCCCTCCACTAGATAACACTACCATGGCACGGCCTTCTTTTATAGGACCCCTATGTTCAAGTTCCAGGACTTTGCTATGAAGGCTGTCCCAATAAAACAGACCTTTATAACTTTTATACTCCGATCCCCTCTCTCTCTCAGCTGGAATATTCTGCATGCCATTTTGATTAGCATTTGGCTACAATGTGACATTGAAAAAGCCTGGTTAGGGGATACTCAGTCAGCCCACGGTAAACATTTAGATTCACTGCGCTGCCTCCTTAATGCAAAGCTAAGTTGGTTAGCGCTAATACTTCTGGCTGTGGTGTTTCCCTCTGCTGGGCCATTTGTCTGCAGTGCCAAGTCCAAGACTATCAGTGCATGTGACATGGGGGAGTCACTTCATTAATTGGGCTTACCTGGTAAAGCGCACTTTGCAGATGGCGCATTCGTAAGGTTTCTCTCCCGTGTGCGTTCGGATGTGGCGGGGTAGCTTGCCTGCTCCTTGAATGACCTTGGAGCATATGGGGCATTTCTGGAAGGCCTTAGAGCGCATCTTCCTCTCGCCGCCGCCACCGCCCCCACCTCCTCCTCCTCCTCCTCCTCCTCCTCCTCCAACCCCGCTGCCTCTCTCTCCCACTCCCCCCTCTCCTCCTCCTCCTCTGTCTTGGCCTGTTCTGCCCCGTGACAACCAGAGCGGCGGCACTCCCTGTGTCACAGCCGCAGAAGCTGGATCCTCGTGCTGAGTGCTGTTAAAATAATTCAAGTAAAATTCCATGTCGGGGTCGTCCCCATCTCCCTGTTCCTCCCCGGTTGTTGCACGCTCCTTCTGCCTCTCGATGGAGTCCATCATCTGCTGCAGGAGGGCACTGGCAGAACCCCTCTCCCTCGCCGTCGCCTCCCTACTTTCATCCTCCGCCTCCGTCTCCTGCCCCAGCCGAGACTCCGGGGGGAGGTAGAAGTGCCCGTTCTGGGACGGAGGGAAGTAAGACGACCCCAGGCTCGCTCCGTTCCTCTGCAGCGCCTCCCCGTCCTCATCTTCCTCTTCGTCCTCATCCTCTTCCTCGAGCTCCTGTGTGGGGGCCTGGGCCAAGGCGAGGGCCAGGGGGGAGTAGTACTCACCGGGGCCAGCAGGAGCCCCGTTGCTGGGGACCCCGCCATTACCGTGGTTAAAGTGCAGGTGCGTGGGCAGGTCCCTGAGCTCTGGCGTGCTGCAGCTGCTGCTCCAGTGCGCCCCTCTCTGGAAGTACTCCAGGTACTCCCGGGCCCGCACCCGGTTCCCCTGCTCCCTGCCTCCTCTGCTCTTCCCCTCCTCATCTCCATCTTCATCTCTTCGCTCACTGCCCGCCTAGTGAAACATGACGGGGGAACAAAGAGAGTGAGTGTAGGAGACATTTAAAAGTCAGTGAAAATTTGCACAAAAAAAACGAAAGGGGAAGAGAAAGAGAAAGAGAAAGAGAGAGACAGAAGTACAGACAGAAATGAAAAACACTATAATTAAAAAAGTCACTTTCTATGAAGCACATCAGCTAAGGTGAAGGCTGACTGGAAATCTACAATTGTAAGGCCCATCAGCATAAACAGATCCCTATCTGGGTTATCCTGGATGCACACTCAGGGGTTTATTATACCCATGAGCACATGCATGTGCATCTCACAGCTACGCTTGATCATGCTGAAGTGTAGCTGCGATATGCTGTGTCCTGAGTTGGTAGAATAGCATGCCGTCCTTCCACACACGCTATTGGCTCAGAATGAGTAAGTGCTGAACCCAAAGGCTGTGGGCGTGTGTTTGGCATGGTGAGAGAGACTGATAAAGGCCATGATGTAAGCTTGACTATGCTGGCTATTTAATGAGGGGGGTGGCATGATGCTTAGACACCTCATTCCCTGAGTGGCTGAAGCAGGAGAACTACATTTGGAATCAAGTTATTCCAGTCCCAAAACACATCATCTTAGCATGAACTGCTTTCTTAGACGGAGTGTGCTTTGCTATAAATTCGTTCAACCCTTACAACGATTCCTTACGGTGTCACTAACTCATTAAGGCAGAGCAGATCAAATCAAAGCTTAAATTTGAAAAATCTATAATGGTCTTTGTACCGGCGGGGAGAGCACTTTGGTGTCCAGCAGGTGCGCACAGACGTCCTTGACAGGCGGGACTTCCAGGAGGCGAGCAGCAGCGAGGATGTCAGCCACACTGCTGTGACTGACTGTCAATGTAGCTGTGTAGGCAAAGTCCAGCAACGCTCCCAGAGCCTCTGCTGCCACAAAGTCGATGTTGTAGACGTTCTGTTGGTCGGCGGCGGCCCCCGAAGTGAAGAGCTTGTGGAAGTAGGAGCTGCAGGACGCCAGGACGGAGCGGTGAGCCGGGAACTCCCGGTCCTCTGCAACCAGGAGCACGTCGCACAGCAGGCCGCTGAGCCGCTGCTTGTTCAGACTGCCCAGGATGTCTGCGCTGTGCTCAGGGAACGGGATCCCCACGGGGCCTTCCTCCGCCTCTCCTGCCCCTCCCCTCCCTCCTCCACCACCGCCGCTGCTCGCCGTCCCCCTGAGCCGCCTTCCACCCCTCCCACCGGCTCCTGACGACATCTTCCACCAGCCTGCCGCCGAGCCGCCTAGCACAGCCCCCACCCGTGTATCCGTCCTGCCGTCTGTCCGTCTGCCTGTCTGAGAGCAGGAGAGTCGGGATGGAGGGGAGAGACAAAGAGGAAATAATAGATCAGTTCATGACATTCTTTATGTGGATTAAGGAAGAGAGAGGAATATTGATTTATTGATTCACCACAGTCACACCGGGATGCTCCTCAACACAACCCGGTACACACAAAAACGTGAGGACGCGACAATTTTAAGTCTTAAGTAGTACAAGTGTGGGGTTTACATCAATTGTGATGATTAAAAAGAACACTGAACCCAATCGATTCCAGCCCAAGATTTTATTGCCACAGCCGGGAAACAGACAAGTATACATTATATATATATGAATAAATATAATGAACCCTTGGCGGAACATGGCCCTCCTCATATCCTGATGAAGTCTTTCTATATATCTAAACCAGGGGCCCCTCTGATACCATATACGTAAGAACCACATAGATACCAACATACCAATAGTAGCATACATTGTCACATATATAGACAGAATGCTCACATATAGACTCTGAAGTATCTTAGCTCAATCTACAACGTGGGGTCATATCAGGTTGCATGCCAATCAGTATTGTGACCAGCCGTACGACAGGGTTGGTAATCAGTCTTTTGATGGATGAGCTTTCAAAGATGTCACAAAAAAAAAAAAAAAAGATTTAATGTCAAAAGTCACAAAAGTCTTAAAATCATGGCGACATCTGGAAAACACAGACTAACTGCAAATGACAATGAGATACCGCTATAATGAGTTGAACCTTATTGTTCCTCAACCCTATACATCGTATGCTTATAACCGTCATTCAAGTGAACTGTGTACAGATCCTTTCAGTCTCTAAATAAAATCGTTGATTTTTTAGTCCTCAGCATATTAAAAAAGTGATTTTTAGTACTCCGCATATTAGCAATGCAAAAACGTCTCTTCTGATTTTTCACATTGACAGTTTAATGAAAATATGTGATTTTATACCCCCAGCCTTTAAAATCCTTCACCATGATTTCTTACTTATACCCAAAAAGGACTAATTAAAGCTAAGACATTTAATCATTCTGTGCTCTGTGAGTGCCTGACCTGAAATTTAACTTCACAGTATAGACTTTATATTTGCCACATATGTTGAACTCTGCATTAATCTTCTTTGTAAAGAGTCGCTCACGTAAAACAGCGGCATAAAACAAGACAATTCAAAACATTTCTCTGGACTGGAGAGCCTTGAGCGTGCGTCTGAGGTAACTGGAGATACACAGCAACACTACAGTGGTGCACATCACAACAGCTCGGAGCTGATTTTAAAGCAAATCGACTGGCACAACAGGTGCATTTACAGATTTACTACATCAAGTGTGACAATGTGCAATAATGAGGGATTCTGGTGTCTCGCAACAATTGTGAATGCATTTTTGGCCAGGCATGTTGCCTGATGAAACACTGCGAGTGGATGAATGACTAAGTGAGGATGTTTATGTGCTATATTTGTGTAGGCAGGTGGCTGTTTCCTTGTACACGGCTACATTTACGTGTGTGTGTGTGTGTGTGTGTGTGTGTGTGTGTGTGTGTATCCAGTCGTGCAAGAAACCAAATAAGAGGACGTGAAGGACAGATAGGCATAGGGCAGCGGGGATCAGAGTGCATGCTGGGAGCTGGACTGTGCAGCTTGTTCACTCTGTGTCAGTCAAGAGTTGGGGAGGGGAGGGGAGCGAGGGAGGTGGAGGAAAAAAGGTGGGGGGTGGGGGGGTGCTGCTGCCAGAGCAGACCCTGTGGAAAAACTCCACAGGAGGAGGAAGAGGACACGCAACAAGCTGCGAGGGAACAGTATTAAAAAGGGAGGTTGTCAATCCGGTCTGAGCTGGTTACCCCACCCTGTAGTGTGTGCCAAGTTTCAGGAAAGGCCGTCCCCTCGCTCACGTGGGGGGGGGGGGGGGGGGATTAAAACGATCGACTGAAGCCTGCGCAGTGGGAGGGGGGTTTCATCAGAACAAGCCATCCTCGATTTCTCCATTAACACACTCGCACACGTACAGTACAGCAAATATACTGTAACATCACGGAGACGCCAATAACGGACAAAACGCACATAAGCACAGCATACAGGACATCCAACCGCTCCAACCCCCCCCCCCTCCACCCTTCTCCATCTGCCAGGGAGACCCAGCAGGGGGTGAGGCCGGGGAGGGTGCATCGAGTGCGTCGCTCTAGACAAGAGCGAGGCATTCAAATGACATTCCTTCAGATCAGCCCTCCTGGTATGTTTGTACGCTACACCCCACTACCAAACCTGCCTAACCTGGCCGCCTCTCCTCTATGCTACCTGTTTTCACCTCTCCTTTTTCTCCCCTCTGATACTTGTAAAAGAGAAACGCCTATCTCCACACCTTAAGATCTGGCAACATGTCGGCTCTGTTATAAAACACTTCTCTAGAGAGGCGGGCAGGAGAGGAGAGCGGGCGTTTGTTCAAACACATCATGATCCTCCAAATGGCTCAGTGACATTTTTTTTATGTTTTATGATAAAGTTTGTTCAGTCAAATAACCACAGGTACTGCTTCGTTTGATTAATAGTAAAATGTTTAACGGCTCCACCGCCTCCCGCTCCGTACTGTACGTCCACCTTAACTCAATTAAGTTCTAATGGGCAGCTGACCACAAAGCCTCTGCAAACACTGCCAACGTCTCGCACAAAGCTCTGATGAAAACGGACCGTCGGACATGGCACATTTTATTACCCAAGCCCTCATTTCAATATGCTGAGGAGAGGGAGACAAAGAGAGATGGGCCCAGGAGGGAGAGGGAGGAAGAGGGAGAGCAGAGTGGGAGGAGATGGAAGAAAAGAGCAAGACAAAAAGGGCAACCGCATTGGCTACTGGTCACGTCCTTCACAGGTGGAAATAGATCTCTGTGAGCCCATCCAGACCCGAGCCAACCTGCTCTTCTCTTATACACAGACACACAGCACCTGCACTAGACCCGGCTTTGCTGCAAGCTTGTGTAGCGAGTTATCCCCCGTACATATAGCTGACCCTGGGTCACGGCTTTGTCGGGTAAGACGTTGAGCTGAGAGGAGATAAAACACACACACACACACACACACACACACACACACACACACACACACACACACACACGCACAAATGCGATTCGACGCATGGAGGGACTACTCTGTCCCCGAATGACCCCCGCAAAGAGCACTAAGAGAGAGAGAGAGGAAACACAGTGCAACAAACCTGATCCCGACACCTCCTCATGGCTTAAAAACATTCCTTATCACTAATTCATGCCTGTGGGTGACGAGGCCCGCAACCCAGCACAACGCGGTGCAGCAGCTTTCAGAGTCCCTGGCGCTCCACTTCCAGGAAAGGTTCCTTCTCTCGATGCCCACTGAAAGAGCACCCAGGCCTGCTTTGCAAGTCAAACAACTGCTTTAACACAGGACCAACCCATCTCCGCCCCCTTCACCTTCACCTGATCCGCGACATCCCTCCACCCCCCATATATACCTACACACCAGCAATATCAAAGTCACACTTGAGGAACAAAACAACCCACACCGGTCTCCTGCAAACCAGTTTACTGTTACTTCAGATGACTGTGGTGTGTGTGTGTGTGTGTGTGTGTGTGTGTGTGTGTGTGTGTGTGTGTGTGTGTGTGTGTGTGTGTGTGTGTTCTTACTATCCATGCCAAGGCAGTCACACCCAATTTTTCTTGTCATTCACTGACAAACACATTGACATCAGGCTGTGGCAGCAGTTAGTAAAAGTGTTTTCATAATGCCTGAGATGTATCATCTAAGGACAGCAGAATTTCCACTCTGGGAGTATCTCTGTCTTCGGCTGACTCATACCAGTCATTCCTAAATACAAAAGGAACAAACTGTTAACCCTGTGTAACCTCAGATGATTCTTAGATAGAAACAAGAAATACCTAACTGGCACTTTATAGTTTATTGAAGTCTAGAAAAGCAAAAAGTAGATGATTAGTATCAGACTATCAACAAAACATCAGGTATTTAAATGGGCACTGCAGCAACTTTTGATTTAACCCTACTGAATAGAAAAGCAAATATCCTCCCTTTGGTCTCTTTTTATTTAACATTTTCAGTTGCAAAAAGAAATAAAAAAAAAATACACAACTCATAACTAGTGAGAAACCAAACTTTAAGCATGAGTAATCAGAGCAAACAACTGAATCACTGATCCCTCAAACCTTAAATGTTGATGGAGCACAGGTGAGCCACATTTTTCTACTAAAATACAGCGCACTTATTGATTTTATGTCACCATGTGAATTGTTATCTTGGTGCTTTTACAAGAGAACAATTCTATCAGGATACTCACAGTTTTACTCAACTTAACGCATGCAAGCGTTTGAATTAAGTGCTCCAGAAATACGTCTTAAACTGCCGTTTAAAAGGCAACAAAACCTGCCGACCCCACCCTGCTGCAGAGGGAATCACCTACTCGGGTCAAGAGGGGTTCAAGGTTGGACCCAGATAATGCAAGATAATCGGAACGGGGAGGGGGAGGGTGGCAGTTCCTTGGAAGAGTGGATTTTGAGCAAGTGCCACTGCCAAGTGACTCGCTGGTGCCAGTGGTGGAAGGAAACCTGATTGGTCATATTGGAAGAGAAGCAGGAAGAGGGCAAGTGACTGATAAAAACTGAAGTTGCATGGGCTGGTCTAGGCCTGGCAGTTTTTGCTAAAAAAAAAAAAAAAAAAAAAAAAACGAACCAGGAAGTGGAGCCAAAACGCAGACACAATGCCAGTGAAAAGGTAGTGGGCGAGGCAGGGCGTTAAAACTCACGAGCTCAAGCGTAAGTCCTCAGTGTTCAGTATAGATGCCGAGGAATCCGGCTCAGATGTCAATGATAAACTCACTTCTGTTACCTGGTGTAACCTGCTTCCATAAGAGGGAAGGTCACCACCCACAAGTTGAGCAAAGTTTAATGCGAGGAAGCTAGCGGGGGGGTTTTATGATGTCATAAAAAGGTCTGTGTTTGCACTTCCAGATAGCAAAGGAAGTAGAAAAATTGAACCTGTAGCTGCTGCTAATTACTCGTGGAAACTCTCACACTGTTCTAACCGTGTCAGGATTTTGTTTTCATGCCGTTTGTCTCAGTCAGACCAACTGTACAGCAACAGAAAAAACACATCGTAATTTAATCCAGTGCAACAGCTGGGACTTACTACTTTTACCAAACTCAAGTTTTGACACAATAACAGAAATATGGTGATTATAACTCTGCGGTCGCTTTTGAGTCTGTAGTTTGTGGTGTTGGATTTCATTATACTGTAATACTCTACTGCTCCATATGTAAATATCAGAAACATAATGTGATCATGTAAAGTAGTTCAATGCCACTCCGCTGAAACATACAGCATCAAAAAATTACAGTAGAGTTGAGACAAACATACAAACAACTTAAGTAGGATTCTCAGTAAAAAGTGATAATTTTGATTAAGATAGTATTTCATGCAAAGGCTTTTGTATGATATTGTGCATTTCTATTCATCTAGTCACTCCATACGGAGAAACACAACATTCAACTAATTCATTCATTTCATAATGTCCGTTTTTGTTAAGTAAATATTATATCAATAAGAGCCATAAACTTGAACCCTTTTTCAGTTGCATGCCAGTTCCACTGCTGTCTTTTCATTGTGAAGTCTCAAGTCCTATGACATGTCTTGGGACAGTAGCCTTTCACAAGCTGCAGTGTAACAAAACCACATCCACGGTCTGAGTTCCTTTTAGCTTGAGTAACACGCTCTGACGCTGCCATGATGCCAACCAGGAAGCGTAACGGAATCCTACACATGGCTCCAGAAGCGGCGCTTACGACCCGACGCGGCGTCGACCTAGGCGGGCGGGCCGGTCGGTCGGTCCGCGGGCCCATCGTGCCCAGCGCCGCTCTGTGCATGCGCAGCAGAGGACTTCCTGGGAGTCTTTGACAGGCGTGTAACAGAACCCGCTCTGTTATCAGATGACCAGCCCCCCCCCCACCCTCTCTCTGTGTCTGACCCTCTCTCTCTCTCTTCCTCTCATCTGTCGCTCTCATCTCATCGTTGCTCCATCTCTGTCTCAGACTGTGCACAGTAACCCACCACAGGACCCACTTCCCCTTTCCACTGCTGAGAAGGCAAAGCATTGCAGACCCACCCACCCTCCCGTTGTCTCGGCGTCCCTTCAATGCAACCCACCCCTCTTCTCTGCCGCGTCATCCTAAACCAGTTCACTAAATCAACATGCAGACAGATTGGTCACAGTTGAGTAATTACAAGGAGGTTCTGGTACATCTCTACTACAGTGTTCAACGTCATTAGAACAAATCGGTTATAATGCCTGAATCTATGATATATATACTATATATTGAAAATGTAAAAATCCACAATTGCAATTTACAATTATCCCCAAAAGACACCATCCAAGTCCAAAAAGTGTCAAAAATCCAAGTGTAGCTCTACCCGCAATCTGAAAAACATCCCAGCCTCTTCCTCTCACACTCTAATTTGATCAGGTTGTGTTAGCCTCTCCATAATAAATGTCCCAGAAGAGAACAGAAGAAGCCCCTTTACTCCCCCTAGACTTCAGCACAACAACAGAAAAACAACAGAGAGGGGTCTGTCTATCTGCCTTGCCAGGCTGGAAGCTGTGGTACACTGAGCAGCTGACCAGGGGAACCAAACATTAGGGGGAAGTGAAGCTGCATTCACCAAGGAAGAGGCAGATGAAAGGATTCAAAAAATGTTTCAACTTTTACAAATGGAAATATAAAGATAGAAAAGCAGCACAGAAATTATGTTGTTTGGTATGAAAGTACAAAACAACTGAAGTTTTGATTCCACCATACGGGCCCCGATGCATCAATTAACCGTATAAACAAAAACTTTGAACCAACGTAATGACCGTTACATGTTTTGCATTGTATACAGCCAACATTTCACTCTAAAATAAAAGCCTCAAACTGCCACGGCGACATCACGCAACCTGTCCTCTCCGTCTGTCTGAACCTGCTAGTTTCAGGCCGTGGTGGTGGAGGCACAAACATACAGGAATATCAAACTGTATTCAGCCTCACCGCCAAATTGATGGGTGGTGTCTTGGACCTGCCCACAGCCACTGAAGTCCCCTGCAATTCCCCTGGAGTCTATTGTTGGTAACACAGACGCACACACGCACGCATGCACACCAGCACACACACTCACACACACAAACACATATGGCGTCCTAGTTTAACCTCTTGCTGGAATTTACTTGAGCTAACTATACTAATCTTCTATAGTGGCACCTTGAAAGTGGCCTAGAGGGGTAGAATCAGGACGAAGGCAATACTACTGCAACTAATATTGCCTGTGACATTGAACCTTTTCTTCTACCGCCTTCTTAAACGCATTCCTAACACTTTCCCAGCATTTGGGCGTCTTCGTGTGTCGTGCTCTTCTTGTACCCTCTCCGTGCCCACACGTTTAAAAAAAAACAAAAAACAAAAAAAAACGGGTTGAACAAGTATGCGAAAGCCAAAAAATATGCATCTGGTTATCGAGCAAGGCAGTCAGGGTTCCTGTGAAGTCTTTAAACCACGAGCCACAAGCAAGCGCGACAGCACGGGCGAGATTAGAATCTGCTTTTAACGAGATGCTGCTAAGGAAAGGGGTTAAGTGGATCGGGAGGGAAATATGTCATGAGATTGACCATGGTGTGAGCAGCTGAAAAACATTTAAATCAATCAGCAAGTACACAAGTTCTCCAGCATAGCTAGCAGGGCTTACGTTTCATTCCAATGTTGCATGGATGCAGCGTACCCTCGCAGTTGTCACAAGATGTGCCACATATTCTTCCCCTCAGCAGGAAGAGGTTTCTCAAACAAACTATTACTCACCGCCTCACCTGTACTCTGTCAGCTGTCAACGCGATCGCTCTTCCACAGTCTAGCAAACACTTGATGCAGTGGCTTTAGTGGAATTACTTTAAAAAGCAGCAGCACAGGGTGTGCAACTGTCTTCATCTTGAACCCTCTACTAATAATAGCAGCGGAGCCATTTAATCACAGCAGTAGACAAAAGCATTCAGAGAATATTGTGCCTTGAGATGGAGACAACGCTAATGCACAACGCAAAGTTAGCCTGATGCGGAGGGAAACTTTGCGACACAAACTCTTCCTCTGAGCAGCGTTGTGTGCAGCACCTCACACTCTGACCCATTTGCCATTCCCTCCTTTATCTGCAAGTGGGTCAAGAACTCTGAACTCTATCAAGCCCCATCTCTCTCTCACACACACACACACACAACACGCTATGGTATTTATTTCCTCCGCTCGCCTCTCTTCTCCTCTCAGTCACAGTCTAAATACACAGTGTGTGTGTGTGTGTGTGTGTGTGTGTGTATATGTGTGTGTATATGTGTGTGTGTGTGTGTGTGTGTGTGTGTGTATATGTGTGTGTATATGTGTGTGTGTGTGTGTGTGTGTGTGTCTTTGGAGTGCTTACCAAATAGGCAGAAAATGTTTCCTGGGCCCTACTTGCCTCCCCTGCCTGCCGGCCAGCTCTGCTCCGTCTCTGGGCAGGGCTCGCGCTTTACCAGACAGGAAACTTGCGAGTGGCCCTAGTCATACAGGCAAGCCCTTGCCTGATCCCACACAAACAGACCCCCCCCCCCCCCCCCCCCTCAAGCACCACCAGCGCTGCCCCCCCCCTCCGGTTTTAGCCCACAACTCGGCTCCGCATCCCCTGCTCTCATTGGTTTGACAGCTGCTCACTCACCACACCTCCTTGTCGGGATAGGCTGGCAGTTGTTCCCTTTCCTGGATGGCCAAGGGCAAGGCACTCTGGGATATGGAGTTCTGAAAATCATTCGACCTGCTTTGCAGCCCCTTGCTGTGGACTACGAGTCCCAGCTCTCTCTGCCCTCACCACCCCCACTATCTCCAAGCCTGCTCTAACGTAAGCACTCAGGGCTGAATTATACACTACAGTATGTTGCTAGCAGACTGCCAGGTATTAAAGTACAGACCAGCCATCAAACAGGGCCGAGCTTCGTATGAAAAAAAAAAAGAAGACATTTCAGCCTCGACTGTCAGAGCAGTAACATCAGCGGTGGATTCTTTCATTGGCTCACACTCCAGTGACATTTCCGACACACTTAAAAACTCCTGACCTAAATTATGACTTATTCCTATTCCAAACAGTCTGGTGCCACTACAACATGCCCTGCGCACACACAACACACAACTTGCCCCGCACTGAGCATTTCAATCGCCACTGTCTCGCAAAAGTTGTCGCTATTGCTGATACCTTGTCCAATATAATTATTTTTGGTTACTCCTTCCCCTCGTTCAGTACCCCCCCCCCCTCCCCTCTCGAGAGCCCCCCCTCCTCCTTTAAGTGTTTCCACCTGCCTGAAAAGTTAATGCCTTGAACACATCCTATAAACTTTATCTGAAGACCCCACAGAGGTAAAGAGCAGCACAGAGGAAGTACTTTAGGAGGATTTAAAAAAAAAAAGAAAAAAAAAAGAGGAACCTTGAGTAGGGACTACTGCTGCGACCCACCTCTCCTCTCCGGCCAACCCCCCCACCCTGCTCTCCTTTCTGCCCCCCCTCCCTCATTCCTCCTTCTCTCCTCTCCTCCTCTGCCCTGCTCCCCTCTGGTCGTCAGGCTCAGGGCAGACAGCGGGGGGTGGGGGGGTGGTGGGTGGGATGGCAGGGTGCCTTTAGCTCACCTGCGATGGCCGTGGTGAAGCTTGTTGTGGGTTAGCTCAGCCCTCTCCTCTCCTCCTCTCCCTCTCACTGTTGTGCAGCTTAAAGCCCCGTATGCGCTAACCAAGCAGCAGCAGATCAACTCAATTCCCTTCCTGGTTTCTGGAGGGCAAAGAGGTCCCTCCCTTTCTCTCTCTCTCTCTCTCTCTCACTCACTCTCACTCCCTCTCTCTTAAAGAAACAGCATTCCCCCTCCGTCTCCTCTCCCTCTTGCCTCTGTGAAACAAAAGTGAAGTGGAAATTTATTTTGCGCTCAAAAGTGGACAGTTGTCAAAGTCGTAAACTCATTTGGAGAGGACACAAATCATTAACCCACGCCTTTCCACTCTGTCGTTTTACCGTAACTGTCAGCCAATTGTCTCCCATCTGTGGACACTCAGATGTTTGGTTTAAGGGTAAATGAACTGTAACTCTTGTTAATTCTCACCCACCTCATGTCTCACTGCTCCTTTCCTTTTCTATGCGAGTCGAGTCGCACCCACCCTTTCTATTGCCTGAGGTCATGGTGTCCCACCCCAATAGCAAGCCATGGCACATTCCTGCACATACAGTAGGGGCTGCCAGCAACCCCCTTGATATACTTTCTGGCTCGGCCCAGTCTCTGTACACAATACCTGCCAAGCTCCAACAGGTGAGGCATCAGAGGAGACATTACTAAGTCGACAAATGTCTTATCCACAGTGGGAAATGGCAAGAGCCCATGTGTGAATTTAAAAGCGATTGCACTTGATGTTGCGCCACTTCCAAACCGCCCACCCGCACGCCCCCTCGGTGAGTGCAAGCCAGCCATTGTACCACGTACAAGTGGGATGGAGCACAAGATGTATTCGATGATTCTTTTTGCACCAGAAATCATCCCAACACACCGTCTGAAAGCACCGTTAAAGTCACGCATTTCATGCACAAACTACTGAAAACAATACTTTACACAACGTTGCCTGCGCCAGTCTCGCAGGAGCCGTGTCCCACAGTGCAGCAGGGCTTGGCACTGGCTTGGCACTGCACAGACAACCATCAAGAGGAATCAAGGGGCTATTTGGCAGGGCGAGGTAGTGACACACCCTCTGCCTTAGAGGGCACTGTTAAGCACCGTCTCTGCTTTAAGCGCAGGGAAATGGCAGCTTTCTAAAACTTCAGAAGCTCACATGAATTGCAGGCGGACGTATGGCGGCACTTCAACTTGCTGTAATTTGCCAGGCTAAGTGAAGAGGATGCAGGTGGATAAGTTGCAGCCTGAGTGAAATAAAAAACCGCAGGATACACTGTCACATAAATGCAGAATATTTACACCACTTGCCTTCTTATTCAGTTTTGGCCTCAGTCAAAATTAGTTGAGGCGTCTTTATACATCCATGGAGGCTGAGATGATGCTACGGCGCTGTCGTCTCTCAGTCCGATATAAACTGGTCCTCTCCAAGTCCAGACACCCGACATCACATCTGCGTAGCCAAAAATTAGGAGACAGTTAGCAAGAATCCCTGGATTCAGATCGTCATTTGACCTAGATATAAAGTCTGAAACCGTTAAAGTAACGTGTACTGACGTCAGTAGGAAACGGCTAGTACTCGCTGCATCAGTAACGTTAACTTTTAGGTTGTAATGTCAACATTAAAGTTCAGTTACTTTTTGTAGTTCACGGTAACTTTTAACATGCCTTCCTCGTGTAAGCTAGCTAGCTAACGTTACTCATTTAACGTTAGCTGCTCGACGCTGAACTGAGGTGAAGGTCGAGTAAAAAAAATATATATATATAATATATAAAATATATTTTATGAATATGTATTAAAATTAACACTTACCAAGTTTTAAGTTAGAAAACGTGGTAATTCATCTCTCGAACTGTAGCTAGCTCGTTTACTGAAGGTTCGTTTTCTTCATGTGAATTTGTCAGACGCCTGTCAGCCAATCAGAAACGAGTATCGACTAAAAGCCTTCTTATATAGAATCTATGGTAAAACATTTCAGAGAATTATCAAAGTCATCCAGGTTGCTATGAATGAAAACATGTGAGGATTATGAGACAATGGGCCCTACCACCTTTAGGAGCAAGGCAGAGGTATTTAGCCTCTTTTTGTTGTTGTTTTGTGTTTTTATTTTTTTATTTATTGGTTTATTTGTTAAGGGACAGTGCACATTAATAAAAACATTGCTGTAAATGCGCCAGAGTTTAGCTATTTTTCATCTGCAGTCCCAAGAGGCAGATGTTATAAAGTAAACCTAAAAACAGAATATAAGTTACAAAGTTATGCAATATTGACCCTTTACAATGCGTGCAGAAACAATGAAAGAAGTGAGAATATTAATGTAAGTAGTATCATCATTCAGGAGACTCTTGTACTACATTGTCAAGTACTAACAAGACAACACAGAGGCTCCCACATTCAACACACACAAAGCAAATACAATGAGGGATAGCTATGTTAAATAGAAACATGGACTAAAGACAAGATTATGCTGCATTGTTACAAGATTATTCAGCATTGTTAGACACTAAAAAACATCCATGTCAGAGTCACAAAACATAAAAGCATGCAGAGTCTTTGTTGTTGTTGTTGTTGTTAGGCATCTCTGTGGTTTCGGGTCTCTTTGTGGTAATTGCGTGTGTCGTCGTTGTTTTGTGTCACTTTGTAATTGTTTTGTTGTTATTATTTTCTTGACAATGGAAGTTTTGCCCCTTTTTGTGGCCGTTATGCGTCTCTTGAGTAGTTACTCTTTGTAGTTGTGTTGTGTCTCTTTGTAGTTGTTTTGGGTCTTTTTCTAGTCATTTGAATCTCTTCGAAGTTGCCCTGTTTCTTTTTGTAGTCATTCTGTGGTTGTTTTAAACCTTTTCATAGTTGTTTGTGCATCTCTTTGTAGTTGCTTTGGTCTGCTTTAGAGTCTTTTGGTGTCTCTTTGTGGTTGTTTTTTGTATCTTCCTGGTTGACATGTCTCGTTGAGTGTAAGTGTAAGCCTGTGCCTTATGGGCCCATTTAATAATCCATCCACATTAGAGAGTGAGTCTGAATACGTAAATGTCCGGAAAAGGCAATAGGTATACATTACAACCAAGTCCCCATCAAAAAATTCAATTTGTATAAATTCATTTTTTTATGTTATTGCATTGCCCCAAATGAACCCAATCTAAATGATCAAGGACATAAGCTCAGTGTTCTCTGTGTTAGCTATAGGGCCCTCACAACAGCCATATGAACATATAAACTAAATGAAGTAAATCATTACAGAACAATTCACGAGTGGCAGCTACTCTAAAACGGCTAAAAACTGTAAAACATCTACATATTTGTTGCTTCATTGTTGTCTGTATGGTTAAAATGATTTCTGGTCCGTTAGCGACAGATGTATAGTAACGACACAGCGAACAGCAACGGCTCCCATAAATAAATAACACTTTACAGTACATTGACAAATAAGTTTTATTTTAATCTTTTTATACATTATAACCATATCCAACACATTTTTATATTATAATAAAATGACTCTTCTCCCTTGTCATTTACATAAATCAAAAATTTGTATATTAAGACTGCAAAATAGTACTCCTGTAATTTTTGTATATAGCTTTGTACACATAGAAGTGACAACGCATTCATTTTTGCTCTGAACAAATGCACATTTTAGGAGGGGGGGGGGGGGGGGGTTAAGAAAGGGCAGCCATAAGCAGAGAATACAAGAGCTCTAGCAAGACGGCAGGCTAGCAAGTAACACCACCACCACCACCACCACCATGTGACCAACACTGACCTGGGTTAAAATGTTCAGTCAAACCCTTTGTACTACTCCACACGTCTGAAGTCTCATTCAACGTTGGACAGTATTTCTTTTTTTTAAACCACAATTAATTGGGTTGAATCACAGACATTATTTCAACCCAAGGGTTTTCCAAAAGCACGCCTCTCGGCAGGTTGTGTCCCAAGGGAAAGCTTGGAGCGCCACACATAGCAGTACAGTGAAAACATAACCAAATACACTTCAGGGGAAAGTACAGACCAACAACGAAGAGAGAAAAAAGAAAATACTTAAATTATTCAATGTGATTGGAATTTCATATCGACATTGCAGAGATTCAGGCTTTTGATAAAAACACCAGCAAATCATCCCCATCGTGATCTCGGGAAATAAAATACACGTACAGTATTAGAAAGATAATAAACCATGCTATATCGTCCCATGAATACATTTCGATCGTTGTTTTTCCTCAACGTCAATAATGACATTGCGGCATTTATCAGGCCTCCGCCACATACGCCTCCTCCCATGTGAGAGACACGGTGTGGGATGCGCATTGAAATGTATGTTGAGGAAACAATGTCAACTCAGTGGAGATCACTGAATGAAAAAAAAAAACAAAAAAAAAACAAAAAAACATTCCAAGTACACTGATATACTGTTTATGAATTTGCATACGAAATCAAAGTTCTCAGGCGTTGAAAAACTTTTAGTCACGAGGACCCTCTTTGGTTTGTGACATTGTTCACAAAGTGATCTTCAGAGTGATCGCTCACTTACCGAATAGTGAAAAGGACTCATTATACGCCCATTTGTCCTGCACTCTCTACTAACAAATCTTATTATTACATTGGAGGTAATCGCAAGGCCTCTGCTGAGAACATGTATGCGTGAGTACGTTTGACGAAGGGATTTTAAATCAAAATAGCTGCATTCACCTTCAATAAACCCAATTCAGAACTTGCAAGTAGGTGATATGTTTGAATTTCTCCGTTTGGAAATCTCTACAGCAGGTCATTTATTAAAATACAAGTCCCACAAGCCATCAACTGTTGCCATACAAAAAGATTAATACAGAATATTTGTATATTCGACAATCAACAATACAAAAGAAGTTTGTCAATCAATCCAAATTCAGCTGACACACCGGCAGCCCTTCAGTGCTTTACATCCTCTGCAGCGGTGTGGAAAAGTGAGCTGTGGCTACTCTTGACACTGGCATGGTGAAGCTGTGGTCTTACTCTACAACGACTCAAAGGGCTCTGCTGCTGGTGAAGAAATAAATGGGGGGGGGGGGGGGGGACAAAACGGTACCCAAGAGCAAGATGGGGAAAAAAAAAAAGTGCCAATGTGTGTGATGGCTTGTGTACGCGTATGTGCAGTATATTTATGTGTATGCAAGCAAGACCCAGGTGTGTGTCGGGGCAGTCGGGGCCGGTTCACTCAGTGCCGCGGGTGGGAGTACTGGGCTGGTTGAGGCCCATGGTTTTGCACAACCAGCCGGCAAAGTCCACTTCCTCCACTTCTGATCGTTTGATGAACGTGTGACTCTGAGAAAAAAGAAAAAAGAAAAAAGGAAACCGTTGTTTTTACCGCTAGCATTATTAACTGAAGATAACTGAAAAGGAAGTTCAGGTACCTACCATCAACATCTTCAGATCGGCCCTCTCAGCCGGGTTTTTGATCAAACTGCGAACACAAACCACACCAACAAGGTTACAGACATGAGACTGTAGAACTGCTTCTGTCAATGAAGGATTAAGTTGGATTTAATGTTTCCAACCAACCACCTCGTACATACACACAACTGCATTTCAGTCAACGCCAACTGCTGTCTTCATGTCACATGGCATGTAGGAATTTAAGCTCTCTACATCATCTACTTCTCCTGATTCACTTTTGCATAAAAGCAGATAAGACCAGTGTGCTTTTATTTCTTCTTCTTGTAGCTCGCTCTAAAAATGTGGTTGTCAACGCTCACCATTTAGTCACAAAGTCCTGGAAGTCGTTGGTGAAGACCCCAAGTGGCAGTTTAGGGGGCGGCTGAGGAGGAACCAAGAATAAAAAGAAAGGTAAAAAAAAAACCAAAAAACAGAACAATTCATGCAAACAAACATTTTGTGCAGAAATAAATGTGCGTTTTTATGCAAATCAGCTCTTTCTCAGACCTCATTCACGATGTAGTCCAACAGTTCAAAGATGGCCATGGCAGGTCTACTGTCCATCCCATGTCCTGTGAAAAAGTTGCATAACATTAGAATTATTCACGTAAAAAATGAATTAGAAAAAAACATATTAAGCAAGTCTTTACCCTGAAAACATTATTGCAAAAAACGTGTCACTTTGCAAATCTACATTTTTCCGTTTCTTACCGCTCACGGGTCGGCCCGGTGGTCTGGGCCTCTGCATGTTGGTGTGAGGCTCTCCCTCGGCCCCGTCCATGATGGCCCGTCCGAAGATGGACTCCAGCTCTTTGGCTTCTGGTGGGGGGATGGGGTAGCGGCCAAGTGCCAGCTCCACCAGGGACAGACCCATGCTCCACACGTCAGACTGAACGGAGTAGTGAGTGCCCTGCAGTCTCTCCGGCTGTTGAGAAACACACGATCTACGTCAGAAGGAGCGGGTAGAGCCAAGACGCCAGGCAGGAGAGAGGGTTGAGCAGAGGGCTGGGAGGGGAAGGCACAGGAAGCGGTGGAGAGGATAATGGGAGGGGGGGTGTTATGGCAAGGAGAGTATGGGTGTGGTGAGGGCAAGAGGACAGAGGATGGGAGGGTTTGGCAGGAAGTGAAGGGTAGCTTTGGACTGTTTTAGTTAGAAGGGTGAGCAAGGACAGGTGTGTGTGTGTGTGTGTGTGTGTGTGTGTGTGTGTGTGTGTGTGTGTGTGTGTGTTAGGAATTATGATGAAAGAGTGAGTGTCTCTACACCACTGGTGCTTCGTGGGTGAGGGATTGGGACAGACGAGCGGCTTTCGGCACTGCACCCACCAGGTGTCTAAGAGCGAGGGGAAAGAAGGCCGAGAAAGAGCGAGCGCAGTTGCCTCGCTCTTTGCCAAAGAACCCTTCCCTGAGCACAGCCCACGGCTCTTGGCAGGGGGAGTGAGGGAGGGCCAGAGGAAGGGAAGGCAGAGGGCGGGGCCAGTGAACGAGAGCAATGTGAGAAAAGAGGAGAAGGAAAGTGGGGATAGGGCCAGAGGAAAAAAGGGGGTGGGGGCGCAGGCGTGCAGAGCTGACTCACCGACATGTAGGAGCGTGTTCCAACAAAGGAGTTGGCCATGGAATCTATGAGCTGCCCGCTCACACCAAAGTCACACAGCTTGATCTCCCCGCGAGAGTTGACCAGGATGTTGGAGGGCTTGACATCTATGTGGCAGAGGGGACGTGAGCAAACGAACAAAATGTAAAACACGTTTTTAATAAGACCCCGAACTTCAGACTTACTGATCATTTGAGCTGTACATTGTTAGAAGACAGTAGGATGAGAGGGTAGTGCTTATAATTGAAAATCATGACTAAACAGATAGCTAACAAGAACACTGCTACACTGGTATGTGACTATATATACACATGGGCTTAGGTATGTAAATATTATAATGGTAGAGGCATGAATGCATGTGTATATATGACTAAGTCTACGGTGATAGATGCATCTTTAAAAACATAACAGAGGCTTTCTGATAGATACAAATACATTTTGTAAATGAAGAAAAGATTTCTTTGCAATATAGAATGACTTTAGAAACAAAATATTTAGACAAGAGCTAGTCCGCCATGAGGCCTGCAGGTGGTACGCACGCAGCACCCCCCCCCCCCCCCCCCCCCCCCCAGCTTCATCTGTGGTGCGTTAATCGAGCGAGGGAGAAAATAGCTACAATCAGGCTGAGCCCCCGTTATAAACAAGCCCGTTCTTTCACGTTTCCCACTCATCGCTGAAAAACATCCTGCAAAAATAATGGGGCAAGACTGAGCCCTGCAATCTGTCCTCTGTGGTTTAACCTCCTCCTCCTCCCCCCCTCCTCCTCCTCCTCCTCCTCCTGCCGACCAAGGACATGTGACGAGTGACTGAGAAAGAGGTGGCATGAAAGAGCGGGAGAACGATGGAGGGAGACACGGAGGGAGGGGTCAGCAGGGCGCGGCTGCTGTATAATCACATCTGAGAGGCTGTAATTACCGCCTGAGCTCTCAGACGACTGTCCTGGAGTACCACCGACCCTCCAGCTCTGTGAGGCCTCGCTGCGAGGCAAGGTGCCGGCGTGAGCGCCGCCATCACCGGTGCTTTTCATAACGACACACACCGTGGTTCCTCACCAGTGTGCTGTGGGAAAACTTGCCTGCCTCAGACATGGCTATGGTGTGACTTGCGATTTAGTTTGAATGCAAAGATAATTGCCTTTACTGAGCCTTTTATTCCCCGTCATGCTACCAACGTCTACGATGGGGAACTTGTGATCTTCTTCAACAATAGCGTGCCTTGTGGTGAGCGTGTTAAAACACTTAAAATGCAAAAAAAAGGAGGCAAAAGGATGGAGACAATTAATACAAATTTGAATCCAATAGTACGAGGACGACTGGCGATGGTCTAATTAACGAGGTGCATTTTGAAGGGTTTCACCGACAAAAACAAGTGCGAAGACATTTGGGAAACTAAATCATACCTAAAGGCTTTTAGTTAGTGTGTTTGAGTCCGTTTCAGAGCAGAAAGGATAATGTCAGTGGAAAATAAAACCTGCATTTTTCTTAACTGTGATGTTTCGACGGAAACATTTGCAGGGTCTGAGTCTCAGCTGGTTGCCTCACGAGCATGAGCAAAAACTAAGCTGCCCCTAATACTGAAGGGATGGGACTCATTATATTAACCACAAGAAAAGTCCATAAAAAAACATCTATGTTGTATTATTTCTAAATGAGAATGGCTTTTCTGAAATCTGGAAACAAGGCACAGTTGTTCTCAGGCCTTACAGGCACCGCATTTCTATACATTTTATGGCTAAACAAAAAAAAAAAAAAAAAGAAGTAATGAATCACTATGCCATTAAATATAATTAGGAGCGAATCCATCACATTTTTAGAAATCTCGCTTGTGGGATATCTAAAGTCAAAGGCTCCTCAGGTTGAAAACAGGATTGTTTTTTTTGCACTTTTAGCATTCGTCATTCTGAGTTAAGCTGATAAATAACCTACAAAGTGATTGTGCGATGAATATAATGCTTGAAATCAAATGCGGCGCAACACTCCACACCTTAATGTCCACATATTCCCTGATCATCATCACCCACAAATTGTGTAATCACTAATTATTATATTTTGCGAACTACACACTCTGTATCTCTCGTACTGCAGCGATTTTGGAAAATGTTGCAGAAGGGGTTTGGAGAGCAAATGTAATTTAGTGCGACTAGAGAACACCCTCACCTCTGTGCATGATCTGGTGCTTCTCCCGCAGGTAGGCTAATCCCCTCAAAACCTGTAAACAAGAGAGGAAGAAGTTTAACTCGACGCACAAATAACGGCAAAATCTCACATCACATATTAAAAAAAAAAAAAGCTTTCCCTATGTAGATATCAATGACTAAAAAAAAACAATAATCCTGTTATTATACTTAGTTTGGACTTGCAACAGTTTAAGTTGAGTAAAATACAGCAGTGAGTCACGCATTACAGTAGAACACGCAGCTAGTTAAGCAACACCACAAGAGAAACACACCCACAACGAGCAGCGCTGTGAAAAAAACAAAACATGCACAGTAACGAGCTTTAAGGATTTTCACATCGCTGCTAAATTCAAACTGCCACCGATTTTAAGATGACAAACGTGTTCATAAAAAGGCAGAAGCTTGATATATTTTTTTAAATGTAACAGAATAAGTGAAGTACATACAGCTATGCTAACTTTCCCCAGGATTTCTTCTGGGATTCTTCTGGCTTCCTTCAGGACCTGGTCCAAGGATCCACCATCCTGTAAAGACATTTTGCAATGATTTAAATATGACATAACACTTTAAAAATTAATAATAAAAAATAAAAAATACTGGTATCCAACCACATCATTCCGTGTCCACTGGTAGACTGCTAACAGTCTTTGTCTCTCACCATGTGCTCCATGCAGATGCTGATCTCCCCATCGCTGTAAAAGGCCCCATAAAAGCCCACAATGTAGGGGGAGTTGCATTCATGCAGCACCTGCAGCTCTCTGATAATCTGGTTTCTGATGGCAGGCTTGATTTCAAGGTGGATCAACTGAGGAGGGAAAGGACGAGACCGTCAACTGCTGTTCTGACAAAAAAAAACTAACGCAGCACATTAGACATTTCAACACATTTCAGAGGCGGCGGTTAGCAAAACAACAACACTTTCCTGTTCAATCTGTGTGCGGCAAACTCAACACTAAATATTTAAGGTCTCATTTAAAACCAGGACGTCTTAGAATTTACACCCGATAATGATAACCACAGTATAGCAAAGACGAGTTCCCATATTTCCAAATTGTATTTTTTCATAATTTGCAGAACTTTTTAGGGAACTGCCGTGTCAACACATACTTAAAGGCTTGACAGCCTACAAGCGTGTGCTTGCTTGAGTTTCTGTCTGGAGTCCCGATAACTTTCTGTCTCGTAAACTGAACACCATTTATTTAGAGGGGAAAATAAACTGATACAATAGAAAAATACTTATGATTAGACTTTGTTAAAAAATTGTGACCAGGATGTGTACTGAGACATTTTACAGTGGGGGAAAAAAAATGCTGACAGAAAACTATGTGATCAAGGAGCTGATTACAAGCTGCACTTTTTTTTCTGAAGTATACACCACAAATGATTTATCTGTGATAACTTAATATTGGCCAATATATAGGCCCAGATTATTTAAGAGGACATATTTATATCTTGGTCAAGTATAGGTGAGGAGAAATAAGTAAGTAATAAGAAAGACATTGTTTGGGTGCCGCAAACCAAGCCAGCACCAGGAATCTGATGTAAAGACAATAATCTACACTTCTGGAATGTGTTTTGATTCAGTTCAGACGCAACTTTCCCCACTTCACCTGCAACAAACAAACAAAATGAACCATTTGTTAATGTTCACCTTCCGGGCCATGACCAGACCCGAGGGTTTGTGGCGGACCTTGTTGACCACTCCTCCGTTCCCAGCACCCAACTCGCATATGGGGTCAAAATCCTCATCCTTCAGCTCCCCGACCTGAGCCTTCTGGGTCAGAAAGGCCTCCAGTCGTTTCCTCTGCTGCTCGTCCAGGTCCAGCTCCCCCAGTTTCTTTTGCAAGGCCTCGAGGTTGGCTCTGTGGAGGAGGAGGAGGAGGAGGAGGAGGAGGAGACCGTTAGTTCAGTCATGGGGGGGGGAAATGATAAGACAGGGACATTAAAATGATGTTGTAACGTTACATATCTGGTAAATAATGATAACTTACACACACACACACACACACACACACACACACACACACACACACACACACACACACACAGCATTTATAAAGCTCTCTTTAACACAAGTACAATACATCGTAACTCACTCACATGCAGCATCGATGGTGTTAATGATGTTCTAACGTTACATATGTGGTATGTAATGATAACTTACACACACACACACAGAGCATTTATACATCTCTTCAACTCACTCAGATGCAGCATCGATGGTGTTCGAGGTGGCCTGTCCCTCCCCGATGGGCGTTATGTTCAGGGGACCGGGTCTTCTTTTAGGACCCATTTCAATAAATCACCCGAAAAGGACTTTTCTCCAATAACACACTAACCTGGCAGTGAGCTGAGAAGCTGCTACTCTAAACCTTTTTTCCTCCTTGTTCGAAACTCTTGTGTGGAAAAAAAAAAGAAAAAGAAAGCAACAGGATCAGCTTCTTGGTGGCTAGGAACTTAGCTAGCTAACGTTAGCAAAGTTAGTATACTTTCGGTAGCATGTCAGTCAGCTATTTTTGGGTAAATCGTATCTTGCCGAGGCGATATTTAAAACTCAGGTAGGTTTCTATAGCTTTTGGAGTGAACACATTTCTATTTTTCCTCCTTCTTCTTCTGTTATCTACCTCCTGCTAGCTACTAGCCATTAGCCAACTAGCTGCTACTAGCTAGCACCAGCTCAGGAGAAGAAGAAAAAAACGTTGCCCTGCGTCTCTTCAGTGTAAACGTGCAAGCCTCCTCGGTTTTTTTTTTACCGGCAGCGGACACCGGTGAGACCGACTCGGGTGTCTTTTTCCTCCGCAGGCTCGGCAGCGTCCGAGCAACAGATTCCTCCGTATTTCAGCTCGGTGGGGCTTTGGTTAAATGTGTGTGGTGCCTCAAATACAGGAAGCAGCAGCTGCAGCATCAGACCTGTGTGACACCCACAGGGAGAGCCCTTCAAATAGAAGTAGCGCGAGACTAGACTGAGGCCGTGTCTGACAAATTGATACGAGAAATACAGAAACATCTCATGGGAGATGAGTTTGTGATGATAACACCTCCAGGATGCTGTTTTTTTAATGAGATAAAGGTTCAGTTTTAACCATTTCTTATCCACACCCGCTGCTTTCTTATGTGTTTGAATGACAGTTAGTAAACAAGCTGAGAAGTACATCACCGCCACCTAGCGGTAAGAAGAGGTAACTGAAGATTAAAATACAATATTATTATTGAAGAGTATTTTTTTTTTTTTAAATCCCTACATTTTCAGTTTGAACTCTTCTAAGTAAAACATGAAGCTGAATTTATGTATTTAATGATTTAAACCTGCCTCACTCAGAACATTTTTTACTTTGTAGATAATTTGTCTGTTAAGGCTATGGCATGCATTTTGGCAAAATGTATTTTTCTTCTTTTTTTTAATTTTTGAAATTAAACTTTAGCTCCCATCATAAGTCTATAATAAACTATAGCCAAACCCCAAATAAACCATAGAATTAGACCACCATTTTTGAATCTCACAGCTATTACAGCACAAAATCATGCAATGCATAATATCAGGCTTTTAATCTAGAACCTTGGCTGTAAGTTTTACATTGTAAAATACATGCTATTATCCTTATTTTCACTAGGGGCATTTCTGCTTTATGCATTTGATGCAATGCATCAAAATCAATGTTGTTGCTAGTCATTGGCAAACCCTTCTTGCATTCAGTACACAGAAACATAATTATATTTTGTGGGGGGTTTGTTCCCCATAAAGAGACAACAGTGGTATTATGTAAACAAACTGGCATTTAAAGGGATACCATTCCGCAAAATGAAAATGTTTTATTACACAAAAAAATTCTTCAGTAGCCAGAGATGAAGCAATGTGGGACAGTTAAGCTGCTGCAGTTTCAGGCTCCTGTAATGTATTGTAACTGTGCTAATATGTTAATATATTTTAACACGTTATGTGAATGAATACTGAGGACTAACCGTCATCATACAGGTGATCCAGACAGAGGTGACAGCATAGCTAACTTAACATTTAATGCTGCCTTATAAAAAAATATAATATACTTTTATTCTATATAGGAAGTAAAACTAGACGTTTTTCATTTTCATTTCACTGCACTTAACATAAAAGTAATTATGGGGCAGCCAAAATGAAACTACTTTAATGTAATTAAGAACCCAAGAACACTTTTAGCGACTCAATTTCACAAAAGACAAAAATTATATCAGATGAGTTTGCTTTGAGGTTGATCCTAATCATCTTTTGGAGCACCTGCAGACATCAAAGCTGAAAATAAGACGCAATGAATTCATCTCAGTGGATCCCCTGTTAACAGTGGCTGTCTGGCTGAATACATAGACTTTTCAAAATAAAACAATGGCAGACATGTTTTTTTTGTGTTTTTTTTTTAAGAACTGATTTTAATTAATTCCACACGTCAATAACAGCTGTTAGAATACGATCATTTTAAATTTTACAGTTTTATCCTCAACAGGCATCAAATGTGTCCCCAGGTCTGAGCATTTGGTACAGGCCATAACAATGTCCATCTTATAACCAGTCCTCCCCGTCCTCTGTGGCATCAGGTGCTGCTGCCCTCAACAGCATTCTTATTGTCTGTTTGCCTGTAGGAACAACTGGAGGCGATTCAAGGCTTAATAAAATATTATTTTAATTTTATTGTCTTTTAATATGAACATATAAAAAAAACACAACAAACGAAACATTTACATCATGGATTGTAAGCCTCTGCCCTCATGCTACCTTATGCATTATTATAAGAAGAAGAGATGCCACTACAAAAAGAACAGACCCTCCGCTCTCTCTCTCTCTCTCTCTCTCTCTCTTGCTCTCTCTCTCTCTCTCTCGCTCTCTGGCTCCCAAACAACCTGCGAACGTATCTGGCTCAGTTCCACAGAAGCGACCTGCTTCACTTCTCTCCTCTTTAACCATAAGGCAAAGAAATGTTTAGGGGATCCACTCAAATAATTAAACTTTTACACAGAGACAAGTGAACAATGTAATTTTTTTTATATGTATAGCAGTTACTTACAAATACAAATTGCCTAGTTAAAGAAAGGTATTAGAGTTCTTTACATTATATAGCCTTAGAGCGCCTTCTATAGAAATTTCCTTTTCAGGGACAGACTGATGAATTACTGCCAAATTCATTGTGGATTATCAAACATTTCTCAACAGTATATTGATTCTGTAAACCGTGTCAAAAGAAGGAGAAAAATGGAAGACCAGATTTGGCTCGACCTACTTTTCCAACCATCAGCCTCATCGGAGGACGCGCGAGCGACAGCGAGGCCCGGATCGATGTGAAAACGACATTTCTCTGTGCTCATGAGCAAGGCGAAAGAAAACCAGATTCTGTGCTGATCAAACCGTAACAAAAGGGATGATGAGATAGGCAAAACGTACAATGCGGAGTTCATCCGAGTCACTTCTACTCTCCTCCCCGACTGATCACGACGGTCAGCGGTCCTTCATTAATACTCACTACACGAGGGCGTTCAGATAAATAAGCCTTATCAGATGAAAGTGCAAACATCTTTTCTCATCTTCAAACACTGATGACCTTCCTAAAGCCTGCACATGCAGCCCGAGTATCCTTCTTTGTGGAGCAGCCATCACATACTGACAATACTAGTGCAAGGGCAGACAAATATTAGGGTTTTTTTTTCAGTCTACAGCATGTAGCAATTAAAGTCCAATTCTTTCCCAGCAAATAGATGTGACCTTATCTACATTGAGAGGCGGCCGAGGGGATTGTTGGTTGAAGCAGCGCCACTTGTTCCAGACAAGACCATTTGTAATCCAATCAATGACTTTAAGCGTGGTGGGGTTGCACTCATTGACACTTGATTAAGTTTCGTCGTGTCAGGCATGTTGAACCCTTAATGCAGCGAAGTACTTTGAAAAGGGGCTTCGACTCGGGTCGGATTCATTCAGAGGAAAAGAAAAAGGGAGCGTTCATCGACAGCACGGCCACGAGCTCGGAAAACAACTTGAACTAAACACTCAAAACCACAGCAGCAGTTCTGTAACCAAAAGCTCCTGTCCGCACAGAACAACAGCCAAATGTTAAGTCAGTTGGTTACACACAACTGTTAAGAAAATGTGAAGCTATTAAATAAATATGATACTTCCAGACGAGGACATCAAAATGTGGGGGGAAAAAAAAAAAGGGACGACAGCACTTCTGATTCCTGCTCCATAACTATCCTTTACCACAGAGTGTATTCTGCCTCTCTGCCAATTTCTCTAACTTGAAAAACATCAAAGAAATCCTCAACGTAATAAAACCCCTTCTCTCTCAGACTGGGGTCTGATCTGCTGGCCAGTTCAGCTCGCCTAAAAAACAACGGGCTGCAATCTTCACCACTCAAAATAAAATAAAATAAAAATAAAAAAAGGCACCACAATCTCATGTTCCTGTGAGTGAATTCTTAAAACAGATTTACTTTGGCACAGCCGCCACACAGTCGTTTTGATGCGTTTCGTCAATATGCAATGCTGATATATCACTCCTAACGAATCCTTTTAAACTGCAAATTATGTTTCACTGAGTCCACCCACAACTGTTTCCATCACTGACACCTACACTCAGCTTGGTTATCCACAAACTGTCTCAACCTTCAACAAAGATTTTGTTGCTGCAGAGGGAACAGAGCTGTACGGGATGATGGAATAAAAGAAAAAACAAAACAAAAGAAGAGAAATGTAGGAAAACAAAATATCCAGTGTAAAATTGGCTTCAGAAAGACGCATCGATTCTTCTGTCCTCCACTTCTTTCTGAGCTACTCTCTGGTCAGTCTGCTAAGATTGTATGACTGAGGTAGGTTCTCTTTAGCTAAGGACAAAATAAAAATGGAAAGCATCACACATTGAGGCCAGTATTGTGATCTGCCCTTTCATCAATAAAAAGGATAAATTCCTGAAAAAACCCTTTCAAGCTTTGAATTCATACTCTGAAGAAAGAAATAAACACAATAGGAGAGATTTTAAATTTGCATCACACTCCAGATATCTCTGCCTGGTCCTCCCCCAAATTTTCCATTCGTTGTTTTTGACCTTTTACCAAAAACTGCTGAGGAGACTCCATTTTCAACTTGCCTGTTCATCACAAATGTGACAACAAAACAAAACAAAAAAATCAAAAGACGCACACATTGGACGCCCGTGGCTAAAAGAGCCTGTAATTCCAAGTCAAATACAAAGAGAGATGAGGTGGTAGAGAGGGAACAGTCTGGAAAAAGAGAGGAGGAAAGAAGGGGTGGGTGGGGGGGGGGGGGGGGGGGGGGGGGGTTGGTGGTGCACGATCCATTCGGTCTCTTTAGGTAGAGGCAGGACGGTACAGATATTCACTGCAAGGTGACTGTTGGCCAAAAAGAGTTAGAGTTGCTTCCAGTGGTGTACAGTACAGAGAGGAATCCTAACCCCTCTAGATCGAAGCTTTAACAGTGCTTGTTTGAGTGTGTTTGTTTTGACTGGATACAAACCAGAGAGCTGCTAAAAGGCTCCGACGTTTGGGCATTAGGGAGGGTTCGTTGCATCTAGTGGATTCCTGTGTTCCTGTCCTTTTTAAGCCCCCTGCCTCTCGGTCTCTGTGTCAGTCTACGAGGGGACAGAGCTGTGGGGTCAGTAGGCAGTGACCAGGTCCTTGTCGTAGTTGTATCGGCCCCTCTTCGGGGCCGGACTGTCGGCGCTGTCCTCAGTGTCCTCGCTGTCTCCTCCTGCCCCGCCCCCTTCCTCCTCAGAGGAGGAGTCAAGAGTCAGATCTACCACCGCACCTCCTCCCGGCGCCATAGCGGTTCCTCCTCCCATCCCCACAGAACCGCTTCCAGACTTGCCCGTCAGGCTGGTGCTGCTGTGGGCCGGTGAATGACCGTTTGCCTCAGGAATGCCTGCACACATCAAGGTCGTTTTAAAACTGAACGCGCAACGATTTACACGAGCACACTAAAAATCCACACATTGAGGACGAGAGGCTGAATTGACACTTACATATATCAACAACAGGATACTCTGGTGTGTTGCTGCGTTCTCTTTCTCTGTCCCTCTCCTTCTCATCTCTGATGGGTCGCCAGGATCCGTCGGTTAAGTACTCGATCTCCTCGATGTCCTCACTCGTCTCCTTCAGGATCTCGGATAGCAGCCTGAAACACACGACGGGCTTTAGAGTCGCCTCACTAAACAGATTTCACACCAGGAAAGGAGCAAAATACTATAAGCAGGAGCATAGCAGAGATCTGTCGTTCTAAATCCTCACAAGCACCACCATGAGGACCATATCTTTATAATCTTGACCATATTCATCAAATAGCAAATTGAAAACTGTATTAATTTCTTCCTCAAAACCCTCCCCTACTAGACTCGGCTGCTGAAAGTGAAAGCTAGACAGATGAGCTAAAGGAGGGACTTTCACACAGGCTTAATTTAAGGAATGCAAATATATCTCAAAGCCAAACCGTAAGACAATGCTTTCAGTGTTTGTGAAAGTAAGGGAGTGCCTGTCAAAGTTGCTACACGCCCAAATGGTTGAGGATGAAAGTATTTTATCATGTTTCTTTATTCATTAAATGGACTGACGGTCCATTTGTGTGGTTTCTGCTGTTCTGATTAGTTCAAATGCAGTTCTCATTAGTACAAACACTGCAGGCTGATTACAGATGAACATGTTGTACCTACAGCTTTGTTGACGGTTCAAACAACCTTCAACAACTGACTGGTATTGTGACATCCCAAAAATGTAGAAGTCGACAACAACACCAGTGAAATTCCACTACTGTTGATACCTATACTGGATTATTATTCTCTAATAATCCGCCTCATGTTTCTCGCCAACAACTACATTTTACACTTGAACACATCCTAATGTCGTAATGTATCTTCGCCCCCAATACTCATTCTTACTGATTAGAGAATGAACGTTAGCCGTTAGCTGGACTGTGATGCCCACCGGCTGCTAACAGCAAACGTCAACAGGATGCGTTTGTTCACAATGTAGCATTATCAGGGACATTTTGTGCTGTTAGTCTCAAACGCTAATCTTGCAGAAAAACAAGTACAGTCACATTATGAATTTTGGCATAGACTTGGTCCTCGTAAAATCCTTATTCTCATGCCATGCAAAAAAAACATTGAAAGCTTTTAAAATGAAAACATAGTAGGTTGGTGCATGACTCAACTTTCATCAAGAAAGTCTGTGCAGTTTAAATAGTTTCCCCTAACCTGGCTCCAACACACTAAAGTGTAAATGTTCTGCATGTATTGAGAGGAAGATGGTGCTGCAGTGGTGGGACAAGTCAGAGCATGCTTCTGTCTCCTTACCCGTCAATAGTAAGCAGCTCAAAGGGGGCGGGCTTGTCACAGACGGGGCAAGTCCACGTGGGCTTCTTCTCATTCATCTGCAGGAAGAAGACTGCGTCGAAACACTGAAGATGGGCGCAAGTTAGAACTCGACAGGGCACACCGAGCCGCATCTTCACCAGCTGGGAAGTGGGAGAGAGAGAGAGAGAAGAAGACGCGTGTTAACAGTAATCAAGCTTCACAGCAGGACACGTGTTTGTGAAACTGGCCTTTGATACTGCAGAACAACTGAAATAGAACATTGGAGTCTGACTCCTCCACATCTTAAAATGAATGGATACTCACTGGACAGATGAGAGACACCCGGAGGCCCGTTGTCGCAATTTCACTCTCTGGGTCAAAGCGTAGTTTGTCTTGGACTGTAGATAAAAAATATCACGAAGTGTCATAATAGTTTATCGGACAATATGTCTTAATATTTTAAACATTTGGGCAGAAAAGGAAGCACTTACTGCGTTCACGACAGCGTTCTGCACTCTCCACGGAGCAGAGCTTGAGTTGGCTGAAGAGGTCTGCTGCAGTGAAGACCCTCACTAGATACACGGCCACAGAGTACCGCTGAAAACACACAGTCACAGGGTGTGAGCACTTATCAAGCAATCTTAAATAGAGCAAACACACCAGTGTTCATTCTGTGAACTAACTCTACGCTGAATTATTAAATAGTTCCCAGTGATCATTTCAACCTGTGTTTTTCAAGACAAAATCTCATGTGAAATAAGTTTGACTAAAATGACAAAATTCTTGTTTTAGCTAGACATGAAGTATTCATTAAACTCTGATGAAAAAGGACGTTGGACGCAAGACTAATATGAGAAATTAAGAGGGAAAACATTTTGACTAAAATGTAATGCCTGATTGGCAACTATTACGTTTTGAGTTGTTGACTAAAACTATGAAGCAACTAAAACTAATAACCATTTTGTCCACTGACTAAGACTAAATCTAAAACAGCTGCCAAAAAAAAAAAAAATGTACGCAAAGTGAACATTAAGCCACATCAATAAAACAGACAGAAACACAAGGTATGTTATGGTAAGAGAAATCTACTCCAGGTCACCGTTCTTAGCTTACGTTAGAAGAATCAAAAGGCAAATCTGGAACCCTCCAGATTATATTACTGTATTTAATGCAAGCGATCTTATATTATATTATATTATTTTGGCAAATTAAAAAGTCACACCTGAGGAAAACATAAAACGACAAATTAATACGATAATAGAATGTTCACTATCTCTGGGATCTTTGTTGTAATACGCTAGACACTGGGGGTACATTAAATAAATTGTTTTAAGCTTTAGTGCAAATAGGTCTTAAAAAGGAAAGTTTGCATATTTTCAACCTTATCCTTATGTATCGGAGTTATGGTTATGGTGCGACAAAACGCCTGCAGCTTTTGCTGATGTTCTGTGTCTCTGGGGCGCAGCTGCAAAGTCCGTTCTTCCTGCATCCAGAGATGGAAGAACTACAGAGAGCTACTTCAGCTGTGGTAGCTGTGGCCGTAAAGCCATTCAAACATTTTTACGGTGTTTTCAGCTGACTGGGATATTTAGCCTGAGAGAGGCCGCGGCAGCAGGGAGGATATCGCCGAGGAGGACCCTTCAGAACCTGAGCTGCTGAGAGCAAAACGCCGTCAGGTGGGGCCTTTGCTCAGATTGACCCCAGATGCTGACAGAAACGGAGTCATCCTGCTGTGCTTAAAGTCACAGCGGGCAGCTTTTGTTGGATGCCGTCGCCGACGAGAACCCGGAGGGACCGAGTCGTGTTTGCGTTACTATGCATGAAAGTTTCCCGCCTCGCTCGGACAGAAGTGTGCTGGACACCTTCTTCAGAATCCCGAAGATAAACTGGAAAAGGCAACCAAGAGCAGCGGTGCGATCTTTGTCACTGTAACTTGATAATGTAATAAGTCTGCCTCCGAAGAAGGAAAAAGAGTCGCCAAGGAGCTGCTGCACTGGAGCAGCTGCTCAGAGGGCAGCTGGCACAGGCTCAGAGAGACACAGAATTAGGGATTTATTCAACCACACTACAGTTGCCGATTGTTGGAACAGTGGAGAGTTTTGGTGAGTTTCATTTGGTTCGTTTGAAATATTAAGCTACTCTTAGATCAGGGCAAGAGGAAAAACTAGAAGGTGTACGGTCGTACGTTTCAGTTTAGGTGTAAGAATATTATATTTTTTAATTTTCTGAGTTTGTTTATCAGACTAAAAGACAGCTTGTGTAATGTAGTTAACGTGCTGCTCGTGCACAATGCATCCTGGTACATGTAGGCACAGCCGGCAGGTACATGGGAATGTATTTCTTCAGTGGACTACATTTGACATCAGGACTTATCGGACATCCAGAAAAAAAGAAAAAAAAAAGAAAAGAAAAAAAAAAGGTGGCAAATTTTCCCTTTAACCAAACTTTAGAATTTAGGGATGTACAAATAGTTCAGCTTCATTTATAACATTGACATTCAAATTGTATTTTTTGCTCGTCTATTCATACTTTTTTTTTTTTTACATGGTAGTTCTGTAGAGTTGCAGATAAAGATTGGGCTCCACTGATCACCGTTTCCCCTGTATTCATTCTGCAGCAGCAGTTATGAGCCGCCTCACAACTGCTCTAGTGTTTGAACAAGTGCTGGGCTCAGCCTCTCAACACACACACACACACACACACACACACACACACACGATAACGTTTTCAATATCGGTTACAAACAGGCTCGGTAGTGAACAGTTTTATACTATTTGTAGAATAAGATTCCAGTGATGGCTGCGTCTAACAGCACCATAACTTACATATATTTTATGGTAATGACGTCATAAAGCACAACAGACATTCAGACATTCTATTATGTAAGCTGAGCAATCAACCCTGTATTCCTGTGTTTGTTTCCTCTAAACCAGCAACGTTTCTCAACACACCTCTAAAGTACTGTAGTATTTTTGGATCGTGTTGTGGATAAAAGGAGGCCGTCGCAATACTGTTCAAACCTTCATGACACTCCTCTCTCTTCCACATCATACAAAACACTATAGACCACTGCTCAAATATATATATATATATATATATATATATATATATATATATATATATATATATATATATATATATATCATACAAAACAAGTAAATTTAAGTTTTGATGTAGACTATATTTTCTGAACACGGAGCTATTAAGCCATCAGGCAACTTTAGTGCAGGTTTACCGTCAGGTACCATGATCTGGTTATTTCCAAAACTCTGGGATAAAGAAAAAAACTATTAACACACAAAGAAAAGTGAATATAAAAAGCAGTATCTCACTGTGTTTACTTTCACGTTGCTCATCTCTAATTGGTTTACACAAGAGCTCTAAAGACGAGGGAGCCAACAGAAGCAGACTTACAGCTGCGTATCTAGATCAAGACGCTAGAAGAAGTAGTTCAGCAGTTCGCCCTCAGGAGCTTTTTTTTTTTTTTTATAAATGTTTTTATATATTTGTAGCATTCACAACTGGCCAATGAAACACAAGAAGAAAGACTTGCATGTCCCAGTTTGCATCGGTGCACCACCACAACCCTAAGCCACGTCAAAATAGGGGTATATGAAATATTCAGCATCAGACTCTGACCTTGCCAAAGTTTCCCCAGGTGATGGTGACTCTGTTGGTGGCACTGGAGAGATGCAACCAGGGAGTGATGTTTACAGGACGACAAGGACGGCGGGGCTCCACACCAGGCTTATTAGAGGGGTAATAGCCCTGTAAACACACAGACAAATACCAAAAGATTATGTTAATTATCATATATCATCTTAATCAAGTTGGTTTTGAGTAATTTGTTGACATAACAGACATCAGAACTCCCTCTGAAGGGCTTAGATACAGTATAAAAGACTAACTGGGCTCACAAACTGTGAAGCACTAAAATTAGAAAAGTGAAAAGACAAGAAGCTGTTTGATTGCAAATAGTTAAAATAGAAGTTAGAGCTCAGTTTTGCTACTGGAGCGGAACTGAAGGAGGAGCGCTGAGCTCAGAGCATTAGAATACAGTCACTCTTTCAGTGTTTTTGTATCTTCCTCTTTATGTGCTTCTTGGTGTTAATGTATCTACTTATGAATAGCGGATTCATACCAAACAAAGAAGCCTCTGATATTAAAACTTGATTATATGCGACTGAGGAAAACTCTTTTTACCTCAACACCTGTTACGGGGGTGTCTTTGGTTCTATTCAGCAGTTACACAGCTCATTATTAGGTCACAATTTTTTTTCCAATATTTAACAAATTGATCAATACAAAGACTGAAAAAGAAAGCCAGTCACTCCATATATTAACTTTATTTACAATATTCAATCCTCCATCTGCTTGCTACGGCTTTCTTGCTAGCAGCAAATAACATTTTGATATTTGTCATTCAACTTTGAGTAGCTTATTACAAAAAAAAATATACATATATAGCATCAAAACCACAACTAATCCTGTATTTGTGTATCAACTACGGCTCAACTGTTCAAGTGAACTTTTCAGTGAATGTTGTCTTTCCAGTTTGATTGATGACTACACACCTCTTGAACACCAAAACACTCAACATGAACAGTTTGAACACAGACAGTTGGTGAATCCATCACTACCATATATCATGACGCTAGTTTGGCTGTGACAAGTCAGTAAGTCTGCCATTGACACCGAAAATAGTGACTTACTGACTGTATTAAAAACAAAAAATGGCTTACAGGCATGACTGAAGAAATGATTTAACATGAGCAGAGGAACACCCAAACTTTAGTCACATTTGTACTGGGAAGGTGTGGCTTGTCTCCCAGAGAGGTAAATGAACTCACCGGCACGTGACAGTACGACTGGTTGACTTTGACAGCGATGTTGGGAGGATACTGGTCTTCCTGGACACCGATGGAGTCTGTGTAACAGATTCTGCAACAGAGAAATACGAGAGAGAAAGTTTAGCATCATGAAAATGTCTGACTGTTTAGCCAATCAACATGCCTGAATCTTTATCAGTCAAGTAAATGAATCACATACTCAAATTTTAAAGTAGATTAAAGGGGAAATGCCATATGCCCATACATGGTAAAACATGGTTTTCCATTTTTTCCCAATGATCATTTATGAGAGAAATTCTGATGAACAGCACAGCCACAGATATTGAAATAGGATATTGATACATCAAGGATATTAAAATAGGTTTCAATGCATTATAGTGGGAACTTACCTGAGAACCACTTGGATTGATCTCATTCCTGGACGAAGCTCACTTCAAGAGTAAAAGGGTCACAAATAGAATTGAGCGTTAGATACAGAGTTGTAGAATAAGGCTAATGTTAACAATTCAGATCGGAGGAGAATGTTTGGATTTCCTTACCTTGCATTTCTGATCTGGTCTGCTTGGTTTGGTGTTAATTCAAATATGCATTGACTGTCCTGCAGTTTCTCATTGTTCTGGGCAACTGTAAATATGTTTAGAGACAAGCCATCACAACCACAGCACAGTATGTAGACATAACAATTCCTACAAAAGGAATTATTTAAATACAAGGATACAGAAAAATCAAGCTATATACACACTCACTTAGCTCTGTTGGTAACAACAGTGTCTCCAAAGTTTGGTAGAAGGGCAGTGGCACCAGCTTGACCTCTGCTGCAGGTGTGGGCATCGGTTTGGAAATGCCATTGAGGTAGTCTGCGCCCTGAGAGGTGGCAGTGGGGGAGGAGCTGAGGGATGAGTAGGCGACTGGGACGCCATCTGGGCGCCGCGCCGCAAGCCAGCCAGATGTTTTGGGGAAGCGCGACTCGTAGAGCTGCCTGACATTCTTCAGAAGCTCCGGGCTGTATTCAGTCTGCACTAGCCTCAGTGCTCGCCCCACCAGGTCCTGTTTCAGCCCACTTTTGCTGCGGCCCATTGAGGCCAGCAGCGTCTGCAGGTCTGAGACCCGGAAACTTTTGACCATGTTCTAAAAGGGAGGTCAAGACAAAAAAACATTAGAGACACAATACTGGGACAATGAAGTCTGTAAACGGGGAAGGTCTGGCTGACAACGCCGTGAAATTACGAGTCCAGAGTCATTCTGAGAGTCATGTCCAAATCCAAGGGATATCAATACATAAAACCAAGCTTCTCTGACTCTTTCAAGCATTTCATGTTGAAGTTTTTCTGAAGATATTTAGTCAGATTTTCTAAAAAGGTATAACTTGCTGTGAGGGAAAATCATTGTCTAGCTATATAACCCAAGGTGGAAAATACATCCCAGTATATCAGTGTTAATATTCTGTGAATTGTAGGGATGCACCGGTAATGATATCGGCACAATATTGACTCAAATAGCTGGATCAAGTATTGGTGACAATAGGGCAGATCTATTGAATTCAATTCTATGTTTGTATACTATATACGTTACACACTGGGATTTTGATTCCAGTTTAAGTTTTAACCAAATTGTTGCTGCACTGAATAGCAATTCCTGTTGTTACCAAGTTGTTGTACGACTTATTATTTCAATGATAATTCAGTAAATTTACATGTATTGGTCACATTATGTTTTACAAAGTAAGACAGACAAACGTTAAGCTGAGCCTAATTTTTCTTGACATAAAAGAATGATCCCAGTCACTTCCACACAATGAGTTAAACGGCTTATTAATTAAACACTGGTATCGGATTAGTACTCAGTATCATCCGATGATGCCCACGACAGGCTCCACACAAATATTTACAATAATATGCAGCATTTAACATGACATAACGGTGCATCACAATAACCGCTTGCAAAATTACCCCGTTTTTAAAGAAATTTAGTTACCATAAACAAACTGCACTGCAGCAGTTAAAATGTATTACTGCACCGCTGCATGTCACAACATTACATGCACACAGAAAGAAACTACACAGCCAACGTCCAGCAAGCCTGAAAAGCAAAAGACATGACCACCTTGAACAGCGTTTAGTTTAAGTACATAAATCTTAAAACTTACAATTTGGATCTTTATTGTTTTTTTAAAGAGACAGGTATAGTTTGGCTTGCACAATGTTTAAATGCGTACCAAAGTCTGTTGTCCCATGAGGTAGAATACACCTTAAATGTAGTACTAACCAACGTCTGCAAAACTTTACTTAAAATATGGTTAATAACTGATGGACGCCATGATTACAAAGTATTCCCCGTTACATCGTATTTGTGTCGGTGTCTGTTTGTGCAGCAGTAACAATCATACCTTACACGGAACACAAACTGTAATAAGCACAGATGTTTTCCCTTTTGATGAAAAATGAACACAACACGTACTGTTGTTGTTACTAGAAAAACCTGAGCCGTGTTAACGTGTCGTGCTTTTAGCTTTGTGTGACATTGTTGAGTTGGGCACCAGTTGCACAATTTGCTGTGTCTAAGATTAAATGTGCACAATAACGCAGCTGTCCATTGAGGCTTCTACTGGACGTGTGGGGCACAAAAAAAACAGCCATAAAAGACAGTAAAGTTGCCATTTTATCAGCCTCACTTGAACAATATAGGCTGCGCTAATCGGCTGGCTAGCTTCTCCACAGACTGGGCTGTCGGTATTCAATCATGGCTACTGGACATTTTGACAGGTGCACAGCTTCATAAACTAACCGGCTAACTACAGAGAGACATCATAAGGAGACAAATAACGTCGAATAGTACCGCGCCGGGAGGCAAGCTTTCAGCAAACCCCCAAGTGTTTTTTTTTATGGTCCCCATCATTCATTATCGGTGTCTTCCTTTAGAGCCAGCGTGATGCTAGCTAAACCAACGCACTTGCATTAGTTAACATTACCTAGCATGCTAGCTACGTTAGCAACACAAGCTAGTTCGTTGAGTCGTGAATGTAATACGCCACATTTCTAAGAGTACAGACTCGTAACTATATCTATACAAAGCCCCCAGTTTCCCCTTGACCAGGCTGAGTTTCAAACCCCTCTCCCGCGCCATTCTCCCGTCAAACCAAAGCTAGCAGAGCTCTACTTGCCATCGCTTCCACCAGTTCGGCCGCCATCTTCGTGCAGCAGTACCGCGAGAGCCAGAGACGACGGCTAGTCTTTCACCAATGAACCGCAGACCCTGCTTTGACGGATGGGTAGCCTCAGCCAATCACAGAGCGGATGCGACCGGAGCCCGAAGATCTATATACAAAATAGGCGGGACCTAGATGTTTTAAAGTTACAGTGCAACTTTTTAAAAAACACTAAGAGACAGGTCTCATTTCCAAATTAGGCCTCAGTGTCCATCAATGATATCACGTGTCAACGCATTTTGATACTCTTGATAGTTCGGTTTTATAGTATCGAGATATTGTGAACGTGTGTATTGAAAATGGTTTAGATTCAATGTGGTTGTAAAGCATGGGGTGTCAAGTGGATCAGGTCGCATGGTGTGTTCAAATCCCGTCCGAACAAAAGACTCCGTTACAGGTTTTGCGACCGGCCGTGAGATGTGTAGTTAATGCTTTGTCTGAGGTTTATTCATGATTGAATTAAAATGAGTAACTAATGAAATACATTTTCACGTCAAAGTATAGACCCGCCATACCCTGTCCAAAGCTCAAAGACCATGTGGTGTCAGGCCTTTAGCTAAATGGAAACAAGCATGCTGTGGACACATTCATACTCCCTCTGGGGATCCAGCCCTGCTTTTCCAGAAGCTCCTCATATGAGGGGCAAAGAATAGCCTCATGGAAACACAAAAATCAATTGAAGGAGTTGCAGTATCATGTAATAACATGGTTCGTTTTGTTTTGGCTTTACTTTGGATGTGAAACATCAATAAAACAATACGGTGCGTTCAAAGAGAAGCTGGTTTTGCCACCATGGTGCTTCATGGAAAAGGTTATCAATGATTAAGATTTATAAATCAAATCAGATATAGAAAATGTAGTATTCAGCTATTTTCAAACACCTTCCTACATTTAGTTCACAAATGCAGACCCAAATTATATTATTGTTCCCTACAATAAATGCTGTGGTTTTTAATATTCTGATATTGGTTCATATTTTTTAATTAATAGGACATCATTTTGCATAGGAGTTGATAATCAAGCTAATTACAATACAAAGGCTTGCTAGTATAAAGGCAGAATGGTTCTCTCTGCTGTGTATGAAGGCTATAACATGTTCCTATATTTAAACAGAAGAGGGCAATATGGTCCATGATTTGACCTCTTTTAATTCATCCCTTCACAAAAACCACTGAACGAAGTAGATACAGATTATATACTATTACTGTTATCTGCTCTAATGTGATGACGGCTGAGGGGAAACTGTGTAGGACAACATTTATATCTTATCGTTGGAAGATTTCAATCTCTACAATTGTCAAGTCCATCAGTGGCCGATAAACTAATGCACACAGACACTTTTAAACCTTTATTTGTTTCAGATACCACAGACTTTACAAATACAAAACATTGAAATAATGGACATTGATAATTTCCCATTTGATGTAACACTGTAACTGTTTTTCAGGACTTTGAATTTAAATATTTCACACTGAAAGTGTGACACAGTTTCACTTCAGAGCTACAAGAAGCAGATACAGAATGTGTATTATATGATGAAAACATTTTTAATAGTTTATTATTAAAAATTAAAAACTTTGATCTTACTTAAGGAGAACTTAAAGACTAATTACACAAAGTGGTTGAATGACACCATGTTTTAAGGGGGATTAGGTGCTTTATCAAACCTCTTACTTGGTCAAAACACTTACAGACTCTTGATTCTCTTCATTGTAAAAATGCAGATATTATTAACTGAGTGTAAAGATTAAAAAACACAATTCATC
This sequence comes from Cebidichthys violaceus, assembly GCF_023349555.1. Taxonomy (NCBI): domain Eukaryota; kingdom Metazoa; phylum Chordata; class Actinopteri; order Perciformes; family Stichaeidae; genus Cebidichthys; species Cebidichthys violaceus. The sequence goes on from NW_027176561.1 coordinate 1,089,895, forward strand.
GCAACATTAAAAAGTATAATACACAGGATGTTTGACCTGTAAATCATAACATAAACAGCATAAACAAGTCTGCTGCATTTCAGCTACAACCCTGAACATAAAAATGCGGCACAAATTCATCATTTACATTAAAACATCATCACAATCAAAACACAAATGATACAATTTCAGAGGTAAAGTTTAATTAAACATTAAACAAATAGCTAAAGTCAGTAGTATAGTCCTAAGACACAATTAGAGAGCGCTAGTCAATATCTGAAATGTAGCGAACTTTCTGAAAAATAAACCACAGTTAGCTAGTAAAATATGCATTAAACAATTAAAGATTACAATATTATACAATACAAAGAAGTAGCGTAGAGGCATTTCAGTTTTGATCACTGAGAGTTATCTGAAATTATATTTAACTCACTCACAACTGTATTACTTGTATATTCTATTGTTTTTTATGTGAACATTTGTTTTTACAATGGTTAACAATAAATAAGTATATTTTAGAATAATGAGTAGAATTGGAATAAAGGTCACAGGACACACAAATAAAAAACAGGTCATGTCAAAAACAGGAATTTTCCAGTCATGCGTTTTACTGTTCTGTTACCTACCAGTGTCTTCAGAGTACATTTGTACTCTCTCCGGAGGAGGAGACCGGGCTAAATGTGTTTTGTCTCCAAAACATTGAACTTGACCCATTAATTACTGCTCTATGGTAATTGATGTATTTCTTTGGACAGCATCCCCATAGACAAAACAACTTTAACAGGATAACACTGGTATCTAAAAGGCCTTTGATCGTAAAGCATCCATCCGCTGCACACCATGTCTTGCTAAATCTTGAGTGTTTAATCTCCCGTAATTACAAAGATTTGCTTAGGTTAATAAAAATAATCCGCCTGAATTGAGACCCCCTACCTAGACCTCCCCTGTGCCTTCTTTACCCCTTTCTGTGAGGGATAAATTCACAGTCATATAAATAGAGACACCTTCACAACCGTGAAGCACAACTCTTCGATCAAGGAGCAAAAAGGCTGTTGGATATTGAGAAAGTGGTTTTGGTCGTGAGGTTTGTCAGAGAGGCGAAAACATTTAATTAAACTGTGTTGTGAAACAAAGTAGCTGTATTTAGTCTTATAGACTGACGTCATTTCCACAGGTTGAGATTGTGTCGCTCGTGAGCGCGTCAACGTTAACAACAGTTGAGAGGCTCATCTTTATCTGTGATCTTGTCAACAGTAAGACTTCAGCGAAAGAAGCGAGGGGCATTGAGGCGTTCAGTTTATGAAAGGGTCCTGCACTTTACAAGAAAATTGTCATGCTGTGAAACTCAGGCACAAAAGAAGGACTTTTGGGAGAGCGACTTTTCATTTAACACCTGATATTTCTTCAACAGTCAGTTTGGAGCCAATTAAACCTCCGTAATGAGTCTTAATTCAGAGATGACAATGGAGGACAGAAGCAACCGCACCGGCGGCAGAGAAAGGCTGGGACTTAGCTTCACTATTGACTACCTTCTGTTCAATAAAGGAGTCAAAGGTTCTAAAGAAGAAGCGACAGGAAGTCGTACAGCAGAGCAGACAGCGAACAACCTGCTAAATCATCAGAATCCTAAACCCGAAGAGGTGGGGATTCGCTCTGAGATACAGGAGAAGCGGCGGCAGAGGTCAGAGGCAGAGACTGAAGAAAGGAAAGTCAAAGAAGAGGAGGGGGATGAAGAGCAGCAACCAGAGGAGGGGGAGGAGGAGGAAGTGACCACCACCGCATCTACCGACAGCAGTCCGGAGAAGTCTGCGGACAAACCCAACCAATCGTACATCGCACTCATCTCCAAGGCGATCCTGGCGTCAGAGCAGAAGAAACTGCTGCTATGTGACATCTACCAGTGGATCATGGACCACTACCCTTACTTCAAGAGTAAGGTATGTTCCCGTTGTGTTACTCTAATTACTGGCAAGACCACAATAGTTCAGGGGCGATTCAGAAAGTCAAACTGGGGGATAATGCAAGGTAAAAACCACGACTCGGGAGACAAACGTACTTTAGTTACCCACGTACGACTGTTTAGAAAAGAATCATGCTGCTTTACTTTCTCAACTCATCACGGCTATCAGTAAGATGATCACGAGACAGATAACAGGTGTTCGTGTTTTCCCAAAGTCTTCCACGTGTTTCATTTGTTTGCTGAAAAATAACCTGGCCGCCATTTTTTGCAAGCGGAGCGACCTACTTGGCACAGGTAATCTGTCTGAGTGGTTAGGCAATTAGGTGCTCGCAGGGACACTAGATGATCTTCTTGTTGGCGAATTCAGAAATAAAGTAATCCTGTTGCTAGGTTGCGAACCGCCTCTGCCTTTACCAGGTGCAACAACAGATTGGACGTAGCTTGGTGGATTATAGTTGATCACTGGTTTGACGTGCTAGAAAGGTAACCGAGGGTGTTGCGTCTTGCTGCGATCATATACGTTCTTGACACGCTATCTCGCATCCTGCCAACAACAGGACAAGGTGACATCCTGACGAGGATCAGTGATACTTAACCGCCACCTGTGTTAATTTTCAATTGGGGACGCCCATTGTTTAACTCTTACTTACAGTTTTATTTTTGGCCTAATCTTTTTTTTTTTACTTGTTCCAACAGGATAAAAACTGGAGGAACAGCGTGCGCCACAACTTGTCCCTGAATGATTGCTTCATCAAAGCAGGTCGCAGTGACAACGGTAAAGGCCACTTCTGGGCGATTCACCCAACCAACTACCAGGACTTTTCTAACGGGGACTACCAGTGTCGGAGGGCACGGCGGAGAGTACGCAGGGTGGCAGGACAGCTCCCCTTTCCCTCCCTGAACTCCCCCTACCACCCTGGCCTCGCCCGGCCCCACAGAACGACCTACTGGTGCTGCCCTCAAGCCCAAACACTCCCTATGTCCTGCTTGGCTCCCAGACTCTACTGGCCCTGGTCCAGCATGCAGCCACAAGTGAGGTTCCACCCGAGCCTTCATGCCTCTGTACCCTGAGAGTAAACAGTTTGACCCTGAATTACTGTTGTGTAAAAAATACATTTTAGAGTCTTATTTGTAAATGAATACATGATGTTGGAATTGAAGTGGACAATGTTACATTATATTCTGCAAACTAACATGATTTTAGGTTGTTCAATGACTTGTTTTGCACTTATTTCATTTGTATTCTGAATGTTTTTAGAATAACAAAAACTCACAATGTTTTGTTATAATCTAATTAAATCATATTGAATTGAACACCTTGTGATGTTTTGACTCAGCTGCCTCAGTTGTGATTTGTGTGTGTGTGTGTGTGTGTGTGTGTGTGTGTGTGTGTGTGTGTGTGTCCACGCACTTGTCTCAGTGTGTGCGGGTAGCACTAAAAGTGAGCCCATTGCTAAAATACCTCCCGGTGTTAGATGCTAATTAGTCAAAGCTGTCGGGATGCAAAATCTTCTGCCTTAAGAGACTAAAATCGGGCTTTCCAAAGCCGACTCCCAAGGATATGAGGCCAGATAATCTGAGCAATCCCCAATAGTTTCAAGAAATAGGAAGCTTATCACACAGTGTAATCCATAACCGCTGCTGCAGAAAGAGGGGGACAGCGGGAGGTCAGGGATGAAGGAAGCAGAGGAAAGGGAAGGAGGCAGGGAGAGAGGGAGGGGAGGGGACGCTGATTTATTGGAGAGAGGTGGGAGGGCTTTTTTTAGGGACTCTCTATGTGTTTAGACGAAGAACCAGTCGGGCCGACACATACAGCTACTGAAATAATGAATCATATACAAAGTCACTGTCAAAATAAATATAACAAAAAACACATATCATTAAGGGACACCATATAAATAATAACTGGAACTCTCTCTAAAGCAGGAACACTTCAGTGATAAGACGACTCCAAAATACTGCCATAATAAGAACAAAGTCAATTTTTACCTGTCTGGCTCTCACATCAATAGTGAAATTCCTCTCTGACTTGCAAAGGTTGGCATTTACATCCACACTGCTCCAGCCTAAAAGGATTAGGTCATACATTGACTTTTCTGAAGTTTGTTTGTCTCGGCGCATGTGGGCTTCATATTTGCAAATTATTGAATATTTGAATAAGGCAATATTTGACATGAAATTAGACTCTAGACCGACAAACAATATGTCAGTAGGATGAAGCTTGAGAGAGAGAGAGAGAGAGAGAGCGAGAGAGAGAGAGCGAGAGAGAGAGAGAGAGAGAGAGAGAGAGAGAGAGAGAGAAAAGGAGTTATTCACAACAGATATTTTCTGGCGATGCTCATTAAAACAATGACAAATCCATCTAATTAATTTTTGTCCACCAAATCTTCCTCTTCAATGTCGGCAGCTAATTGGAGACCTAATTTGCTTAATTCCCATGAATTACTCTCTGCATCAAATCCTCTTCAATTCACCAGCTTTAAGGCTTTAATTTGGTTGCATATGTTTGCTGTACACACACACACACACACACACACACACACACACACACACACACACACACACACACACACACACACACACACACACACACACACACACACACACATAAATGCCCATGTGCAAGAGTTTACAATTCACACACATACAGCTCCTAAAACTCTTGCAGATACACACACACAATTGTCCAAATAATACAAATCAGTGTGAAGCTTGTTAAATGATGGAGTATTTGTATTTTTTTTGTTACATATTTTAAATAATATATCAGCAACCAAAGTAAATTTACCTTAAAGAGCTATTTTGGTCATGTATTTCCTGCTAAAATACTTCAAATATAATCACTGATGTGCAACACACTCACACAAAATTGTAATTAACTACCTTTCTAGGAGAAAGAGATTGAGGTCATGAGCTGTGTGTGTGTGTGTGTGTGTGTCTCTGTGTGTTCATATGTGCATGTCATTTAGTTAATCTAATGGGATGGGCGGAGGGGTGCAGGGGGCCGTAGATTAAGACACAAAGATTTGTTCCTGATTAGCAGAGAGTGAGGTAAGAAGATCAGTCCTGCTGAGATGGCGATGAAACATTATGGCTGTGTTTTAATACAACACATTTACAGCAACATTCCAAAGCTGATTCCCTTTAGCTTACATGTATCTCATTGATTTGACTGTGGTCTCAACATACAACAGTTCACACAGGATGACGCCTGAACCTGCAGAAGATAGATCAAAGAGATGAACAGGAAAAGGGAAAATGTTGGTTTTCAGCTTGTAGCTCATTTTTGTGTGAATATATATCATTAGCAGCACTGTGGATGATTCAATCCAACACCTTTTTAAAAAAATACAATTAAGTAGCTCTGCTTTTGTCTTCATGATTATTATATTAAATGTATTAGCCGTTTAGTCAGTGACTGGCTGGTTACACTTACACAAATTACAGCTATGCAAATAACTTGAGATAATTGTATCGATGTAACTACTTGAAAATGGCTCCCTGAATTATTCAAGAAATTAATTTAAAAATGAATGATGGTGAAAGGAACATAATGGTCATAATTCCACATCTGGGGTAGGCTCCAAATATTACAATATTTTGTTCGCATGTCTCCAAGCTCGCTTTTAACTCGACAAACAACATCCTTTTAATTAATTGATTAGGTATTTGGTTGATATCTCGACCTGACTTTAGTCCAATGAACAGTTAGAGCTGTAGAGCTCTATAGCACACCTAATGTTAATACATCATATTTGATTAATAATGTCTTTGTTGCAACTATTCTTTTTAAATTCAGAAATAATAACCAATCAGTATTGTGGCCCAGCACTAATTAATATCCATATTATTCTTTCATTTTCATTTAGTTTGACTGAGATTGCTGCAGTTTATTTTAGGTAAGTTGTAAAATGAGTGTTAAAAAAACATTATGGCCGTTCTGTATTTTTTAAACTATTATCAATATTATTAGGCTTTATAATAAGTAAACATGTAAACCCAGGGCATTTATGTCCAATAATTAAAAACACTGTTCCAAAAACATATGAAGTAGACGGTATAAAGTAATTAATGGACAACCACGTTTAAAAAAATACAATAGTTGCCATTTGTCTGACTTGATTCACCTAATTTGCCTCTTCCCCTCAGAAACAGGCTACGTTTCATCGTGGTGCAAACTGGATGTGTGAATAACTCTCAATAGGCCCAAAGCCTCGAGGAGTCCAAATTGCAAGTCTATTATAAAGCATGATTGCATAGAAGTAAGTAGTGTTTAAGGCTTAGGAAGCGCCATAGTTGAATCAAAACCAGCTGCTATTTTCTGGTTGTGTCCCACCATGAACAATAGCCTGGCGTTACCTCGGCTTCAAAGGCTCCATAATAGTCAATCGATCAGAATGCGAGGCGCTATTCTGCAGATTACTGTTAACAATAATTTGCCTCCTAGTGCACCGTTGCCATCTTTGAAGCAATGTTTTATTGCCTTTTTTTTCCATCTGCATCTGTCATCCCCGAGGTCCACTGTTTGATCTCTCCCCACCAGTGTCTGCCTCCCCGGGGTCGCGTTGACCTGTTGATTGGCAGCTGCGATCAGACATATGGTGGGACGAGGCATCGACCGGAGCTCCCCGGAGACAAAAGCAGACTAGTGGGGTTTTTCCCCCCCCTACTCTTTCACCGCGCCGAGGAGCCGAGCAGCAGCGCCGAGGAAGCGGCCTGATCCGGCCACTAGATGACGCAAGGTGCAAGCGAATATCTCCAGCACTATTCCGACCATTTCATGTAAGTCGACGTGGCAAAGTTTTCTTTTCTTTTTTTTTTTTTCTTTAACCCATAGTCGGTTAGTCGTGTTTAAAATACGATACGTAGGATGCAGTGGCGTGCTAATTAAGCACAACATTATTTATAATTGGTGCACTTTAGTCTACATTTGAAATATCAGTATTCCCTCTAATGTTATTATTTATTAATAATTTCCAAAAAGATATGACTTCTTCCCGGCTAGGCTACTTCCCTTTGTAGTGACACGTTGACCCCTATAATAGAGCGGAAGAGCAGGGTGGTGCAGCCATCTTAACAGACAAAATATGGCCTCTGGAGCAGGCCAAGATGAATGTGGAGGTGGCAAACCAGGGGTCATGCCAGGCTTCTTTGGATTTCGCCCAGCTGTGTGTCAGTTCACTGGAAACCAATTGGGGTAGCCAAAAAAAAACCAACCCAAAAAACAAAACAACAACAACAAAGAATATGATGCTCAACCGTGTGCATATGTGTGTTTCCGTGTGCAAGATTTCAGCATACAGGATGCAAACCCCCCCCCCCCCCCCCCCAACAAACACACATTTCTCCTCCTCTGAAATGAGTGTTGCCATGGCGATGCATCTCCGGCCAGGGTCTTGCAGTGATCCTCACTGACCCCGGTTGGTGATCTCTGACATTTAGGCCATGGCCAGGGTCAGAAGGTCAGCAATGGCCGGAGGGCAACAAGAGCACTTCCATGATTGGCACTCTGACATGCTCGCTGCCCCTTTCATCTGCATCGCTCACCTCCCTCCCACAGTTTGCACCTCTCATTTGCATTTTGTTACAGAGCCGAAGAAGACCATCAAGCTGCAGGAGGTTGAGCCCACTGTTTTACATTTTAGCAGGTAGCCCGCTGTACCCTCACGGCAATGCAATTGGCTCAATATCGGACGATTTGCATTCAATGCCGCTACACGTTCTGGGTTCGCCCTCTTCAGATTTTAGTGTAAATTGTGGTGATAAAATGCAATCTCCAGCAGGAAAACATCCTGTATCGTGATGGTTATGATAGCAGTAATGATTATCAGTATTCCCATGGCCCGTGCAATCCAGTATATGTGAGGATATCTATAGTTGTTAATGTGATAGTGTGTGTATGTGTGTGTGTGTGTGTGCCTGTGTGCACGCGTGTGTGCATGTTTGTTCATTTCCAGGGGGGAGGGCAATGCACCACACCGGGGTTCTTCTCATGGGGAATAATTACAGAATCGTGGGTACTAAAAGTCATGTGACCCTAGCCTTCTGCATCCAAATAATTTATCCCCCCGGCTGATAGCTCGTCAATATCAATTTATTAATTTAACAGTTCTGGACTGATAAAAGGTAGTGCGCACAGTTAGCTTGCTGAAATGAGGAATAAGGATGAATTTTACAGTGCAATGGTGTGAAGGGAAGGAAAGAGGGAGGGACTGGAGGACAAAGCGAGGGGAGAAACGGGGGGGGGGGGGGGGGGGTGATCAATGGCAACACAGAGGAGAGAGATGCATATTCGCTGTGGAAAAATGTGCCGCCATCGCTCATATTCCAAAAGCTATTGAATGAAAGTTATGAAAATTAATACACTTATTATCACCATATTAAAAATTAAGATTGAAGACAGCACGCTCGTTGTATTGATATTCAAATGTCTCCAATATATTGATCAGCACAACCCAGTTTTCCGCAAACCTCTTCGGGCGAGCCTGTGCGACAAGCCAGGAGGGAAAAAGATGTTTTGCAAGAAAAGCCTTTGACGATTTTAATGAGTAACACAAAGAAAACCTTTTTGTCTCGGTTATCTCCGAGGTGTTATACGAGATGATCGCTTCCTGGAAGATGCACCTTCCAGAACACATAAATGCAACCTCTTACATGTGACCCCTCTTGACCTCCCGGCACTTCCTTTGCATCCTGATTTCTTAAAAAGGGTAATGAATACACATCTGGCATAAAGCACAACCCATATATCATCCAGTGTCCACCACAAAACAGTCAACCTGGAACCTAACCTATTCCCATAGCCATTACATAATATCCCTGAAGGAGGCTAAAAGGTATTTTAACAAGACCCGCTGCTCTATGACCTTTGACCTCTTTTTAGTTGACCCCGAGCTCCTGACCCCTCTTACACTCGCCGGTGACCGTGGTGGACACACGGATCCTGTACACTTCCTGGTGTGAAGAAGACAAAGAGGGTGGAGATTCATTCACAAATGAATGCATGCGGAGGATTCAGCATTTTTTTTGTCAGGGGCTGACAGATTTGTTGAATTTGTAGATCTACGTGTAATTATTTGGTCTCGTATCCGTCCAGGAGCGCCAGGAAAAAGAAACAACCACTCAATCCGAACACATCTCGTCCTGTATGTCGGCGCATTATATAATCCTTTCTTCTCTGCGGGCTCCGAGGCTCTCCACTCGCGGACAATCACTGTAGTGGATTCTCCTCGGGTCTTTGGAGAGCTGCGGGGTAGCGAGTGTCAATAGAAGTGGAGTGTGTGAGTGTGAGAGATGATAGACTAAGGTTAAGAGGTGTCAACACGGAAAGAGAGCGGGCTCAAGGACTCTTCACCGGAGCCAGCCTGACACTCCGACACTCTCCTCAACCTCTCCTCTGATTAACCTCTCTAACGACGCCATTGAGACGCGGATGCTTCACACAGAAACACACACACACACACACACACACACACACACACACACACACACACACACACACACACACACACACACACACACACACACACGCTGCTGATTCGTCTATACAGATTTTTACGAATCCCCATTCTCTTCCCTCAAAGTCACACACTTCTGTCTGAGGCTACACTTCATCTGTGTGTAAGACACACATCAACTCTGAGGTGTGGAAACCTGATGATGTGTTGTTCACAGGCACAGAAACTCTCTGAAAGGTTCTGGCAGTCAGGAATGGATTTGTTACACCTCTGATGTGCTGTATATGTTCAGCCAAGTGTAAGATACAACAGTGCCATCCCACAGGGCTTTGCACCTGTCAGGTGGTGTAGCGCAACATACAAACGGCAGAACACACACCGGCATACATTGTCACTCTCATGCACACAACACGCTTCAACACTTACGTATACATTGTTCAAAACGTCTAGTTTTGTCCTTCTTTAGAGCTACACACACATCTTTGGGATTGACTCGACTGGGATTTACATATGTAGTCGTCATGTTGTCAAGTGCATGCTAGCCAGTAGTTCTTTGTCATTTCACAGTTTCATAGTTAATATCTTGTAAAACAACTCAAATGCGAAACGTGCGCCATTGGTTCAAAAAAAGGTATTTTCTTATTGGTTCCATGTCACCGGTGTACATTTCGGTTTACGGCGTTTCTCTGCAGGGAATTAGATGAGATTATGGTTAAATCCAGTGAACTATTGTTGAGTTTTGTTGGCTTTGATTTGACTTGATTTGGCTCTGTAAGGTGTGTTTGGCTGGTTTAGGTGAGCTTATGACGGTCTCGCTTAGCTCTACTGGTATCTAGCCATGTGAGATGTCGTTGGCTTTATTTGTTTAGGTTTTTAAAATGTCTGCCTCTGAGATTTTTGATGCCACCCCAATACAATGAAGGTGAATGGAATTTAGTTTGTGGTGCTCACAACAATGGAGAATTACAATTTTGAAAAATTAAGAGCCACGTGTCTTTTATCAAAAGTGAGAAAGTTGGTGTTCAGTGTCTTGCTCAAGGACTGTTTGACATTTGCCAAGTAGGAGCTGGGAACTGAACCACCAAACCTGTAGGAAATGCCTGATAATTAGGGACGTTTTTAGCAAATCATTTCCCTGACGTTTAAACGGAAGTCTAAACTTAAACTAGTCAACTAGTCTAAAAGTAAGAAAACACTTTTTCTCCACAAATAAGAGCACAATTTAAGCTTTTCTGTAAAATGATTGTGTAGATTATAAGACATTGTTCATCACATTCTTCCTGTTGTCCGGTTAGGAATGCGCCTCATGAACCCAGTGTGTGGTGGTTTTGATGAAACGCCAACGGGGACTGTGGTCTAAGAACAGTTATGGCTCAATATTGATAATACCATTAGTATCTTGGCGTGCAAGTTTAATTCGTTGAGCTATCTGGCATTAGCCCGCTTCGTTGAGTCATAGCACGCTAGGTCACTAGCTTTTAGTCTGTAGCATATGTTCTACAGCAGTGGGCTGCTTGCCAATCCGGTTGATCAGGAGAGAACCAGACTGACTGCTGAACCCGACGGCTCTTTCGGAATCAGGAGGTCGTGGCAGGCGGGGGCCGGGAGAACGTGCCGAGGTCGAAGCGAGTCAGGAGCGGCTGATGAGTTCATATCAGAGCGGAAAGCTGATCCACTCCGCAGCAACGGCTGAGACAGCACAAGTCCATTGATAAGATAATAATACGTTTAACCGACTTGCATTTCTGGTGCCGACTAGCGAGGGTAGCAACGTTTAATCGACTTATCAATCAATCAATTGAGTAGTTGCGCACATTCCTACTGATAATTCTTCCCTTTGCATGGAAGACCCTTAGCAACAGAAGCTGAGACCAACAGGCTAACCAGGGATCTTTATGTGGAACATATGGGAACGTTCTAAGAACATTGTCTCTCTTATTCCAACTAGAACATGCTATATGCCGTTTTAGAACAACTATTCCTTTGATAGAAAGTAGTTCCCAAAGTAAGTGGATATCTTAAACTTGAGCAAATAAATTCAGTGCCAGAACAGTTTAGTGAAAAAAATGTGTGTATCCTGTAAAGCCAAATAATCCCAACAGACTTTCTATGTGGGGATAATAAGAGTTGCTCTTACCGACCTTTTCACGGACTACGGTGGACGTGTGCTCCATCTAGTTTGATGTAGGTGAACAATCACTTTACAATTTAAATGATTGGAAGGACTTATTACAGTCCTGCTAACAGAGATATTTTTTCTTCTTTTTTTGTCAGAGCGTTTGATTTATCGATTACTGTCTTGATGTAAAGAGAATTTCAACAGATATAACAAAAAAAAAAAATGACCCTACTCTATAGCTTTAACCTCACTTGCCAAACATCAAACTTTGTAATGTCACCATGCATGCCATGGTGGGATAATATTGTCCATTGACAGCATACTGAAATGCAACCCTATTTAGTATGCACACAGTGTAGTTTGAGTTTAAAGGACTTCCTCTCGTCACTCATCTAGTATGAACATACCACATACTCAAAACCTGCGTAGAATTAGTGTGCCGTATTGATTTTGGTCACAGAAGCGCTCTAGCTGTAATAACTCTTCTATTTGGCATTTGATTTCCTTGCGTCACTCCTCTGGTTCTACATACTGTTTATGTGTGTGTTACATATACTAAGGTCATTTTATTTGGTGCAGCCGGGTTCTTCTGTGTCTGACATTAGGCCAAGCAGCCGAAGAGCTCCTTGTGACACGGCCCCCCTCTCCATCATGCTTTAGCATAAAGCAAATGGCAGTTCTCAAGTGAGCAGACAAAACTGTACAGAAATAGAGATGTAATACACACACTGTGTGGGCTATGGATTGCAGCATGTGAGAACAGTGCATGAGTCAATACCTAAATGAAGAAAGATGCTGATGTGAACTTAGATATATGACTCATATCTGTAAGAGTTGACATGCAGGCAGGCAGCTTCATGAATCTTAATAATCAAGAGATGAGAAGCAAGTAGGTTGAATGGCATTACCAAGATATGTCAGCGTAATGACTTGTGAGCATTTAAAACAAACAGTCACGTTGACAGCGATGGCTATAAGACCCTGACCAACTGGTGCCAAACCAGCGCCTCTTCCTCCCATCCCCTCCCCTTTCCTCCTCAAAACCTGTGAGGTAGAAAATAGGGAGATATGGCGAGGTGGGGATGGAGGGAGATAAGCTGAGGTGGAGATAGAGACAGGTGAAAGAGGTGAGGGTCGTAGCACATGCTCCTCTCGGCCTTCTCTCGCCAATGTTGTTTTATTAGCCCTGTCAGATTGTAATTTACCCAACGGTAAACATACAGAACGGGCTTAATTAAGAATTTTTGAACGGGGATACGGTCAAGTCCGGAAACATTAGAGAGATGCAACCGGGTGTCGTAAAGATTGATTGAGACGGAGGATGGAAGGACGTGGCTAGAAACAGAGGGTGGAGGGAGGGAGGGGCGGGAGTGGTGTGTATGTTACAGCGGAGGGGTATTCTTGTGTTGCTCAGGGCAGTAGGGCGAGATACGTTTGGAAAGATAGGGACAAACGATTTTTAATGCATTAACAACCCGGCTGTGCGAGGCAATAACAAGGACAAGATCAGCGTTAAAATGTTTGACATCCTGCCTCGAGATCAATGCATCCCCGGACAGGGCACACAGACGCGGGCCGCATGTTCACCTCAACTACCGGCACAGATAACACACACACACACACACACACACACACACACACACACACACACACACACACACACACACACACACACACACACACACACACACACACACACACACATACACCAACCTTAACAGGGCACAGAGCACGTGGGTGGGTGCACGAGTTAACAGCCTTCAAACCTCAGGGCGATGTGTGGAGAGTAAAAAACAATACCTATATCCATAACAATATCCGCAGGTAAAAGCATCTTTAAATCAAAACAGAGAGGGAGCATCTGGAGTAGATTGTTGAGAGCTGTGCGCACTATGTAAAAGCCCAGCGAACTAAAAGAGTAATGAGCTCATCCATATCTCCCTGTGGACCTTAAGTTTGCATTCAATACATTATTTACAGCTGAATTTTTTACTGAGGTATAGGTTTCTCTCAGGGGTGTTTACAGAGCAGTGCTCTAACTGCTTTCCATTGCCTGCAGTTGGGTTGAGCCACCTTCAAAATGGACACTTCCAGCTTGTTTCCCCATGTTTACAAGCCTGTATGTTAACATAACATGACCATGATGCTTGGATTATTGAATGGTGCTGTGCACATGATTTTTATTAAGAAGCATTTGGAAAACAGGAATATAATCTGCACGTCTTGTTTGTCAGATTTAAATAAAAAAAAGTACTCTCTTTTGCGCACAAGCCTATAACTGGCACACTCAAAATAACCTCCCTCATATTACAGTATGATTCTGCTCTCTTATGAAAGGCAGCTGAGGAAAAACTTGCACTTTCTCTTTTACTGTTCTGTTCTGTTTTGACTCCTGTTCCTCTAAAAAAAACTGGTCTCAAAGTGTTACTGGGATATTAAAAACATTTTAAACAAATAGAAATGAGAGCGCTAATTTATGGACGGCAAAAGTACGTGGAATAATGAGGAATTTGTGTGAAAAAAAGAAGAAGATATGATTCGTATACCTGCCATTGCAACACTGATCTAAATGCACCATCTGGTATTTTTTGTGTTTCTAGACTGCCTGTACACGCTGCACTGTAGATTGCATTCTCGTTTTACCCTCTTCAGTGTCTACAGAGAGGGAAAAGGTACTGGTAGTGTTTGCGCTTGCAGGCTAGGTTTATATTTCAAGTTAATGTTGGTGACTTTGAGTGGTAACTCAATGGCTCGCTTTTTAAAACTTGGTGTAAAGACGTGGCCAAAGAAATCAGATACTGGCAAGAATTCAGGAACTGAAGAGAACACGATCTGCATAAAAGTGTAGCTTGAGTGTAGATTTTAGGATAAATGTAACATCAGCTGCAGGATTCTGGCTTAAACCATTCGTCTGTGTGCTGCTTTTAAAGCACGGTCTTCTAGATCTGAAGGCTTTTTTTTTTTTTTTTTTTTTAAATAATAAGCCCCCCTCCTCCTCTTCCAGCCCGAATGCACACCAGCTACTGTAGCCTGAGAAGTCCCTGCTCCCTTTGTCTTTGTAGTTCAGCAGCTCTCGTCCAAAACACTGGAACTTCTGGGAAACGGGGAGGTCTCAGCTCTCTGCTCAGAGAGCACAACAAGCAGAGACTCTTTCTCCGTCTCTTTATGACGCTCTGTCTTTGTCTCTCCCTTTTCAAATAGACTATTTGTCATCTCTGAAATAGAGCATTTTAAAAATTCAACCTGGAGCCAACCCCCACCCTAACTCCCCTCTATTCTCACTCTCAATTCCCCAGACTCTGGCCAGCTACGATCAATAGCCTATTGATCAACTCTCTCCATTCCCATTACACACCAGTGCCAAAAGAGCCAACCATTTTCCCTGAAAAGCTGATCTGGAGTATGTTTGCAATGGTAAGGTTTCTCTAATTTCAGCGGGTTATTATTAAAAGTGTACAGCGTGTGAGTGCTTTGGTGCTCCGTGAGGTTGAGTGGTGAAAGCTGCTGAGAAAGGATCTCAGTAAATGCAGTTACTTTTAAATTGAAAGGTATTGCACTGAAGTGAAGCAGAGTATGGTTCTCCACTTAAGTAAAATAGGAAAGGTGAGAGCATTGCCACATACGTAGAAAGTAATTCTTTTTCCAGTTGTTTCTACTTCATTTCTCTCCCCCGCCCTCTGTCTCTCTCTCTCTCTCTCTCTCTCTCACTCTCTCTCTCTCTCCATAGACAATGCTACGGGCAAAATCAATACTGGAAAGAAAAAAAAAGGAAAGAAGAAGGCATATTTTTAGCCTGTTATTATATGAGCTGTATGAGGAAAACAGCGTTTGTGGGAAAGACAGAAATGCCAAGGTTCTGATAAGAGAAAGATTGGGTGGGAGAGATACAAAAGAAGTGAAAGAGTGAGAATGATGGTGGTGGGCTGTGTAAGGGAGAGCCTAATGGAGATGGATCAAACGAAGGTGGAGATAAGATGGGGTAACTGTGAGAAAATGGCTGATGTCTTGACCAAAGGGATGGAGCTCTGTGCAACGAGAATGCCTTCGAAAAGATGTGTTGACGACGTGTTTTATTGAGGGTGTTAAATGTGTTACGTCAAGAACAAATTGATGTTATCTAAAACTCTCATTTTGATATTCTGTTCATCTACACGTGTTGCTCCGTCTGCTTTTCGCATGTTCAAACGGGCAGATCCTCTTTCAGTCCTCGCATGAGCCTAAATCCCACTTATTGAACAACAGCCCAGCGATGCTATTAATACCTTGTTATGCAGCTTTGCCCCACCTCTGTGCATGTTTGTGCTCTCTGTGGATCGCTGTACACTCGGACTACACCAGCAGCCCTCGCTTTCCCACCCGCTGCCAATGGCTTTCTGATGGACTCCCTCTGCCTATAACCTCTTTCCGGGCTCACCTCTGTGCCGCTGTCAGTCAACCCGCAACCCTCCTCCCATTGGCTAGAGATGCTCTGTTGATCAAATGGCGGGGCCGTCCAATTGGCCGGAGCGCTCAGGGGGGAAGGAAGGAATTGATTTATCTGTGGTATTAGGGGATCAATTAATCCCCATTGTGTGTGCCAGCACAGATAGTCCGATGTGTCTGATTTGGTATGGCTTGTTTCTGCTCGGCCAAGATAAGAGTCTCTCCCATCACTTCCTCTCTATGAGCAACAAATCAAATCAAATCGAAAGGGATGACGGCACGCAGAGGGTTCCTCCCCAGGCTGTGGCTGGCTGATCACAATAAGGAAAGGCCATCAATATGAAAAGCAGTCTGTGCAGAATAAACGCCGCTCATTTTAAAAGGGCCGAGATGTCTGCCCTGTTGCCATGACGATCCGGCATGAGGATATAAACATCTTAAATAACTTGAATTGTCTCAGGACCCCGTTTTGAATTGATCAATGAAGTTTAATTCAAATAACACACAGCTACAGTGTGCGTACAGCAAGAGCTGCAAGCATTAAAGGATAGGTTCACAATGTTTTTTAATAAAACAATACTCACATGCTCTGAATTCTCTGTAGGTTTTAATAGTGACTCAGACTGCTGAAGCGTCATATTGTCTTTGACTGAACTTAAGGATGGACCGTGGCTTTGGTCCCTCATCACTTACATTGAACTAACAGGAGTTTATTCACATCCATTATGGACTTCCCATAATGGTACTATAAGGTATAGCTAAGCATATACAGCTGTCTTTATTTAAGGGTTAGGTGGGTTTCTTTTCCAAGCCCTCAGGGTTTTTCTTTCATCCCACCTGTGCATTTTCCTACGTAATTGTATATTTCTTCACTTTTGTTTAATTACATACGCAACTAAAGAACTAAAGAAACCATTAAAGTCATCAGTAACTCTTCAATGTGGGATTATAGTTTTAAGAAAACCTTTTAAAAAAGATCCTTCAATCAATTTGGGATCCACAGAAAAACAATAGGTATCCATTTAATCGTTCTTCAAACAAAAATGGCCCCAAAATGAGGGTTTCTGCTTTTCTTTATCTGATTGTAAATTGCGCATCGTTGGGTTTTGGACTATTGTTCGGAGAAAAACGCCACAAGATGTCACCTTGAGCCTGTAATTTTCTGACATACTACAGCCCACACTCTTAATCCGTGAGCGGTATTCGAAGGATTAATCGAGGAGAAATCTTTGTTAGTTGCATGCCTACGTATATGATGCACGTAAAAGAAATAGCACCAAGCACTGAGCAACCAGGAGGAAGTCACTTTAACATACTGTACTGCACATTTTCCGAGTGGGAATGCAATCATAGCCATGGGGAGGACGGGGAGAAGGGTCAGTGGAGCGATAGTTGCCGATACTTGCTCCGAGATGACAGTGAAAAGAAAAGGTAAGAGAGACTAGGATAGAAGTGGGTGCTAATTCCTACTTTTCAGTTTAAATAAAGATTGGAGCTGGATAAAAGCCATTAAGGGAGAAATCAGACAGGGCATGCTATGTAGGACAAGAGCTGACTGCAGGGAGGTGAGTGGTGGGATCGATACTCAGTCGATGCGCTCAACACCCAGCTCTGCGCACACACACACACACACACACACACACACACACACACACACACACACACACAAACACACAATCACACACACACACACACACACACACACGGAGGGGCATGTGGTATTGCCGGGCATCTGCATGTTTGTGTGCATATGTGTGTGTATGTATGTGTGTCTGTGTGTGTGTGTGTGTGTGTGTGTGTGTGTGTGTGTGTGTGTGTGCAGCAGTGACTAATGGAGAAAGAGAGGGAGCCCGGAGAGAAAGAGTGCATGCAATATACAATTAACTCTCTTTTGAGTGAGGGAATATTAAATACAGGCTGCTTGTGCGGACTGTAATTTGTAGTGATAAAAGTATTAAAGTAAAGCACTTGGACAAAGATGGAAGGGTGGACAGCTGCAGAGATGGATTTATTTTCGGAGGCACGATACAGTTAACAAAGATAGATGTTTCAAAAGAGCGTCTTCAGCCCGAACTGGAGCCTCAGTGCGACTGCAATCACTCTGCATTCTATCCTCCCCTCCTCTCCCTCTTTCCCTTACCTTCTCCCTCCCTCCTCTCTCTCTCCCCTGCCTCCCTTCCTCTCTCCCTCTCTGTAGAATTGATCGACTAGGTCTCCTCAATCCATCTCTCCCTCTGTCGCTTAGCAACGGGTGCTCTATCGGGTGTGGAGGGTGGGAGTTTCACTAGGGGAGGGGTGGGAGGAAGAGGGGGAGGAGGGGGGGGGGGGGGGGGGTATGGGTGGTGGTGGTGGTTGGGGGGGGGGTTAAGCAAAAGCCAATTGTACTTGATTCCACATTTATTCTGACTGATACATGCTTCCCTTTTATACTCTGACTGTGAGGTTTCACTACTCCGCTGATGAAAATAAAAAAAGATTTACAAGACAGCAAAACGATACTGGCAGAGAGATTTTTCCACTATTTATATCATCTCAAAAAAAACATGTGCTGCAGTTGTAGCACACTGAAAAAAAATGTTTGATATCAGAGCCAGGATGACTATAGCAGTAGGTCACCGGTTCTGTTCTGTGTATGTGAACGCTACAAATCCGACAGAGCGGTCCATCACTTTCCCTGAAGCTGTGTCACCGTTTCATACAGCGAGCCGTCTCTGTGAAAATACAAAAGCACACTGGTGCGAGCCTGCACTTTAAATGCATCTACGCCTCCTGTTTTCTGTCTCCACAACACGGAGCAGAAACAAGAAGAAAGAAAGAAAAAACTTCCAGGATATTTTGGCTCATACACAAAGTGTTCTTACTGGGTTGTTTTTTTTTAAACAATCCACATCTACTGATTCCAATGATGTCACTTTAAAAAGCTGCAACATTATAATAAACACTTTTTAAAATACCAAATTAAAACTGTTATTTTGGTGCAAAATTAATACAATAAAATGTGTGGAAAATAACAAACCCCTGTGGCCATGAGAATCATTGTTGAGTGCATGAATATAATTTGCAACAAAAAGCTGTTTAAAGTGGTCTATGCACAATCCCTGCCTTAACATGCATATGGGAATAAGAATACGCATCGAGCAAGAAGCATTGTTCCGTTTTTAAGACCTTATCCTTTTGATCTACACTTAATGTCTGATCCCCTTTGAGGAAGATGTGTAGGCTATTCTTTAAGCCTAATAAATCCAGCGTTAGCAGTACTTAAGAGGGGAAAAAGCTGTGTGGTTTAAAACCAGGAGGGCAGAGGGAGAAGAACAATGAATAATGCTCTTAACTAGCTTGTGAGATAATACATGCACATTACAATCTATAATCATTCTAATCTACGATCTATGAAGCTGAATAAACGTATAGATATTAGGGCCTCGGATCAACGCTATCATATGCAGCCACATTTGAAAACTGATCTCTTTAATCCAGAATGTAAAACCAAGGAAATGTGTGTGTGTGTGTGTGTGTGTGAGTGTGTGTGCAGAACCAAGAATCTACAATATAAACTTAACCTATGAACCATGTGTACTGTGAGTTATTTTGAGGTGTGATAGCTTTCCCTTGAATGCATTCATACACACACATTCCTGCTGCGTCAGTTGAACACCAGACAACTGACGGATCGTAAACACAAGGTAAAACATTAAAAATGGGTCTAAAGCACTTTCAGTCCATTTGCATTTGGTCCGCCAGAGTCAATTGACTTTTCCTCAATTTAAAAATATGTACTCTATCTATCTATCTATCTATCTATCTATCTATCTATCTATCTATCATCATATTTGCATACATACAATTCGTAGGAATTCCTAAACATGTACGTAAAGTTTACTTAAATATGAAATACAATTCTGCAACAACTAGCCTATCGTTTACAATAGGAAATGACACGCACACGCACACACACACTCACACACACACACACACACACACACACACACACACACACAAACAACAGTCTATAATTTACAATAGGAAAACACACACACACACACACACACACACACACACACACACACACACACACACAAAAACACAGAGTATAGTATACTATGAAACATAAGATGTAACCCCCCCACACAAACATAATATAATAAATAATATAATTGAAAGTCCACTGAAACTTTTTCTCTCTGTTGGCATTGATACAATGTGGATAAGGCATGTACAGTATGTTTTATTTTTCTCACTTAAATTTTTGTAATTTTTTCCCCCATAATTTTAAAATATAGTTTAAATGTATATGAAAAAGGATTCACTATATTTCGGCTGTTTTAAGTGCTCCATTATAAATATAAATAAATTAAATAATAATAGTGGTTATTATATTTTATCTTTGGTATTTTATTTTTATTCTGCAAATACTAAAATTAAAACAATACTAAAGCCTGATTGATGATTTTTTTTTTTTTTGCTGTCAACACAATAAATATCCGACCGTCTCATTAGCACTCTGAGGCCTTTCCTGCTAAAGTTAAGGTGTCCGAGAGAAACTGAAAAAACGAGTTAATCCGTATAACATTTAGTAATCCAGCCCAATCGGATCAATATTCTATTGAATGTGTTCGTGATTAGTAGCTCTATTGATTGCAGTGACATCATGTGAACACACCGGAGTGATGGTTATTTCGAAAACAACTTGTCAGAATGAAAATATATCTGAGAGTGTTCCAATGACCTTTATGACAAATGCTTTTTTTCCCTTCCAAATTGTTATTGTCTCAAATTGCGTTTCTTTTCGATACATTACGCGACACGTACAGACGGGAAGCGTTATTTGAACACATTTCTCTTTGTACAAATTGAACCGAGCAAAATAGATTTAGATCCACGAGCAAATAAGGGCACACAATAAACTAACAAAATAAAAGCTGAAACATTTATAACCTCCATTTTTCAGTTCCATATTTTACATATTTTACGTGTCTTTTGGGGGATGTTTTCCCTCCTAAACTATCCTCTAAATATATCTCCACGTGATTTATATTACAAATATTTAAAAATATAAATATATAAAGAGAAATCTTACCGTGTCGATTATTGATCACAGTCTTCTGGAGGGCATGCCAGGCTTATTTGGCACCTGTTGTCCTAAATATTTTTGGAGTCGTCAGGCACGCACACGAACAGGCCACTGCTGCATTAAATCCTATTTCTACATAAATTGACTTCCATTTTGAGTGAAACCGAGAGGAGATGTGTGCGCCCAATTCTTTCTGCCAATCGATCAGACTGCGGATGGATCGATATGGCACCAGGGCTATTGATCACCACAGTCCTCTATTGCTGGGCGCTTTTCAAATGCAAATGCAGCCTAAATAATAATCCGTGGCAACACACTAATTCCTTAACAAACTGCAGGAAAACGCTTTACAAACACAAGTGATTTTTTTTTTCTTCCTTTCAACATTTAGGCCTTTTAAAATACAGCCCTGACTGTGAAACAAGCAGTTTTAACAGTAGGCTGCCGTTTAAAGATTTAACAGGACAAACAGGTAACATTCGAAATGCAGGGTGACATTGATTTAGCCTGTAGCCTATATTGAAAGTTTGTAGAAAACATTTGAAGGCAAAGCCGTGAGTTGAAAGAATGAACTCGGCAATACATCGCCCAACAGAAACAGGAGAAAAACAACAAAACATCACAACAAACACCCTGCTGCGTTTTAGTGTTTAGTGGTCAATAGTTGCGATTTATATGAGAATTATGAGCGCATTTTACACTTAATCCTGTGTTAAGGATATTCATGCAAATATCTCTCTCACACTCACACTCACACACACACACACACACACACTCACACTCACACTCACACACACACACACACACAGTTACTTAAAGTAGAGCCATAGGCAAACAAGGCAGATGTTGAGTTTTTTCCCCAACAAGGCCACAGTGTCTGTGTGCGTGTGTGTGTGTGTGTGTGTGTGTGTGTGTGTGTTGGGATGAGAGCAGCAGCGCCCCGTCCCGCTGACTTGCTCAGAGGCCTGATCAATGCGACATTACTAAACACTGCTGCTTAACTTTTGCCAATAGCCAGATTCAAGTAAATATACTTTAGAATACATTAAGCGTGATGCATCAGCCACGGAGTCATTCAAGAAGTCATGAAAAGATTAGTCTGTCTCTATCGAGTGGTTCCTGGGAAAATACACACGCGCGCACAGGAGAGGTTGACCCAGGAGAAACACGTCTATACACTGTGTTTAATATAAATACAATTAAATAAAATAACATTGGAGGGGGGGGGGGGGGGGGGTTGAATAAATAAATTGGGCAATTGCTGAATAAAAAGATGTTCTTGTGTAAAATCATGAAGTTTTTTAATTATTATATTTGTACACCTTTCTATCATAAGTGTCCTACTACGAAACATTTTTACAGATCGTATGTAAATATAGATTGAATGTAATGTGTCTTTTGCACGGAGAGTGTGCAGCACTCAGCCAAATGAAAAGCTCAGCTTAAACTTTCCAGCTGAGTGCTATGTGGTCATTTCCTGTAATGAAACTGCCTGTTGACACAGGTCAAACACATAACAGGATGCACCTATAACTTAAACCATTTCAGCAGAATGCATTTTGGGCGCCATCGATCCTTCAGAAATGCATTGAGCGAAGCTCTGGGTTCAGCATTGATTAGTTGATCAGCAAACGACAGCGGTGCTTAAAGATAAAAACAAAACGCTCTGGGCCTCATAAAAGACTGTGTGATGGTGAGCCTTAAAGCACATTGTACCAAACCGAGTTATACCAAAGTCCTCTGGAAATTATGAACTTTTATCTTATTAACAAATAAATTAAAACACTAAAAAGAAACCACTGCAGTGTAAGTGTGTGTGTGTGTGTGTGTGTGTGTGTGTGTGTGTGTGTGTGTGTGTGTGTGTGAAGTCAATGCCAACGTGGTGCTGAGGCCACCGCCTCGCCCGCTGTTATTAATATGAAATAAATCACCGGGTCTCTGCGGCATCGCCCCAGTCACACCGCAGATATCGACACAGTTAATATTTCATATGGTATTCGCCATAGGATATGCTTATTTACGTATCAGAAAACAGTACATTAAAATACAAATTAAAACTGAGCTCTAGGCGGACACATGGATTTTATTTGTGTTGTGGAGGGGCAAATAGCCGGGTTCACTTAGCTATCTTTGTTTTTTATTTTATTTTATTTTAGCTGACTGAATGAACGATTTGACCAAGCTGCAGAAAATAGAAGAAAACAACATTGATTGAAAATGGGAAAAGTAGGCTGATCAGTTCCCCACGCCCTGTTGACCCTGCAGTTTGAGCTGTTTTAGCCGTTTGTTTTGTATCTGCGTGGTGTTAACTTGACCTCGCGTGGTGCAGCGGAGCCCAGAGAGAGTATACAACACAAAAAAAACAATACTGGTATAGGAAGTTTTACAAGTTCTTGGTGAAAGTATAAAACTTTTCAGCGCGCTGTTTTGGGTTGTAAACCCTGGTGAATTAGGAGCAAGGAGCCAGCAATGAAAGTTAACATCCATCACCACCGCGACCAATAAGCTGCTCTGGCCGGCTGGCTGAGCACAGATGACGGATTCGCTGCTGTGCGGGCTTCGGTAATTCATTTTCGATAGCAGTGGTTGCTGGGATCAATACAGGGACATTAACCCAAGCGGACACTGCTGTTCTCCTGATGGCACAAGCCAAAAGCCACCATCCCCCGTTGGTAATCAGCAAAGACACAGTTTTTAGGCTCATTATTTGGAGGGGGTATGGAGAGGAGCCGTGTGCCAAGGCCGCTGATATCACAATTCATCAGTGGAGTTATGGATGGCCTTGACCTAACTGTTGGTAAACACTGGTCAGGGAAATTATTTTATGCAATTTGCACATGATTAGTGATGCCACTTCCTGGATTCGTGGACTTATTTTTTTCCCCCCCTCCGTGCAGCTCTGGGTCGAAATCCTAATGGCCTCATTTCACATAACATCGGTGTAAATGCCAGGTGTTTGCATATATAGTTCACAGAGCAACTTAAGGCCTAGTGAGGGCTGCTGTAGTTACACACACACACACACACACACACACACACACACACACACACACACACACACACACACACAGCCTCACTCGTGTTCAAACATATCTAAAACACGTCACAGAGGTGTTGATGTTGTGACTTCTTACAGTTTTCGAGCACTCTCACGTGTTACATGTCTCAGTAGATCTCACCCTATAATACAGCTGCACACGTGCTGGACAATTACAAACAATACATCAACCCTGCAGTAAATACGTTATGTTTGTGAAGCTATAGACATTGTCAGATGAGTCTCATTTTGTAGGGCCATATTGGTACACAATAGCATGAAACACCATAAAGCAAATTAGATGCAATATCAAACTATGAGTCCACTAAATGAAAAGCGGTATTGCAGCCTTATCACTTTTAACTAATTTAATATTGGACTGTGCATGTGCTCGTGACATTGCATCCACCCCATCACAGGAAGCAATACCTGGATAAATGAAGCTATATTTACGCTCAGCTTTCACCCAAAACGCGTGACTTACTCGCCAGCCCTTTACAGAATCCAATCCCTCGATCTCAACCTTGCTGCTATATATCGCATCCATATTGCGGGCTCCTGCAATAGGGAACCAGCCTATCGATGCATCTCCTGATCCATCTCCTGATCCATACATACGTTGACATTGATGGATTGCTGACCTGGATTGACGTCAGCGAGCAGCAAGTTTGATATAGAAGTTTTGGGAGACGCGAAACATTACGGGAGAGTTTATGTTTTCGTGGCCTGAATCCGAGGAGCAAAGATGGTAAAGGGGTCAAAGCCTCGAGGCGATGATCTCAACAGATTTATTCAGTAACATTTGCTGAAGGAATAAAATAATAATAATAAAAAAAAAACACTCAGAAGAAGTTATGAGCGAAAGTTAACGGCGAGACATCAGTCAGAAAGATTTGATACTTTTCAGATTAAAGAGACGCAAATGGAATTTCATAAGCACGGTGGTTATTAATTAAAACGTGTCAAAGGCCCATCCAGTCTGGAGCTGTGCATCTCAATCTCTTAATGAATATTGCTATTTACATCATTGCAAATACGGCAAATACTTTAAGAAGCAAGAAGTGAGGCATCTTCAGTGTAATGAATAAAGATACGAGGCGGAGGCTGAGAGCTGTGACCTCTTCCAGATAACTCGTGGTTTTCTCATTACACTCGTGGCCCGATGTGACACATGTCAATTAATATTTAACCTTCAACAGAGGAATCACGTGTGCTGCTGGCGCCGTGTCAAACGCTTTTATCAGAGAAAACAAGGCGCGAGTCCATCTTATCCATCTGAGTGTAAATGTTGCACACACTGCACTTCTGTTTTATCTTCACAAGTGTCTAATGCAATCTTTTTTTTTTTGGGGGATTTGAGGTCCAGAGCGCAACATGAACAACCCCCATGACATCGGGGCCAGTGACGTCAGGTTGGCCCCAGACAAGAGTGCGCGGACACACCGCGGGGGCGCGCACATGCGCACAGGCTCTGGCTCATCTTAACATGAGCGCGGCCACGTCAATATACACACAGAGAGCGGAGCGGCGCTTTGGGTATAGTAGAAGGTGCTCTACAGCGAAAGAAATCCAGGCAGGCGCAGACACCTTCACGCACTGAAGCAGAGGTTTTTGCGGCGCAGTTTGTGTGGCGGCCGGGACCCGATCTTTTAAAACCATGCTGGATTGACTGCAGAGAGGCAACTACAATCAATGGCTTGGCTTTGAGATCGTTCAAAATTTATTGGAAAGGAGTGTGAGATAGAGCGACGGTGAGAGAGGGGGAGAAGCGAGGGGAGAGAGAGCGAGAGAGTGGCGAGAGGGGTGGAAATAAAGATCCTTTCAACGATGGAGCTTACAATGGAAAACATTGGAAATCTGCACGGCGTGCCTCACTCCCATCAAACGAACGACTTAATGAACTCCCCGCACGCGCGCCAGTCGTCGGCGTCGCATCGGAACTTGGTGTCGCACGGACGGTCAGCCATGGTCTCCAGCATGGCCTCGATACTGGAGGGAGCAGGGGACTACCGCACGGACCACGCTTTGTCTGGCCCCCTGCACCCGGCAATGACCATGTCGTGCGACTCCGGGATGAGCCTGAGCAGCACCTACACCACGCTGACGCCGCTGCAGCACCTGCCCCCCATATCCACCGTCTCGGAGAAATTTCACCGTCTCGGAGAAATTTCACCATCCACACCGCACGCTCACGCTCACGCTCACCATCATCCGGCGCACCAGCGACTCGCGGCCGGGAACGTCAGCGGCAGCTTCACCCTGATGAGGGACGACCGGAGCTCGCCTCCATGAGTAACCTCTACGGCCACTACACCAAAGACATGTCGCATGGGGCAGCCTCTGTCCCCGCTGTCCAACGGTCTCGGGTCTTTGCACAGCTCCCAGCAGGACTCTCAGCGCCTACGGTCCTGGAGCTCACCTCTCCAACGACAAGATGATCTCCTCGGGGGCTTCGAGTCCCACGCAGCCATGCTGTCCCGGGGCGAGGAGCACCTGGCCGGGGTCTCGGGGGCCACGGGGCCGGGCTCATGACATCCTGAACGGCTTACACCATCACAGCCATCGCCACTCTCAGGCAAACGGGTCCATGCTGTCAGATCGGGACAGGCAGGACGGTGTGTGGGAGGCGGGCAGGGAGGTGGGTCAGGGCAGGTGGAGGAGATAAACAACCAAGGAGGTGGCACAGCGGATAACGGCGGAGCTCAAGCGCTACAGCATCCCCCAGGCCATCTTTGCTCAGAGGATCTTGTGCCGGTCCCAGGGAACTCTGTCTGACCTGCTGCGGAACCCTAAACCGTGGAGTAAACTCAAGTCTGGCCGGGAGACGTTCAGGAGGATGTGAAGTGGCTCCAGGAGCCCCGAGTTCCAGCGGATGTCGGCGCTCAGGCTTGCAGGTGAGTGAGGAGACAGCTCCCAACCTGAGTGATGTGGAGGGATCAATTAGAAGTCAATGTGGCGAGACTGTCAATAGCTGCTCAAACAGACATTACTAGAAGTTATTAGTCGATTGTATCGAGTAAAACTCATCATGACAGTTGGGGTGTTAAATGTTGGGGGAAATCTATATTTTGATTGATGCTACCAATCCATGATAGTATAAACAGACGCTGTGCAACACTGAGGTGATATAAACAAAAGGGAGGGACGCTATCTCACAAAAGCAGTGAAGGTGCAAACGCAGTCTGCACAGATGTGTTAGTTCGTACGCACACATACAGCGGTTTTACGCACGAGTACAGCACGGATACATCCTCTCACGCTGTCTCACTCGCTTTCTCTCTTTCTCTCACTCTCTCACACACACACACACACACCACACACACACACACACACACACACACACACACCACAAACACACACACACACCACACACTGAAAGAAGCCAAACAAAAGAAATCAGAGCAGGAAGTGATCAAAATTGATTACATCTTCCAGCTGTTACTTAGGTAAAGCTAACATACACGGAGAGATCACTGCAATCGCAAATACTCCGTTTTACTTTGCACATCATTAGTATCAAACAAAACTTGATGTAGTAATCTGGCAACTCCCCCTGTCAAATAAGCGCTTCGTCGCAAACAAGGATCGTCTGAGGCCTGGCCAAGAGTCGGGGGAGCATGACCTCCTATGGATCAATATTTCAGGTCCAGGCGTCCCCTTTCAGAGCAGCACACTGATAAATGATCGATTTGGATCTGAAAGACAGAGACACCAAACAGATGCGTCTTTCTCTGGCCTGTGTCGTCTCCTCGGCACTCAGGGGGTATCTCGTCTCCAAAAGTTGGTTCAAGGCCTGTTTAGCGACTCTGACACTAAGAAATTGGAATTATTGCGCTTGTGTGATTATATGTGTGGGCTCATATGATTACAAAGAGGTGTGGACATGCTTTATGTTCAGGCAAGAAACAAATTGTGACACAATCGCTGTTTCTGCACCGTGTCTTTCCTGAATGCTTCATGTCTTCCATCCATCGTTTGGAGTTTTATTGCGCAAAGATTATCACATTAAAAAGCTGCGATTTGAACCCACAACACCACCCCCTCCCCCCTCTAAACCCTTAACATTTAGCACCTGATTAACAGGACGTAAATGAAAACGAGAGACGTCGCAGTGGGGTTAAAACAGATGCGAGTGAGAGGTCCCCTCTCATCGATGTTTGTGTAAAGGCCCCGTTTAGACGTGCTGCGCTTCCCAACGTCAATCAGCTCTTTCCGTGTCGTATTTCAGCCAACCAGTTCAATTAAGCAGATATAGTGGCAATATTTTGTTCCAGTCAATGCCCTATTGAAAAGCACTTAATGGCATGTAAATTGTTCCTTTGCGCATTTAGTGGGGTTCTGGTAAATAATGATTTAAACACTCCACATTGTCTCTTTAAGCTGCCACTGCTGTTAAAGCTAATTGGCTGTGGGGTTTATATCTTCCACACCCGGCGTCAGGATAAACCCCCCCAATTGAATTGACATGTTGGAGTGGCACAGTCCTGCGAGTGCACACCTACTGCATATTTTAATGTGGTCAGGCCCTGGGCCGCCTAGAAGTGAGCCGTGTGTGTACGTGAGTGCGTATTTGGTTGTAGAATGTAAATTAGGGCTACACGCGATATATGGTATTGTATTT
>NW_027176561.1:1118660-1158660 GCF_023349555.1 Cebidichthys violaceus
CGCCACCACCTTCTCCAAGGCCTGAGAGGAGGAGAGGGCCTTCAGGGGGCCGGGGGAACCAGGTTGGAAGAACGGGCAACATGGAAAATTGGCTGTGAAACCTGTCTATAACAACCCCCACCTGGCCTGGACCATCTGACTGCGTCCTCTGCCCAAAAAAATCCTTTGTGCCATGCAATCATCTCTTTTGTCAGTCAGAATTCAAGCTCTCACCTGTAACAAGCATAATCTAAAAGGTGAATCGTGAAGTCAGGTCCACTCTGCATTACTCACATAGGACAATCATTGATTCTGTCTTTTTTGAAAGAAAATCATTTTTATGGCATCTGACAAAAGTAAAGAGACACCAAAGATTTTGATGTTTT
Organism: Cebidichthys violaceus; assembly: GCF_023349555.1. Lineage (NCBI taxonomy): Eukaryota > Metazoa > Chordata > Actinopteri > Perciformes > Stichaeidae > Cebidichthys > Cebidichthys violaceus. Next base: position 1,119,026 of record NW_027176561.1, read on the forward strand.
TTTTGTTGGACGGGCATCAAGACACATTTGCCGGCCTCCTTCACCAACCCAAGTAGCCACAGATTCTGCTTTTTCTTCCAACTCACCTCCTTTGTGTCTGCCTCTTTAGTCCCTCTCTCATCCCCTCCATGCCGGCACACGGAAGCAACAAGGGCGAAAGAACGGCAATAAATCTGACAACAGAACAGCACATAGCCTTATAATCCAAGCCCCATCCTGCACACACAAGGCCGTCATAAAGAAAACAACGCAGCCTATGAAAAAACAACAACACGGCTTTCCAATTCTCCGCCTCTACCTCCCCCCCCCCGCTTCCTCCCGTAGTCTCCTTCATTCCTCGGCCAAAGGTATTCCTGATGGCCAGCCATTTCAGAGAGCAGCTCAGCCCGATCATACGGCAAACTAATGAATTGAAAAATGAATCGATGCAGACAGAGAGAGCGGGCCTTGACCCCTCCTGAAGGTGAAACTCAAGACGCTCGGCAGGAGATACTCAGGTCTTCCAGGCCCAGGTCTATATTTTTTTGCACAGATGTTGGAGGCCTGTAGGGAGACATGTCATTGTTACTCTCTGCCTGAGCCCAGAGTCTGTGTTTCTCTGACACAACAGGAGAGGCGGGCGAGATGTCTGGGCATGCTCTTTGTTCTGCTGGGAGCTTTTCCTCTGATCAATAACCGAGAACCAAGCGACAACAACACGTTCGGGGCATCCAGCCAACTACATTACAGCTGCATATGAAAAGCAGAATGTAAGAGGAGCACATGGAACCCACTGGAGATGGGGACACAAAGGCCTCATAACAGCAGCAGCAGCAGCAGCAGCAGCAGCAGCAGCAGCAGCAGCAGCAGCACAGCTCTCCCTCCAAAGTCCTGCCTGCGCTGGCAGAGCAACAGTGCCCCCTGCTGTCGATAGCAGAGACCTGTATCCAGCGGAGCAATGGGGGCTCAGAGAGGAGGAGAGGGAGGGAAGGAGCCACTAGATGCTGAGGAGAAGTCACGGCACAACACATTCAGGCCCTCGCAGCTCTTTGAAGGCAGATCAATAGCTAACCATTATCCTATTGTTGTTCCTCATCCAACAGCACTGGTGAAGCCGGAGGAGGGGGGATGGTTAAACTGAACGCTGAAAACGCAAGGATTTAGCAAAGGCAGGGATTTGTTTAGCCGATCCAAATCTTCAAGAATCCACAAAATAGAGTGCAGAAATCACACAAAGACGGGATAGAGAAGTACAACAGAGTAAAAAGTAACAGACGGGCTTAGTGAGACCGACACATTGGAGGTGTACTGGAGGTTTAATTTAGATTATTTTGGGAGGCTTCATATTTTGTCAAATCATTCTTCCATCCCATCTGTTTGCAAAAGGAAAAAAAAAGAAGAAGCTTTTAACAGATGTAATTCAAACCAAATCTCCTGGTTATTCCCACACAAGGGTTATGAGTAGCTAACCCAAAGCTAACCACCACACTCAGCTGTCCAAAATGCTACAATAATTAGTGCCAATGCTTACTGCCTTAATGCGAATCAGAGAATATGGTACTAGGGTTCACACACAGCTACAGTGCGCCCCACTGATGACGGGCGGTGTGTGCCATAGCAACCAACAATCAGCTTTTATCTGAATTAAAATATACTTTTTTAGTAAAAAAAATGAAAAAAAAGAATCAGATTTTAAGGCATACAATAACCAAACCTCAAACGACAAAGATACCACACACACACACACACACACACACACACACACACACACACACACACACACAGACAGAGTATGTGTTACAAATGAAATGTCTCCAACACATAACTGGACACATTTTGAAGCAGAAGAAAGATCTCTCATTCTATCTTTGGTTCTCTACCTCCTCTGTCCCTCTAACCCCATTGCCCCCCTCTCTTTCTCTCTTCCTCTCTATATTGATGCGGGGTATTTAATTAGTACCATAGACACAAAGTTTCTATTTCTTGTTACTATTGTGCTCTGTTGTGCATAAGTAAGGCACCTTGTTGATAAATCAAAAACAAAAAAAAGGAAGGACTTTTTAAAAGGAAAAAAAAAAGAGGGATGCAAGGACCGAGGCAATGAAGGATTTTTTTTGTTTTGTTTTTGCATTCTATGTGAATAAAGACTCGGAGGAGACATTTACCGGGAGCAAGAGGAGAAAAAGAAAAACAGGGAGCTGCTGAAGAGACAAATAAACGACGGACGCTCTCTCTCTTTTGGCATTTCATGTCAGAACTGTGGTACCCTCGGCCCCCTTTAAGCTGAGCCCCCCAAGAACTGGCAAAAACGGAGGGGGACAAAACACGACCTCCAAATGTCCCGGCTGATTCGGTGCGTTTTTATCGTAGGCGGGTGGGGGTAATGCTCGGGACTCAATTGTTATCTGTATGGTCTTAAGATGCAACTGTAGCATTTCCAACAATGTAGTCAGATTAGCGGTGCAGATTAGATAAGAGGTGGTCATTGTGGAGGAGTTGATTGAGAGGTACTGACTAACTTCACGTTGCTGTAAGCAGTGAGTTAACGTCGCCAAAGGATGATGAGCGAAAATCGATTTGTGGTATACAGTTCAGTGAGCATAGGTAAATAGCTAGATTCAGCTCTAGGTATTAGGCTGACAAAATGACATTTGTTTGTAGTGAGAAGCAATGTGGCTACCTCACTAAGCTGAGTGGTTTGTGAAACCGCCACTGATACCAAAGATACTGCAGCCTACCGGTCCCAAACTGCCTAGGGGGACACAAACCAAAAAAAAAAAAAAAAAAAAAAAAAAAAAAAAAAAAAAAAAGAAGAAGCCCCCCCCTTCACCACTCTTTGCCCAAAACTTACAGACTGATATCTCACACACACACACACACACACACACACACACACACACACACACACTCATACAAACAGCGCAGTCAGACTGCATCGTGCCACACAGGAGGAGGTGGCTGCCTTGCAGACAGAGTTGAGTGCCTTTTCCCTTCAACCACGGGTGGGACTGCACTGGACACACACACACACACACACACACACACACACACACACAGCATACGGGTGCATGCACATAGCTGCACACCCATTTACAAACATGCACTCACATTCAGACAACGCACCCATAATTGGATGGACGGAAAGCGAGGGGGAGGGGGGGGGGGCAAAGAGAGGGACACAGAGTGGGGGCTGTGTCAGCATTTTCTCCCATATTGACTTTCCATCTTGATACACTAGAATACAAGCACTTTATCATGTAGAAAGTCTATAAAACATTTTCTATACACTATTTATTTGAAACAAAATTATATGTTACTCCTTAATCTGTCAGAGTCTTTGTTACTGTATCGTTGATCTTCTAGTAGCTCAGAGCCTTTACGTTTTCTTTCTTATTTTATCCTCTCCGCCCCGGTGCGCTCAGACTCTCGGTCACTTACCTCTCTCGCATCAGAGATATTTTTGTGTAACAGAGAAAGAGGGGGGTAGAAGGCCGAGGCTCTAGCGCTCGCAGGGCTGTAGTTGTGAAACCTTAACGCTTAATGTCTCTCTCTATCTCCACTGCGTGCAAGCACAGAGGCTTCACTAGACAAGTGTGGAAGACTCACCGACAGTTTATAGACACAAATTCTCTCCTCCCTCCACCTTCGTCTGTCCAGTCAACCTCTCCCCCTGGCTAGTGCTAAGACCCGTAGGCTTGTGTTGACAATTAATTCTGAAATACCTCAAAACCTTTCATGTAAACTTTATGTAATTTAAACTGAAAATAATACTGCTAATGATAACAATGATTATGAAACTATGATACTATGATAGTTAGTTTTGGAACTTGTGACTTGAAGCTTTATACTGTTAAATTCCTTTTATTTGTTTGCTCATTTTTCTCGTACGTTCTCTTGTTTGTTTTTGCTACGGCATGTACTTACTGTTTTCATAAAGGAAAAGACATTGTGAATGTTTCTGTGAAGGGTTACGTGAGAAAAAGAAGAGACAGAAGCGAAGGCTAGAATCGAGAGGGAAAGAGAGGGGGGGGGGGGGGGGGGGGGGGGGCAAGAGCTGCTCACTTTAGATGTTTAGTTCAAAGCTCTGTCCAAGGCGGGTACGTTTAAAGGAAAATAACAAAACACAAAAAAAAGAAATGACAAAAATATGATTTGGGCTGAATTCTTTACCAAAAATGTGATGTTAAACCAAAGGAGGAATAACCTTTAACATTGTTAGCTTTCTTCTGCCTTTAATTTTGTCTTTTCTCTGAAAAAAAAAAACAATTTCACAGTTACTTTTGAAGGTTCCTGGGTGTGTTCAAGTGCTCCTGATGTTCTTAGAATATTAAAGACCAGCACCTCCTATTGAAAAGAAGGTGCGCTTTTTTCTTTTGTGCATGGATATTGTATAACTGTATAGAAACCAACAGGAATGACCTGTGATTTTGTGGGGAGAGGAGGAGGATGGAAAGACTTGGGAGTGGGTGGAGAAGGGGTGGGGGATATTTTGGTTATCAAAACAAACAAAAAAAAAAGGGTGGGAGGATTTGGGTTTTAGGCGTTGGAGGGGTCCTTGTTTTTAGAATTTCCGTCACTGTTGGATTCACTGGTTGTGTGCATGTGTTGTTGCAACCCTTCCCCTATCCCCCTGTTTCTTTGATGTATATAAATCCAGACAGTAGGGGGCAGTGTGTGCTGGGGGAGGTCAAACTCCTCTCCTCCCAATCAATAGCATTCAATCTTCATTCCTCAGCTTGCGGTCCTCACTCGGGTCCTGAAATGTGTGTCTTGCTTTTCCAAAGACGGCTGTTTACTTGGAGTTAATCAGAGGGACACACACAGGCCCGAGCGGCCTTGAATATACCTGTATGTCTGTCTACATGCTTTTCTTCAATCTGTGTATGTGTGTTCATTTGTACCTACGTGGAAGACAAAGTGTTTCTTTTTTTTTTTTGTTATGTTCCTTTGCTATGGGTTGCAATATTTGTCATGCGAAAATTTGAAACCATTTCTTACTGACTGACCGACCAACCAACCGCAGTACCATTTGGCAACTGATGATCCGGCCCGAAATGTCGCCAGCATTTACTGTCAAACAGCGTATGTGCGTGTCATTTCACTGTGGGATCGAATGTCGCCAATGGGACTGGTGTAGACACCCCCAGTCACACTGTGCTCTCCCTCTTCTGTTACCTGTTAATCAATCAGAACCAAGTGTCTTTGTGATGGTAGAAGACAATCAGTTTCAAAACAAGAAAAAAAGGTAGAGAGAGGGCAGGCCAGTGGGGAGGAGGAAGGGGAGGACGAAAGAACAAAATCAAGGGAAAAGAGGCTCTCTGAATTGTGACGAGCTGTAGCGCCCGACTGCCAAACGACTGCCCCATCACCCCCCCCCCCCCCCCCAGCTCTCCCCAAAACACCCATCTTCCCATCCCATCGAGCTTGACTCGGTTACACAACACTCCGAACCGAAACATTTCAATTTCACTCCCTTCTCATCCGCTGTCACTTTTCAACCTCCTACGCCCCCCCCCGCCCCCCCCCCCCCCCCCTACTGCCACAATGTAGTGCACTGCAGGAGTAGAGAACAAGAGCTGTGGTGCAAAGAACATACTTCCCATCACCCGCCACGACTTCCTGCTAATCTAACGATGATGTAACCAGCCGCGAGGAATAAAAATGGCTCCGGTTGGTGGCTTTTGCACAGAGAACTATGCAAACACCTGACCCCCCCAATCTTAATCGTTGCTGCTGGGTCAGAGTGTACAACCCTCTACCCCATCCCCTCCCTCCCCTCCACATTATGACACTCCCCCCCCCCCCCCCCATGCCCCTGATCCCAGAGCGGCCGGAGAAACCCCAGTCACTCTGGGTACAGTAGAGAGTGGCTGGGGAGAGGAGAGCACTACAGCGCCCCATGTTTCACCACACTGATGTCATACAGCGTTTCATGAATGCCCCAAACTGCCATTGACATCAAAATGGAGTCCATGTTTGATGTTTGCAAGCTGATCCTCCCCGCTCATGGCTCCATTGTTCTACAATGTTCGACTGTCTTTGTCCCCAGCGCCAAGGAAGGGCCACAATCAATGCAAAGATGCTTACATTGTACTTACCTAAGTTTACAAAGTCGTCTGGAGACAGTGGCTTATATTGCACTCGGACAGACAGACACACAGACAGACACAGGCACATGCTGGAGAGAGTGAGTCTGCCTTTTGAGAGTGTTTGCTGAAACCAAAGATGAAATCAGAGGTATGACAATCTGGCTACCTAACCTAGGAGACAAGGTTGAGCTCTCTGGGCTGCTCTACGGGTCCTGTGATTTACCGGCCATGTGGACATTCCACCTCTTGCACTTAAAACACACACATATATATATATATACACACACACACACACATACATACCCTGGTGTAGTCTCCCCCCCACACACCTTCAACCACACAGAAACAACGGATAAACCCACTCACTACGTCTGGTCAGAAAGCCTCTTTTCCCTCCTCCCACTGCAGAAGCCGGAGAGCCTGTGGAGGACTTTTAGTTTCACTCTAGTTGAGACTTTTGTGAAGGAAAAAAATCTGAGTAATAACTGTTACAGAAAAATAAAAACTTAAAAGGATAATATGGGTAAAATTGCGTGTTTTGAAATAAATTAACAAATAAAACAATTGTAAAACAAAGATGTGCTGTCGGTTTATTGTGTTTGGTTTGATCTTCAAAGGAAATCCCCCGAGACCCCCGCAGATAGAAATTTGATTTTTACCACAACAGTCTGAAACAGGAAAGATCAGAGATGTTCATGTAGAGGTAAACTGTCTATGTGAAGACAATAAACAAGATTTATAGTACAAACTGTATTTTGTATATTATATCATATACTTTATTGGAAAAAGTAGCAATACAAAAGAAGAGTGCAGGCTCTCCGAACAATTCTCCTCAAAAACATGTTTTAAGTACAAACACATGACGAATCATCTTTTCAATTCAATGTTGGAGCAACAATCTATGTTATGAAATATTTGTTACATGATTGTTGTTCGTCATGTGAATCTGGACTTGTGAGTCAGTGGGGTTGTTACTTGCAGTCACCTTCTCATCCACCGTCGGCACGGTGCTGCGGATGCAGGTCCCTGAAGTGATGAGGCGTCCGGCCCCGGCCCCCTGAGAGAGGGCGTAAGAGGAACGGCGAAGAGACGTCCCCCTTCTGAACTTTGACCTCAGCTCCACCGGCTGACGGGTCGCGCTGTGCACCTACATCACAGACGGGTGAGAGTGACCATTTGCCACGACAGCTCATGCTTTTGTTTTCATGGAAATGAAACCACAATAACTTGTTGAATTGGAAACAACTCAAATTAAGGTACACAGCTCCGCCCTCTTACAACTCAAAATTAACATGAAATGGGAACTACATTCAGTATCATGTCGGGGTGGTCCTAAAGTCAAACAGTTACGTTTCATAAATCGTCAGCAGCACATTTTCCTGTCAGAACCCAGTAGGATGCACACAACTGGATAATCATTACTGAGAAAAATAGTGAAACTGTTACATAACTGTCAAAGTCTTCTGTAGTTTTGGAAAAAGGCTGAGATTGATGTTCAGGACCTTACTGCTGTGTGCTTAATCATCCCACCAATTTCAATGGATATGTGTCTCACATCCAAGTGACTGCTAAATGTTTTCATTTCCAGTTTTTTAAACTATTCATTTTTTTCCTGACCGTCTTAAGGGGAGACACTACAGGTAAATAAGTAAAAAATAAAACTAATAGATATCACCATGAAACGTACCCAGTTGATTACTTTCATTAAGACAAGTTTTCTGAAATTTGATATACATTTTCTAGATCAGAAATCTGAACATTGTATAAAGCCAGGTTCAAAATTCTTGTTTCATTTTGTTGACATATTAGAGTCGAAGGATTTTACAGACGGAATTTTTTATATCTTTTTTTAATCACTCCATAAATAAGAATATACTGTCAACCTCCACAAAAAAAAAAACTTTCCATGTTTTCAGGAGTAAAATGTTGTATAAATCAGGGTATGAATGATATATGAACAAACCCCCACTGTAAAATGACATCCATTTTGCAAGACACTCAAGTGAATATGGTAATACATATCACCATGAGACATCCTCAGCTGATTACTTACATTAAGATCATTCTGAAATGTTATGTTTAAATATGCAAATGAGGCATTATCTAATGCCAACTTTTAGTGAATTTAGGAGAAAGTAAAATCAACACCGAAATGTGTATTTTAGATGTTTTCTTTAAACTAGTCTGAAGGAAGACATCTTTCAAAATCTCAAAAATGATCAGTGCATTCAAAAAAACACATTGTTTTTGCCTGTAGCGTCTCGCCATCGTGCAGATTACTCACCTTGTGTTTGTCATGCATGGTGAGGATGACATTGAGAGCCAGAGCGGTCAGTGAGGGCAAAACAGCCGTCCAAGTAGCGAGCAGAGCTGCGAGCCACACGAGCGGATCGATGAAGGCCTTATCAGACACACCTGATGAAAAGCACACACAGAGCAATCAAACCTGTTCACAGGAACCATGACAGATCATCGGATCAACATTAAAAAATCATTACAATTGACATTTTCTTCTTGTGTGTTTTGATTTTTTTTTTTTTGTCAACAATTGTTTTGATATTATTTGTCTCCAAGTGAATCAAGTCCAGCAGTTTTCTGCAGTAATGGATGTTAAAATGGCCACAGAGAGGAGCAACATCCCTCAAATGACAGAAAGTAGGTGTGCACCGAGAGGAGCAGAAATGTACCTATATAGAAATAGTCTTTGGGGGATTTCCTAAACAGCATGGGGCTTTGGGTGATCCTGGTACAGATGAAGAAAAGCACCACAGAGACCAACACAGCTGCTACATTGAACTTCGTCCAGTATCTGGTCAGCAGCGCGATCTGAAAGACGAACAGAAACGCTGTAATCAGAGGAGAACGGCTCATCTGGATAAACAGCCTTCCTCCTCACCCTCTGTTCCCAAAGAGTCCCCAACTGGCCTCCTGATTAGATTTACTGATCACCACATTAGCAAGTACCACCAGCTTGCTCCCGTATTTACTGTTCTGGTTAATAAATTGTGCTGTAGCCTCTTATCCAATACCTCTTAAATACAGACCAATTTGGCTTAGTTTAACAACTAAGCAATTGATAATTTCCCACAATTTCACTGTCCAATTTCAAAGAAAAAAAAAAGTAAATTCCCGCTCTTATTTATCACATCTGCATTGCTTTATTTTAACCATCTAAAATCTTGCTGTAGCCCTGACAACAATAATCCACCTTTTCTCATTTTTTTCTCAAATGGCTGTGACAAAAAAAGCTATTATGTTTAGAGTGTGATAGTACAGTTTCCCAGCATTAATACAGCAGCAAACAACTATTTGCTATGTGAAGATATAGTGGAGTTATGTCTACCTGAGCAGAGAATGAGGTCACCATCTGTGTGTGTGTGTGTGTGTGTGTGTGTGTGTGTGTGTGTGTGTGTGTGTGTGTGTGTGTGTTGTTATCAAAGCTTCCCTGTGCTTTCTTGCACATGCTTTCAGTTCATGTGAGCGTATCTCACTGCCGCCGCTCTGCACTGGTGGCTACAGCTGATAACTCCGTCACGACATTGGAAGTGTTGCACCCACCCTCCGGTTCCCCCCTCAGGTAAACGCTATACGATCTCTCAGCACTTTTGACGTTGTTTACACGGTTAGCACTGTTAGCACCGTTAGCTGCAAGCCACCGACTCAGCAGCCACCATGGTGAAAGGCAATCGAAATGCTCCCAATCTTTTATACATCACCTCTAAACATGTAAATATAACAGTAGGCTCAACAGCATATATTGTTTTTCTATTATATACTAATATATTAAATACATACATTTTTTTGTTATTCTTGAGGCGAATTGAGTACTTGCCCCACAAAGGAAACAAAGCAAGTGGTGTGCATGTTGCCTTCTACTCATCATATGATTTTAATTGTCATCATATTTCACCTTTTTTGTTGCTTCTCCAGCTGCAGTTAGTAAATTTAGATTTCATAATTTTGAAAATGAACACACTTTTGAATAAAACCTCTTTTTACTGTAATAACATCAAATTATGACATCAATAGTTAATTTAATTGAGGGTGTATAGCAGGTTGATTATGTAATAATATCCAACAATCCTCTTCTGTTCTCATATTACATTTTAATTAACTTTGACTTAACTTTGTGAACCACAGAGTTTCTGTGGTTCACTTGCATGTATGAGAGAAAGGTGTGATCCTGACCTCGATGTTGGCAGTGAGCGTGGCTGCCAAGGCAACAGTGACTGCCATGGTCTGATAGTCATAGGCCGTGTCGTAATAGACTCCAAACGGGATGAAGAAGAGTACAAGTGATGCGTAGACAGCATAGAGGAGTGCTATAGACAGCATGAGAGGGCTGGAGAGCTCCTCTCTCTGTCCAGCCTTGTACAGCTCCGGCCACCTCAGACTGCTGTCTGCATTCACGTCCTAAAACACAAAGACGCAGGATGAAACATTATGACTTAGATTTTAAAATACATAAAATAATATCAATAATGAAATATCATTCGTAAAAACCTCCATCTCTTCAACTGCCTCACCTGTTCAAAGAAGGCCAGACACATAATTGGGAACGCTGTGTAGAAGACTGTGTAGAGAGCGATGAACCAATTCTCATACAAAGTCTGCAGGAGAGAAACAGATGATGGAATAACTACAGGATGTTTTCTCCATGTTTTAACTTCAGTTCATTATGTGACTCCAAATGGATAGGTATAATTTTTGGACGTGGGGTTGCATGAGGCACTTATTCATAGTCAGTGTATCACCTACGGTAGATGGCGGTCGTTACGCCCCCCAGTTTGGAGAAGCAGGAGTGCCAGCCCCGGAGCAAAGCAATGTACTGCAGTGGGCAGCAAAACCTCACCGCTTTACCTAATTGACAGACTTTTCGACTGGGAACTGAAGCTCCATCTATGCTCTCTCAAAAAGCCACAATAGTCCTTTGACAAAAACAGTCATTTTGCGTCGCAGAACACCGGAGTCACTGGTCTACTGCTGCCTCGATCGGTTGGTTTGTTCGTGTCATTGTGGGACTTTGGTGTTTTAAAATGGTTAGTTTGGATTCGCCAAAGTCACACAATAACACAAAAAAATTACCACTCAAGGCCACGGTAAAGCAGCAACTCCTGTGTTCTGTGAGGTAAAATCACTGTTTTTTGTTGGGTTTTTTAAATGGAGTCTTGTGGCTTTGAAGAGAACATACAAAAACACACAAAACAGCTTCAGTTCCTCGGCAGAATGGTAAAGTGGTAAAAAGTTTCTGAATATGGCAAATCAAACTGATAATGATTTTTTTACCCACCTTTCTTTCAGGTGGGTAAAATACGTTTTGCTGCTGCCATCCACAGCAATAGATTGCTTTGCTCGGCAAAGCAATCTATTGCCTGTTTCTCCAAACTACGAGTGCGTCGACCGCCATCCACTGACTATGGGTAAGAACCTCATACAAACCAGTACAAAAAAATCCTAACTATCCATTTAACTCTCATCCATGTATGTCTAACCTGAGCACTGAAGCCGTTGAAGAAACCGAACCATATGTGCACGAGAGCAAAGCCACAGGTCTTAAACAAGAAGTAGAGCAAGAAGAAGGAAATGCGGCGGTAGGACCAGCGTCCATGGACCAGTAGCAGCCTCTGCAGAAATCTGAACTGGGACAATGCATAGTCCGCGTTCTGCACCGCCTGACCTCCTTCCACTCCTTCTATTCCCACACCGACATGAGCCGCTGGTGTTGGGGAACAGCAAGAAAAGACACGGATCGAAAAAGAGAAGGAAAATGTAAAAACATATTACCAAAAAGCACAATATACCCAAATTGAATTAGTACACGGATGAGTAAGATTTGGCAACAATTAACAGCTACAAACACACACCTCTGTCATATCACAATTCCACCCGACTTACTCTTGATCATATTTACATCATTGGCACCGTCCCCGATGGACATGGTGACAGAGCTGGAGTGTTTTCTGACCAACGTGACAATGTCAGCCTTCTGTCCAGGTGTGACACGACAGCATAGCACCGACTGACACTGTTCTGCCAGGCTCATGAACGAGGCCCCCCATTCTGGTCTCTGGTCAAACTCGGCCTGGAGCACAACACCATCAAACAGCTCAGTTTTGGTTATATTATACATACACAGTATATATATAATATAAAAAAAGTACCTTCTGCAGGACCTTTATAGGAGACTGCCCCGTTACTTTTGGGTTTCAGATAGACAGCTTTGACATCTCATAGAAAAAAAACCTTATGCATTTTAGATCTGCCAGGATTAAAGCTGCTATGATCAATATTTTATAGTAACAACGGGTCGGATGTTCCCCTCAGATCTGCAGTGTTCAGCGTGTTTCAGTTCATTGCTTTCGTTTCATAAAGATATGGCCGATCATTTTCTCAGAAGTTGGTAGAGACAAAAGCAGAGCTAAAAGGAGAGTGAATATTGTGAGTGACAATCATCAGGTAGGCACAAATTAATGCCAATGTGTCTCCTTATCCAGAATCTATTTATCTACTAGGTGTCTACACATGCAACTGTTTGTTAACCAGTTTGCCATATCAATTAAAGTCAGTGTTTTGTTTACAGCTTGTTTCCCCAAGTGGCCAAAAAAATCAAGTACAGTGGAAACCGCTCATAGTGATCACGGTTACAAGGATCAACCGCTGATATTGATCAAAATGCTTGGGACAGAATCATTCCTGTAAAAATGTTTAAAACATTCGCTTATCGTTGTCAAGTAGTCAGCTTAAAGTGTTCATATTTATCTGATATGAGAAATAAAGCAAAATCAAAATAAGTTGGTTACAATAATCATCTGCTTATAGAGATCAATTTGACCCAAACAGACGTGATCACTGTAAGAGGATTCCACTAGTATTGCAGGTTTAAGAAAAAAACTTTATATCTAAAAATTCTACTTTGTGACCAATACACAATTAACTGTAAACAGCACAAGAGCCTTGAATTTCCACTGTCCTATCCCGTTCTCCGACGTTAACAACACGGTGTTTCATCATACAGAGTCAATTGTAAACTATAGCGCGACAGCTAATTGGCCGTTTGAAAACTATTTGAGTAACCCACTGCCTGTATGTCCAGTGTTTACCAGCTCAGGTCCAGTGAGGACCACGGCGGTCTTTGCTCCAGCCGACTGCTTGTCTACAGCCCACAGCTCTGTATGTCTGGCCTTGATGAAACTGACCCCTGGGTCTGGGGACTGGAGTATCTGTCTGCAGGGGCAAACATACAAAGATCAATGAGCTGGTGTGAGTGTGTGCATGAGTGTGAGTGTGTGCATGAGTGTGTGTGTGTTTTTTTTTTTTTATCATTGCTAACCTCAGCTCCTGCCATTCCAGTAATCTGGTCTCAGGATCCAGTAGCTTGCAAGAATATCCAATATTCACTGCAGTCTCTGCAAGGATGAAGAAAGAGCGAGCAGGAAAAGACAGAAACCACAGTGAGACATGTAGGCATGAGACATGTGGCGCCGCTCCCATCTCCTGCTACAGTATGTCACAATACCTTTTTTGTCCCCAGTCAGTACCCATACTTTAAGGCCAGCCTGTTGGAGCAGTGCAATAGTCTCAGGAACGCCCTCTTGAAGCCGATCCTCTATCGCTGTCACCCCTAAAAGCTACGAAAAAGAGGAAAGTTCAAATGCGTTACTTTGTGTTCCACACATACAAAACCTAATTTGGGGAAAAGTTAAGGGCAGAAACCAATAAGCTTGATTTAAAAGACTTTGTGTCAATGATCATCTTTACCACTTTTAAGTAGCGGACTGAAAATAAACATTTAAAAATCACATTGCAGACGAGCCCACCTGCAGCTCTCTCTCCATCTGATCGTATAGCTTTTCCAGCAGTGCGTCACGGTCAACGGTCGCCATGGCAGCAGACTGGGCCAGAGTTTTACTCCACTGCTCCCATGATGCCTCGGGAACAGATCGAACCGCAACACACAGAGTCCTCAGACAGGCCTGGGCAAACAACTGACAGAAGATAAGTTAACACATTACTATAGGCTGCACATTATTTACCGAGTGATCTTATGGGCAAAATTGAGGAACTGACAACGGAAACACGAGATAAACACTGCGGTTCATGCCTCAACTATCTCAAAACAAGATTGCTGCTCCTCTCATGAAAGGTCTATCGATCAAGAACTTTTAACTTCTCAGATGCTCAATGCAGTGTGTACACGCGTTGATAATCAGACCATTGACAACAGCGATGGAAGATATTGTACGTTGAGTACAGATGAAACACCTTTACTGCACAAAGGTGGTCTTTAGGTACATATGTTTCAGCCATGCTAGCAGCTTGGGACTAGGAATGGCAATGTTGGTACGTCGGTCGGTCCACCAACAACAACTGGATGAATTGCCATGAAATTGTGTTCATATATTCATCGTCCCCAGATGATGAATCCTGAATTTTTTGGCGGTCCTCCCTCGAGCTTCAGCATGAGGTTGACATGTTGGGCTTTCAGTGATAATCTTGACAACTATTGGATGGATTGAATTTGGTAGAGATATTCACAGAGCACAGAGGACTGATCTAGTGCATCTAATTACAGTTTTATGTGTAGTGTCTGGATGGATTGCCATGTAACTTGGACAGGGGAGTCCATGTTTCAGGATGCCGGAAATAAAACAAATTCTTATAAAATTACACAGTAAAACAGTTAGTTAGGTTTTATCACTGAAAATAGTACCATACTTTGTCTATTCAGTGGCGGCAACCAGCCCAAAAGCATTCTGGTTGTTGTAGGTGTTCTACTTTTGAGCAAAAGGGGGAACCACAAACCTATTTTTCTGTTTTCTCTGGTCATGTAGTCTCAATTTCAAAAATATTTGCGCCTTTCATAGAAAGCCTAGTTTTATGAAAAGCCTTTCCAGTGGCAAAATGCTTCTTTAATACTGAAATGGAAACCAAAAGATACTAAGAGTGTCATATAAAAAAGTAGGCTCAATAACAGCACACAGTAACGGTTCAGTAGAAGCTCCAGTTCACCTCCAGGGCACTTTCAATCCTTTCCTGATATGGAGAGTCCTTCTGCAGTCTCTCCAGGATCACAATGTCTGCCCCTTTACAGTAGAGCTTTAACCCACCCTCCGGCTCCCGCACTGAGAAAAAACAAAAAACAGTATGGATACATTTTTCAGAAAGAAGTTGACATGGAAGAACTTAGCATAAGTACAATTATAAAACATAAGAAGAAATTGTAGATATATTGTTAGTGTGTATTCACAGGGCTACTCTCACCCAGTACAGACATGCGTCTTCTCTTGCTGGTAAAGTCCAGCAGTGCCAACAGCTGATATTGGCGAGTGACACCCAGCTCGGAGACAACGACAAAGTCTCTTGTCCTGGAGAGAAAGGCCCAGCCCAGCTCCCTGGCTGCACCAACAAGAGCTTCCTCATCTGGGGACGCAGCCTGGTAAACCGGAGCCTCTGGAGGAATGAAGCCAACATGCAAGGTGAATGTAAACAAGTTGTCTTCCGGAAAAACCCCCACAAAAAACAGTGGAAGCATGAATCCCACACACATTTCATCAGGAATAAACCAGTGTTTTCTGAAGTTTGACACTTTTCTCAGATGGAGGATGAGAGCTGACACTACTTTGATCTGAAATCACAAACAGAAGTGGATACGCTCACACAAACACAACCTTCTTTCAACTCTGCCATGACGGTGTGACATAGAGACAGCGCTCTGAGGAACTGTCTGCTGAATGGACACTGCTGTCCTCTGAGCTTCTCCAACAGGCCGGGAGCCGACATGAACAGCCCGCCGCAGGAGAACGGATTCCAGCTCAAGTCCATGGGCTGCACACATACAGGGAAAAAAGATGGCGCACCAAATGTTACTGTGCACTGATATTATACAGTGCTGCAACTAGGGAGGAATAAAATCTTGATTCTTATTTTCTACGATTCTGAATCGATTCACAGCTTCCAAAGATCTGTTTTTATTGTTTTCCTCACTTTATTTATTTTATTTTGTTCTTCTGTACATGCATGAACATCTGTGCAAAATTTAAATTTCATACTATGTAATGTTCTCATTAATTAAAGAACAACATCTGTACAGGATGACTGAAACAGCGTTCAGAGTTTAGTGTCAGAGATTCCTGTTCTTTCACTAAACGTTTCACCTTCATGTCGACATTTGAGTCGCCGCCGGATAAAATAACCGTCTTTGTTTGGTTAGAGCTCCTCTCATATAAAACTATTAATTATAATGTGAGGATTGACAAAGCCGCCATCTGCTAACATGTTGGTATTTCAGGGGAAATATCAGAGACTATTTACAATTTTCCAATGAGAATTGATTTTGTATCAGGATCCGAGAATCTATTTTGAACATGACATAAAACCAGGCACATAGTGGAGAAAAAGATTTACCATGAAGAAAGGTTTGAGAATACCTCTGAATTAGGTTGAAATACATGAAGAAGAGGCAAGGAAAGAACAAATTACAGTTAAAAGATGCAGATTTGAGAGTCGTTATACCTCTGTGTCCTCTGCCGTGACTGATGCATCACCTGTGAAAGTCGAGAAATTAATATATTTAATAACTTGCAAAAAGAAGATTTGAAATGGAGTTAAAGTACATGATTAGCATGTGCAAACCAAAATAAAAAGAAAGGAAAGAAAAAAAACATGAACCAGGAAGTGACTCAGACATATGGTTGATGTGATTCTGACAAGGTATCAATTACAGCTTGTCTTCAGTGGGCAGAGCCAGTGTTAAATATTTAGTAGATGGACTCTGTTGTGTCTGTTGGGCGTGAGCGTGGTAAGTGTCTCCCGCTGTCTCTGTCTTGAGGAAGCCGGCTCCCCGGAGGGACCTTTGCTCCACTGTGAGCCAGCGACGAAACCTGGCTCTGTGGTCATTAACAAACTCCGTTACAAAAATGTATATGTAAGAAAGTAAATAATTATTAAAGTCATGTTAATCAGTATCTCATTTTTACAAAAAGGGATGAGAAAGAATTCTATTTTTGTCTTAATATTATAGTCAACATGACTGCTTCCTGATGACAATCAAAGTTGCTTAAAGGGATAGTTTAGATTTTTTGAATTGAGCTAAAGATCTCCTGCTGGTACTGTCTGTTTCTCCAGTGTGCTGAATGCCATCTGTAGGTAATACACCAACTGTGGATCGGTACCTCATACAACCTCACTTCAAAAAATCTGAACAGTCCCTTTAAGGTCCTGTGAAGATGCATTTTGAGAGCATGTTGACTTCAGAATTTGATGTGCATCCCGTTAAAAGTGCAAGATACAATTTAAAAAACTGATTTTATTTGTTGGACGTGTCAGAGTGAGGTTGTTCAAATGTCAGAGTGAGGCTGGAAATTGAATTTCGAGCTAGCCGTGCAGCTTGAGATCAGAATAAGATACTTTGTGCTGGCATTGTGTTGTTGTTTTGTTCTAAGAAGGACAATTAAAATATAATTAGATGCATAATAAAATATAGAGATAAATATATATAATATAAGATGGTTTGGTTTCAGTTGATGTCTTACCATAGACTTCCCCAGCTATGCAGCATTGTCTGAAGAGCAGACGGTTCTGCGTTAGTGTCCCAGTTTTGTCACTCAGCAGGTATCCCACTTGGCCGAGCTCCTCGTTCAGTGAGGTATTCCTGGCCTGGGCCGGTCTGTCTGCCCGCTGCCAATACATCTCCATATCCCAGCCGATAAACAGGCTGTGGACCGAGTGGATCACCTCAAACCTGTGGACACACAGACGTGGAGGACACATACACAGTGAGACAGTACACACACACACACACAAACACAGGTGTATTTCAGACTTCCTCTCTTTCCTTAAATTGAGTGCAGTGCTGTGGGTGGAACTAACGAGATGTAGAGAGAAATGGGCATGGCCGGGCTGAGCAGGATGATGTAGCTCCAGAAGACGAGGAACCCGGTGTAGACGGGGTTGCCGTCAACCACCATAGGAGACAGAGTCCCCGTGTGGCTCATGACCCAACTCGAAAACACGCCAGCGCCGATGGCAAGGAGCAGAGCTGTGAGCAGCACGGACAGGACGATCTACAGATCCAGACACACACAGTTTAGAATAACTCCTCGAGTTGTCGTGCTCGTCATCCACCTGCCCTTCACCCACTCACCCCCATCACCACTCTATTGAAAACTCTTTCCGTTCGAGTCCTCTTCACTCTCAGTTTCCCGCAGTTCCTCATGATCTTGGTGTCCGCGCCTGGTACAGAGCAGACAGCTATTAGATGCCATCGCTCCGGCGGCCTGCCCGGGCGAGTTGTGAGGCCATCCTGCGGCCAGAGGGTGAAGGTTCAAGCCCTTGTGTCAGTGAGCAACTGCTGACGTGCCCTTGAGCAAAGATGCTGCATCCCTACCAGTTCCCGTGGGGTGTTTGACCCGGCTGCTGAGAGGTCAGGGAGAATTTCCCTTGCAGGGATTAACAAAGTTCTAGTGATGTCTCAATCTTTTATAGACATACTGAGACAACACATTCTCACTTCCAACTCAAGTCATATGCAGACACTTGGTCAGTGGTCCAACACTTCAAACTATGACGTCCTACATACCCCTCTAGAGTCAGATTTGGACTTTTCAGGGACGGCGTGTCAGTTTCTGCTTATCATAAGCATAGTGTCTTTAAAAAAAAAAATAGACTTCCATCATCTCAAGAAATGTACAGTTTCCGCTCATTACATGCAAACAGTCTCTTTTCAAAATACACAAATAATAAAGTAGGTTTACTTAGATCTTAGGTTGACTTACGCAACAAAGCTACTTGGTTAGGTTTAGGAAAAGATCCTGGTTGGGGGTTAAAACTAATTACACTTGTTCCATACAGCCGCAGCGCTGGTTAAGTTACGTGACAACAAAACTATGGTTAAAATAACTTAACATTGAATTGGCTTCATAAAACACAGAAACAGTGGTCTCCTGGGTGAAAGTCTTGTGTTTGTTTGACCCATCCAAACACCTTTTCTGTCCAATGCAGATTTTCTCGCTCTTTATACTACGCCAGTTGCTCTGACCATCTATTAATGATGCGGATGGATTTACATTGGGAGTGAGTCGAAAGTCGGGTGCCTCTAAAGACGCTAAAGGATGCCCCGGTGCGTCCGTATCAGACGCCGAGGGCTACTGACCAAACATCGGTATTTGACGAGTTGGGAGGGAGAACTCAATTTGCCTGAGAATGGTTTGCCATATCTTCAAACTGAAACAGAAACTGACTCCGACTTCATCCGACTGCAACAACATCAACCCTGATCATGCATAATCTAAAGTAGGCCGTGTCAACCGTGTGTGAGGGGGGGGGTTAAGAGTTATAATCAGGCTGAACCGGGGTCACACCAATAGACAGTCTCTGATGAATGTTATGAAACCCATCTCTGGAAGAATTTGATCTATTGATCTGTTTTACCAGAACTGAAAAGGGTCATAGCAGCGAGATCCATGACACCTCCGCCTGGTCCAGTAATCTCCGATCAATGATCACTTAAAAAGACAGGAGGAGCCTGTAATCTGCCAGACGTTAACAGACCCACATTTAAGACACAGCTGCAAGAGTTAAGTACTGTCCATAATTAGCAGTATAATGTATTGCACATAATAAAATTTGTCATTGAAACAAGCGGAGGCCACAGTAGAAGGGGAAATGAGGATAGGTGGCATGGACACAAAAACATTTTTATCTTGGTTATCATACACCGCTATTGGTCATTGTGCAAAACACAAGAGCTTCTCTTCACCTTGTTTTCCTCAGATCATATTTAGACTCGACAGACCAGTTTGACGGTAGCTAGCACCCATTTTCTGAACAAAAACTGTATCGTTTATCCGCTCACTAACATCTCAGGCATAGAAATTCCACAGAAATCCCCTTCTCGACGCTGAATAAATCCTGCTACATGTACCAGTGTATACGGCCAAGCCGTAGGCAAACTCTGTGTTGCGTAGGACTGTTCCCCTCAGGAGGACGTGCTCATTTTCCAGCAGAAAACACTCTCCTCGCCAGTGCAGCTGGCCTCTGAAGGTGTAAAGGCGATTGTTGGGCTCCTCACAAAGCACGACACCTGTAAAGTGAGCAGGTTACATTTGCTCTTACTTTGGCCAAGTAATGCAATTCTGTAAAATGGTTTACTTGTTTGCTTTTGCTCCATTTTAAACACATTGGAATTTGCATTCTTAATAAGAAAAACATTTATTCACCATCAAAGGCCGCAAGCGCCTCCTCTGAGGGGTGAGAGGTCAGCTCATTGTGTGTGGCACTGAGCGCCTGCCGGAACTTGAGATTAGTCTCTCTGTCGGAAGAAAAGACATTTTATTGGACATCTCTATTGTCCACTCGTGTGGGAATTTGTCTCCAACTTCACAGATATACATACGCTTCCTTATATCATTAAGCTATATCGCTTCCTTTGCGATTTTTTATTGTTTAGTAAGATGACAGAGGATGGAATAAATTATCTATTGATGTCATTTAAATTCATTAAACAAAGGATGTAAAGGGTCCTGAACTAGTTTGTTATATTTGCCAATAATATCATTATTAGGCAGGTACTGATACCGTGTCTTTTCGCTTTATCAGTATCTTGGGGAGGGGAAAGTGACTTGACTTGGGGCTCGACTCGACTGGCCTAAGAAAAAGTGACTTGGGACTTACTCGAGACTTGGACCAAATTACTTGATTCGCACGTCTGCTGTTTAGAAGTCTGGAAGAAATTTATTTAATTATATAGACTCATTAAAAGGTATTTACTTTGCAATAAACCACAAGGCAGGTATACCTCTCAAACTGGTTCTAACTGGTAACAAAGAGTCTCATGTTGTGCAAACGGATAGCACTCCTTCACTGATCCCACGCTGTTTCGGGCTCATATGTATCGTAGACCTTTTACACTTCTCTGAGCCACCAAGAAGCCTCTGATCCGCTGACCCAGAGCGTATGAATGATTTTAGACCTTTAGTGACCAAGTTCTTGTTGTCCTCATGGCAAAAGAACAGAAGACCGATGATCTTGGTCATTAAAAATCAATATAAAGTATAGAAATTATATATTTTTACACTATACTTCTTTTAATAATATAGTTTATGTTGCAGAACTTAATTGTTTTTACTTGTTTTAATATACTACTAATATTACCAGTATAATCATCATGAAGTACAGACATGATATATGATGAATTAAATGTTGAATTTGAGGTTTAGTTTCTTACCCGTCGATATCTGCTGTCTCCACATAACACAGACTGTGAGGTTCTGAACTACACAGGAGGAGAAGGTCAGCCTGGGAGGAAATAGAGAAAACAGTCAAATTAAATAAAGAGTGCTTCGTAGAAAGTTACTGGACACACAAATAGAGCTAGGAAACGTTTAGCAGCTGCAGGCTGCCACGCTGATTCCTATGCTTTTCAGGTTACAGAGTAGGTCAACAAGCAATTCATGCAATCGTATCCTCCTTAAGCAACAATTAATACTCAGACACTGTTTCCTGTACTGCTGTTCATTTCCGTGTTTTATAAATTGAAAATCTCACAGGGATGACTTGGTCTTTGTGGATCCGCAGCACATCTCCCACATGCAGATCCCTCCACTGTCCTTTGTTGAAACTGAGACAATGGACGGACGAGGGGTGAGCAAATGGAAAAAAAAATAATCAACGGCTTTCATATGACGACATTTTATTAAATTTGCTGGTTTCAGAACTCTTAAATATGCAATGCTACCATATATAACAACTTTGTTTTCATAGAGCAGAAGTAATGTTTTACAAGATTTCATATTAAAGACACAAAGGTAAAGAAAATCCACTATCAAATTTGAAAATATCCAAACCCAAAACTATTCATTTTAAATACACAAACTAACCCAACACACCAAATATATCAACTAAATGTAAATGATGAATGAACAGCAGATGTGGCCTATATATTAAAACATTACAAGTTCAGGAACACACATTTTTTCTTTCCTTCTATAAGTGAAATATTTTTTAGTTATGCACAATATTGGATTTCTTTTGATATTTACACATTCTAAACAACAGTTGCGGTCGCTGAGACAATCATGAAAACAGGCACAACTGGGGCAAATTTGACCTATTTCACAAGTTGCAAAACAAGGTACCTCCGTATCGCAGACATATTTGTTTTTACACCTGCTCCGCCAACCGTTTGATGTGCCGATATCATTGTGTATTCTTGATATATGTGACTATACTAGTACTTTACAGCGAAACATGCCAACGCCTTTAACTGAAATGCTATCTGCTAGTGCTAAAAAGCAATGGTCTTTATTGCGGATCTCAAGCGGTTACTACACTTGAGGGTAGTCTAGTGAACAAATGATCTTCTTACATCGTCTCTTAGTTCACAAGGTGAAGCGTATTATCAGGAGAGTAACATTCTCAGAAAACAGACTGAGGCCAACGTATCTCTGAAGACAGGAGAAGATGTCATCAAGAGGTTGGTCAAAGTTCGTGTCTTCCAATAGGTGTGGAAAATGTTTTTGCCCTGCTCTAATGCACAAAGGGACCATTTAGGGATTCACTCATTCACACTTCATTAGAGCTTCATTACAGGGCCGTTTCAAACTGGAAGTCCTGAGAGAATAACAAACTGTCTTTGTCCTCACCTCTGGGAGATGAGTACGTCACAGGGTCGGGAGTTAATCTCAGCGTCGCTGCGTCTCCTCGCCTGGACCACAGATGGAGAAAGAAAGAGAGAGACAAAAAGAGAATGAGAGAAGAGACAGAGATGAGACTGAGGAGCGTGAAGGATGGAGGAAAAGAGTGATGGACGGGGAACGTGCGAGAGGGAGTGAGGGTGGCCGTGAGAGGTTGAACAGGAGAAAGGAGAACCGCCATTACGGGGCTCTACAGTGACACCAGCTGGGAGATTTACACCCTCCACTAAATGATTAGTCAATAGAGAGGGGTCAAGCAAGCGTTTCACCCAGAGCTGTTAACGACCGTAACTCAGTGATGCACTTAACCAGAGAATTCTCCATGCAAAACATCACGCCTGCATTTAAAAGGAAAAGCTTTAATGATAGGAGAGAAAATTAATGCTACTGGGATGACTGGTTTTGTCAATGAGGAGAGGACAAGGAGTCAATGCGGACAATGAAGGAGGGAGAAGAGTGCACACATTCTTAAGTGCTATGTGCATAAATGCATGCGCGAGGCCGGTCGTATATATTTGTGTTTAAGATGCATTTGTGTGTGAGCGGGTGGAATCACCGCTGATGGGATGTCGTCGTCCCCCCCCCCCCCCCCCCAGACTCCACCAGGGTGAGAGAGGGAGGGGAGGGGGGCACTACGGAGTGACTGGCAGTCTCACCATGTCGTTGGCAAGGTCTTTTATCCCTCTCACAGAGAGTACGATGGTCAGCGGGATGATGGTGATGTACCAGGGAATGGCTGAGATGGCAGGGACACACTGGAAACCACATGCAAGCACGAACACACAGGCAGGCAGGCAGGCAGGCAGGCGCACACACACACACACACACACACACACACACACACACATATACCGTATAAACTATACACACACACACACACACAAAGTGCTTCCACAAATGATAATAAAGCAAAAAACAAATTAAGAAAAATATAGTAAGTGGACCTTGAGTGAAAAGGATTTTGTCAAACTGTACTAATGGAACTCATGATGTCCCGATTAAGGGATTAAATAAGACGACATCCTGTTGAAGAACTTTTTAGTTGAGGTGAATGAAAAATAATTTCCTCAGATTTTTGTTAGTATTCACGATTTGTTTTCAGCACCCATTGATTTCTGGGATTCACTGATGTTGCTCTTTTCTTCGACTATTACCAAGATAAGAAAAAAAACATCTTGTTTTTACAGTCCACAATTTTTTGTCCAATGCAAAGGAAACTTACATTTAACATTTTAAAAACATAAAAAACCACATTAATTATTACATTTCTAGGTTAAAGAAATACTATTGGTCCATTGATCACAATTAATACTATAAAAAGCCCTTGGATGATATTTTGTGCACTCAGCTGCACTTCCGATGCTTTTTGATTTTCCAGAACCACCAGTGCAGGAAAATCACACATCTACTTTGTTTAAATTTGTTTAACAGTACCTTGATTTCACTACTGCTGACGTTCTTCTTTTTATAGACTTTTCTTGGTTATGTGCCGGAGTATTTGCACACGGCAACAACACCTTTCATTATATAGTGTTTAGGGGGCGTTGCATATGCTAATAAACAACAGGCCATCATTTCCATGACTTCAGACTGTCTGCACATAAAAAAAAAGATCATCTAGAGTCAAAGCATGAGCTACACCAGCAGAGACTTCATCTGACCTGCAACACCACCATGAGGAGGAAGTAGAGATTGGCCACTCGCTGAAACTGTTCAAACAGTGTCAGGGGCAGGAAAGTCAGGGGGGAGTACTTGTAGCTGCGGATCAGATTGTCCTGGCAACCGACACGAACGCCAACAGAGGGAGAAGCACAAGGGAAACACACAGTGTTAGCACATTAACCTGCTCCTCTGTGCATCAGCATGCCAACAGGTGTTAGATTACACTGTGGAGGGAAAGAGGCGCATGCGCGGGTGACTCACCGCGTATCTCCCCCAGCGAAAGCACAGGAAGGATTTCTTCTGCTTGTGGTAGTGACCGCTGTTCGCCCTCACCTCCCATGTAAGGCCTGTCAGACACACGGAAGGCCGAGTATTAGCTCTCAGAACCCATTCACAAACAATCACTTCATGTATCATGTTACATCTGCAGACAACAGATGGGACGTGAGAAGTACACATGAGAAGTGTGTATGCGTGCTTCTGTGAATGTGTATTAATATGCAAGCGTATGTGGTGGGCTAATGTGGATCTCAAAGGGAGTCTTGCGTTGCCTCAAGAAGGCAAAAAACAACTAATAGCATCTGTTGAAGAAACGTGATCCCCAATAGGAGAATATTTCAATCTACATTAAAGATCACATACCGGCTGTCGCCTGTATATGACACTGACAGTTTGTGTAAATGGATACGAATGTTGTAGTACGTTTCGTTTCAAATCAAAGACGCTGAACTCCGCTCGCCTCTGAATGCGTGTCAGTAGACGCGGTGAGAAAAAGAGACACAGAGCATCAGGTGGAGGAAAAAGGAAAATGGAGGATGAGGATCAAAAGAGACGTACCAGATTCAAGGCTTTCCTTGGCCATGATGCAGAGGAGACGTTTGTCGACTTGGGTTATGCTACATGGAGGAGACAACAGAGTGAAATGGCTGCTGGTGAGCCTCTCTAAGATACCGTCTTGTTACTCATTACACTCATTTACCATGACGCTACAGCCAAAAGGTTAGAAATCACTGACGCGGATCTAAAAAGACCAAGTCCTCACCAAAGCTCTACAAACTAACCCATCCTCGACTGAATAAACAAAATGTTACTGAGGTGAGGCTTGTTTTGTTTTTTTTCTCTCCCATATGATGAAATACTTAGAAATGTACCAACTCTTCTGTCTGAATCTCTTCCGGAAGCTGGATGAGCAATCCTGGTAAGAGAGACCCGAGGCTGCTCCGATCTAACCATCTGAATCAAACCTGCGAGGATTAACATGGAGAAAAAAATCAGCACGCCACATTGTACCTGTTGCTAAGTCATCAGAACACATTTAACGACAATAGCTGTTAATAGTAATAGCGTTGTAATAACTCACACAACTTACCTGCATTGTTAGCCAGCTCTGTCCGTGGGCATTGTGGCGTACTCGCAGCCAGGTGATGCAGCCGAGTCATCAATCACGAAGCTCTACCGACCACAGATGTAGATAAACATGATTGTTTTCATAACCATTATTCAGCTGCTTTTCATAAACACACACCAGTTTCATCCATCCCCCCCCTTCGTTTCTCTGTACGCCCCGGGGCCCCGCCTTCCTCTCACTCCCAGGTGAAGGATCCGGTATCACAGACCGGTCTCCCTGTGCACCTTATCTGAGGAGAGGAGGAGGAATGGAGGAGGGGCACCAAGGCCAGTGGAGCATAAACATATTAAATCACAGTTTCGTTTATGTCATTTTCCACAGCTATTAAAATGTAAAAACAGAAACATCTTTAGTCTTTAGGAGTAGACTACCACAAACAAACATTGGAGACTATCTGGGTGAACTGTTCTAACTAACCTAGACAACTTCGGTGTCCCAGAAAATCTTTGCAACAGCAGGGTAGTGGTGATACAGTGGGAGTATTGGTTTACAGTCATGTGAAAGCAGCAAAACTTTGCATTGTCAAACTCGGATTCTCATTTACAGGTTGTGTTTTTTTCTCCTTTCTCCCGCAATCTCTCTCTACATACAGTATTATCCTTATCATTATATTTTGTATAGAAATCTAATCTGACAAAAGATGTGTATTATGCAATATAGTTTAAATAAACCTTGCCACTAGTCTAGATAACGTTTGATAAATTCCTCTGACCTAATTAACAGTGTGCTTCCAAAAACACAAAAAAAAATGTTATTTTATTCATGACATGACTAAGGGGCAGTCACAGTTTGAGTTATACTGGATGTGAAAAATGAAACATTAAAACACAAAGAATAAAGTTTGTCTTTAGATAAAAGTAAAGCGGTGCGTTATTTATATAAGGGCTGTAGTTAACCTTTCTGCCTTCTTCATGAATCTAATGCCACCTGGTGGAGGTAAGCACCCACTGCAATTTACCCATCAGATGAAGGTCAAAAAGGGTGAATTTGACAACAATGGCTTCTCTGAACAAAAGGCAGCTCGCTGGATATATATATATATATATATATATATATATATATATATATATATATATATATATATATATATATATATATATATATATATATATATATATAGATAGATAGATAGATAGATAGATAGATAGATAGATAGATAGATAGATAGATAGATAGATAGATAGATAGATAGATAGATAGATAGATATATATATATATGTTCTCTCAATGTCAGTTAAATGTACTATTTGTGGTTTCATATCTTTGTCTCATTTCTCTTTCCTATGTAAGTGAGGTCGTCCCCACAAATGCCACATATCAACACCTGAAGGTGTGCGTATGTTACGTCTTATATATGTGTGTGTGTGTGTGTGTGTGTGTGCATATCTAGGGCGATCTTTCCTATCTATTTTTACAGCTGGGCTGTGCAGCACAGTGGTTAGGGAGATGTGCCGATGGTGTGGCGCACGCTCTTAGGCCTCCACAAACAATGGCAGTCAATAGGCCAGGCGTTCCCACCACAGTGTAACCGTTGCCTATCACGGCTGCTAAACCTCACAACCATCAGCACGTAGGAGAACGGTCTCATGTCTAATTTCTACTCCGATATAAATTGATCCTATCTTTCTTCAAATTAGCAAACATGAGCATTTCGAAATAATATTTAATCTAAGTCATAAATCCCAAACCAAAAATGTAATTCTTTCTTCAAAATAGAGAAATAAAATATTCAATTGCATCTGGAAATTGTAAGCAGAAATGAGCAGCATGAGAAATTAAAAATGTAATCTTAAAGCAAAAAGACAGACGATGAAAAACACTAAAAGAACAGTCTCACATTATTTAAAGTCGGTCTGAAATCACATATCTACGTTGAAAAAGCTCTAATCATTCCTCCTGTCCATACCGACCGAAAAGAGATTGAGATTATTACAGCATTTAATGTACATATGGACTTCATGTGAGTAATGTTTTGAGAGAGACAAAATGTAACATTGCACTTTAAATGCACGTATGTATGCTATATACTCCTAGTTTGTCTCTGCTAGAAGTAAGAAAGTAAGAAAGAAACTGGCAAGTCAAAAACAGAGTTCCTTTAGATAATCGTATTACTCATGCCGTTTCGTGTGCTAGCTGCCAACATTAGCAGCACTTCTTATGAATTTCTATAACTTTTAAGTTCTTGGAACCAACTGCCAAAGACGTCACTTATTATATATCTAAAAATGAAACATTTCCAGTTCACATCTAGCTAAGATTCACATTCTTACCGCAGCATCAGCAGCCAGTGAGAAACACACAAGAGGAGGAGATGACAAGTTTAACTTCCTCATGTTTTCTTCATTAGAAAATGTTAATGTGAACAAACTGCTAAACCAGAAAAGGCTTAAAAAAACCGCAATGCCCGTCAGATATGTACAATTACAGATTAATTTCTTGATATCTTGAGGAAGTCATTGAGCTGTACTCCAAACATATTGACACATTTTTTGACTCCTTTCTTTCACTTAAGTGTGTTTTTTTTAAAAGCATTGATGAGCACAGAGAAATCATAATTACACACAACCATGAAAACCACAATTTGCAAGACCCACACACAAACACATGCATTATCTCTATGCATTTTGTCACACAGTTAGAAACAAAAGGCTGAGTTTCCACTACATATGTTCGTTCTCATCTCGTTCTGTATCTCACAGGATCTCAGCAGTCCATGACCCTCAGACTACCTCTGACTTCACTACAGTGAGTGTGAGAAAGCAGCTCTGGGCTGTGGGAAGCTTCTCAATGCTGTTATTTCACAGGGGACCTACATTACAACTGTAAAGGGTTTTTTAAGTGGCACTGTGCAAGAGTCACACTGCAGCCGACTAGGAGGAGACGATACCCTCAACTCAACTTCCTGTAAAAAGTGGTTAACTGCTCAGTTGTGAGTTGAGGAGAAGGAATCAGGCCAGCAGACCCCAAAATATCACATATATAAACCCCTTAAGAGGGTTGTAAAAATATACAGGGTTTGACATGATATACAAGCGGTGTGAAGTAGGTTAAGATGAAGCAAAGACAAAGCAGCGGTATTTCTTGAAGTGGAGTTTCAGAGTACTGCAGCGTGTCGAAAGTAGAACATGGTGGGGTTTGTGTTTGGGTGGGAGAGTGTGTGTGTGTGTGTGTGTGTGTGTGTGTGTGTGTGTATGAGAGAGGAGTGGGGGGTGACATAACATAAAAATTCACAAGAACAAACTGGTTAGGCTAACCCCCAATGATGACTAACTGAGCCATTGGTGACTTTACACCTGAGCAAAGTGTGACAGTGCAGAGAAACATGTCACTAGCGGGTGTAACGGACCACTGTCAATCCCTGATCCCTTCGGACCCCCCACAGACAATAGTCAGTGCATGGCAGTCGGTACGCCCCCCCCCCCCCCCAACTAACCAATGACAGCAGTAGACCAGCAGCTCCTGCGATCTGTTAGGTAAAGTTACTGCTTCTGTCAAACGAATTTCTGGCTTTAAAGAGAGGGCTTCAGTTTTCTGTCGGAGGGCAAATAAATATACAAATATACGGATGACAAATATAAAAAAACAACAACAGCTTCCATGCTGGTAATTCCGCCTGCTTTTCAAAACTGGGAGCGTGCCACCATCTACTGTAAATAATACACTGACTGTGTATAAGTACATACAACTCCTCTTCAAAAGAATCTGAGCTGTCCCTTTAATAACATCAGCACAAGCGTGAAAGCCGGTTTGGTTGGCTCTCCCTTGAACTCCTAGAAAGCATGGCTAGTAGCAAAACTGAAGACTAAATCAATCAACAATAACTGAACCAAAACAATCTTTGCTTTCAATCAACCAGGAAATTATGGAAAATGTAGCAAAACATAATGCTAAACACAAACAAACTCGGTATAGTAAGTGTTTGCGATCATACAGATGCAGTACTACCAGCACCATACGTGTATTAATCCAGTTAATAGTAGTCCTGTTTAACTTGTGTTTGCTGAAGCTACAGTGCTTACTGTTAAAAAATGAATCAATAAATTTGTGATCCGTTTTAAGGACCGATGTCTTCTGTATGAACAAGTGAGTGCCACAGGCCGGCTGGGAAGATATTGAAACTAATTGTTGGGTTTCAGGCTTTTGTTTTGCTGACAATAAGAAAAGTATCATTTAAAACCAGCCTTAACCTTTAACAAAGACTCGCGAGGAAGGCCCACTGCATCTTTATTTTGGGAAAGGAGCAAAGCTACGAGCAGCAAGGTGGTCATCAGCGAGCTGCCTTTTGGTCATTCTCTCCCTTGAGAGAAATGTATACGAGGCGTGATTACCTCTCCGACCGAAGTGTTGACTGCACTGGGCGGTCACTGTATTGTTATAAAACCCCTCCTAATGCTCGAGATTAATCAAACACACAGAGAAATCATCTGCAACAGGATGTGGGTGTTGCCACACAATGAGAAAGTGGCAGTGGTATAACTTATGCTGGCATACCTTGATGTACCACAGTGCTTTCTGATTGTGCTCATTTGCGCAGTGAGTCATCCTCAAAGGGAGCAGATACAGTCAGTACTGAACAACAGTAAAGTCAATCAAAGCTGAATAACTTATTAATTAACCCTTACCTGTATCATTTGACATTTGTATTAGATGGCATGACCTTCACAAATACACATATCCGCTGTGCAGAGGATTGTGGGTCAGAATAGCCAGAGAAGCCTGCTGGTTTGCATACTGCAAAATGTGACCGGACGCAGTAGGGCATACTGTTTTTTTTGGCATACTGCATCTGACATACTAAATCTTTCTGTCAAAAGTATGTTAGTATGAGCTTTAGAACACATGTTAATATGTTTACTTCTCATCAAACCCTTCAGACTAATCCGCATCAATAAATAAAATCTGATATGTTACTACCTCTTTAGAAATCTGGAGACTAACTTTTACTGAGTGTTGGAACATGGCTGACTGCGGTGTCTGTGGTTACAGTGAGTCAGAAAGAAAAATCTGATGGAATTTTCTGAAAACACAGAGCTGATGGCTCAGAGGACATCCCCCCCTACTGATTTGGACAGCCCCCACACTCAGCAAGCCACAGTGACATGTTCAGCACAAACTGCAGAAGAGTGATCTTGTACGATGTGGTTTGGTTTTCCATTTTGGTGTCATTGTTTAGTGCGGTGGTGCCGTTCAGATCAGTCTTCACCACTTTGGGGGGGGGGGGGAGTTGTTTTCGAGCCCGACTGTTTCTCTCAATGACAGAACTTACAATAAGAGGTGGTCATGATGGAAGACTGAGCACGTCAATGGTGCTTCTTGTGTTGACTCGATCATGCCAAGGTCTATAGTTGTGGGGAACTTTGCAGCTGATATTTCTGGTTTTCTCCAACGACAAGATACCTTGTTGCACAGCCGGATAATTACTGAGGCGATGAGGACGGACTCGATTGAGCTTCATACTTGTATGCGTTGGGCTTCAGACTTTGGAATTAAGAAAATGCAAGGCTTGAACACACAAGAAGATCACACAATCTGACATACCACCCGAGGATGCAGTGGATGGTATCTGGACCAGTGAAGATGGATGGATGCTGGAAGAGCTAGATGTAACGTCTGAGTTGCATTGTAGTTAAGAGCTAGCTGAAACAGCTGAGAAAAAAATAATCGTAAACCATACAGCTTTTGATGGAGGCTACAGCTCTAGGGAAGAAGCTGTTCCTCAGTCTGTTTGTACATGTTTTTATAGTTCTGTACCTTCTCCCCGATGGCCGGGGGACAAACAGACTGTTTGTCCCCCGGGTGGGTTGGGTCCTTGCTGATGTTGCTAGCCTTCTCGTGTAGATGGCTAGCATATACTGTGTCCAGAGTCGGGAGCTTGGTTCCTACGATCCTCTGCGCTGTTTTGACCCGGGCCAGGTCTCTCCGGTTCTCTGCAGTGGAGCTGGTGTACCACACGGTGGCGCAGTGGCAGTCTCCTATAGAACTTAACCAGGAGCTGAGAGGGGAGTTTGGCTTTATTGAGTTTCCTCAAGAAGAAGAGCCTCTGTTGGGCTTTCTTCACCAGGTGGGGGGGTGTTAAGGGCCCATGTCAGATCCTTTGTGATGTGGAGTCCCAGGAATTTGATTTCACTTACATTCTCCACCTCACCGTATATGTGGAGAGGGGGAGGTGTGGTCTTCCTGGTTCTCCTGAAATCCACAATGATCTCTTTGGTTTTTGTAGTGTTAAGGACCAGGTTATTGTCAGTACACCACTCAACCAGATGTTGTACCTCCTCTCCGTAAAGCGCCTCCTCGTTGTTTGATATCAGTCCCACTATAGTGGTGTCATCAGCGAACTTCACTATAGTGTTAGAGGAGTGGATGGGGGTGCAGTCATGGGTGTAAAGGGTGAAATGAGCCGGACTGAGCACACAGCCCTGCGGAGCTCCTGTGTTCAAGATGAGGGTGGAGGATGAGCGGTTGCCCATTCTGACGGTTTGTTATCTATTTAGCATAACATGTTAGCATTACTATCAAAGTACAGGTGTGGCTCATTGGTTTTAAGGCCAACATGAACTCTCTCTGAAGTGTTCTTTGGACGGATGGATCAATGGACTAACCAATAGGGACGGACCATGCGGAGCATTCATAATTCATCCATGTGAGCTGATGTTTTGCGTTCACAAAATGGTCAATGCACCGCCAAACAAATGTCAAAATCTCTCAATACTTTTAAAAATGAAGTACGAAATTAAGAGGCGTCAAAGAATTGTGCATGGCGTTTGACCAACGATGACCCTTTAAGGAACTTAGCTAATTCAAAAAATCTTGAAAAGCTAGAATGTAACACATCGTCTAGCCGGCGGCTAGCAGCTTGAGCTAGCAGCTTGAGCTAACAGCGTTGGCCTTCCACAACAACAGCCAGCAACACGTATCAATTTTCACTCATTACTTGCATAGTGTCTTTCCAAAATAAACTTCTGTCTTCACAGGAAACTCAGTTAGGCTGAGGCAACAAAAGCACTTAGTTTAGGATCGTTCAAGATTATGTGGATAACATACACAAACATTTGGGGGGATATCTACGAATAAGGGCTCATTATTTTTTTAGTAGGTATTGCTGAGAACGCTGGATTAGACCAGTCTGCTCCACTATATCTTTACATAGCAATTTGTTGTTTGCTGCGATATTAATGCTCTGAATCCCAAAGTTTGCAAACATACAATTTGGTGACATCATTTCAACACTGACATTAGGTTAGTAGGACCAATCAAAAGCCCTCTTTAAATGTCACTGTGGGCACGTGTGTTACGGGGGGGAGGAGCTACAGATGCAAAATGTACTGTTTGACATTCACATTCAGCAAAAATCATTTTCCCATTGAAATGGGAGAAGTCTTCCATCTGAAGAGAAATAGGATCCACAAGTTGTTATGCTGAGCAACAGAGCATTGTAGATTGAGAGCAACTTTGGAGGATGTCAATAATGTTTTCAGGTTTAAACGGGTAAATGTATCACTAAATTACCATAATAAATAAATATTTCTAATAACATCTCTTTTACCTCTCATTTATTTCAGTTTTTTTTTTTAAATCATGGTTTCTGATTAATCAAATTTCTATAAGCTATAGAATTTACTTTTTTAATCACTCACCAATATTGATTTGTTTGTTTTAATGCAACTCCTCGTGCAATGTCTGCTGTATAGGCTACACTATTCGGCTCAGGGAATAACCCAGCTGCATCAACGTACTGTTCTGCAGCCAAAGTGCAGATGATCATGCGCATCACTGTGCAGTAACAAGAACAATAAATAAAGTAGGGCAAATGATCCGAAGTGACTCATCTCGCTGTCACCTGTTGGTTTGATCGTGACCACACATGTTGTCTTGGACTTCCGCTCTCCAAAGTGAACTTGCTGATCAGTTTCCACACATATTAAACAAAACAGCACGAGGACACGACGCGATTGGCTGCACGCATTCGGTATAATGTGCGCGCGGGGACAGCAGCCCTGCTCTCTCTTCAGCACCGCTGATTGTGATCGACAGGTAAGCGCATGTCTTTTCTGGGCAAACACGTAATATCCACACACTTGTTGATATATAATTATTTTGAATATGTTACGCCAAACTCTGTACGTTACTGTGTGTGTGTGTGTGTGTGTGTTGCAAAATTACAAGAAGCTCTCTCAAAGTCGATCCTGTCCGCCAAATCATCCCACAAGTAGTGTCTTACCGTCAGCTTTGACTTGGTTTGTGGGAGACAACAGATTAAATGTTATTAATCAATACTCACTAACTTATGGTTACCTGGTTACAAATATCCAATTAACAGGATTTTTTTGCTATATTTTCCAATGCTTTATTCTCGTGTTTTCTGTTAACCGAAAATAAAGATTGTTCCGATCCTTTCCTACCACAATGCAAAATGCTCCACCATGAAAATCCTGCAGAAAAAGTTTATCCAAGTAGTCTAAAATGTACTTCAAGTGTAATGCGAAATGTACCTTTATGTTAAAAGCTCATATCCAAAATGAGATATAACTTCGTAACTAATACATTTAGTTTTTTAACTTCTATTGGTTATTTAATCGGAATACATAATATAGTAACTTAAAAAGTATTTGAATGAAGAACATCAAACTTAAGAGTAGCCTGCAGTTGACAGTTTTTTTTCTTATAAAATAAAAAAAACTTTTTATTGCAGTTCCATGTCCACCTCGAGGAGCCCCGACGGTCACGGGGCAGCTGCTCCGTGCCAGCCCTCCTCCTCCTCCTCAGTCGAGCACGATCCGGACCCGGGACTCCTCTTCCCGATGACACGGTCCTCCATGCTGACTCGCCGTCTCCTGCGTTTGCGGGCCAACGCGAGCGGCCCCGTCGCACGCCGCAAGAGGGAGATGATCCCCACGGACAAGAAGGATTCCGCCTACTGGGACAAGCGACTCAAGAACAACGAGGCGGCCAAGCGGTCCAGGGAGAAGAGGAGGCTGAGCGACCTGATGCTGGAGGGTCAGCTGCTGGCTCTGAGCGAGGAGAACGCGCAGCTGCGCGCTCAGATGCTCAGCATGCATCGAGGCGACCTGAGGGCAGAAAGGAGGAAAGCGGCCTCCGCTTTTGCAACATCCACTGCACCGGGTTCTACTTTGCCCCCATCACCTCGACCGGTTCACTTCCCTGCCCTCTTCCAGCCACGACTCTGGGGCCACAGCAGTGGCGGCGGCCTGGCTTCATTCCTGGGCGCGAGGCAACAAGAAACAGCCACCCACCCGTTTGAGGCCCAGATGCCTTGCTTGAGCTCACCAAGAGGCGTTGGTGGTTTTAATCCACATGGTTATCACAACTGTGGCACGCAGCGAGGCATCTCCCCCCTCTACGGGCCCCGCGGCCTCTCTCCCGGAGCTGCGTTGGAGGCCGGGCGGTCAGCAGAGATGGAGGCTCAGCGACAGGTCTCCTCCAGCGACGACATCCACAAGCCCGCCGAGGCATTCCCGCCCACGCCTGACGCACTCCGCCACGCGTCCATTCTGTCGCATAGGAACTGGCCCCATCTCAATCACTCGGCAGTGATGCGCAATAACTTTCTGCTGCCATGGCGGTCGTCCTATCTGGCCCCACCGGCCGTCTACCCGGACCTGCCTCTCTACATACGGGAGAGACCAGGCCAGGGTCTCGGCGTGGAGGCGGACTCTCTGTTCAAGAGCCGTGGACCGGCGGGGCTGCCCCCCCTCGGGATGCACCTCAGTCCTGATGGACGCTAACAAAACAAAGCCTACTGTGCATTTGGTGCTTGACGTCTTGTAAACATGTAATTACAGATGTGGATTATAAAAAAATGAGCCGTTATAACTTGAGAAGGGTTTAAAAAGTTCAATATTGTTCAATTACCTGGTCATATTTGGTCAGATTACAGCGGGCTCAAGCTGTACCGTAATATACAGAATATTCTAATGCAGCACACTGTGTGGATTTGCTGTCTGACTTTCTGTGGTTTCAAACGTGTTTCAATTTTTTTCTATCAGCGGTTACATTGCACGCACAAACCAGTGCTTTAGAATAACTGTAAACCTTGTTAGCAATAGGGATGATAATGCTTCAAATATTGTATTACTTTGATTCATTAAAGTATATACTAACCAACAACCTCATTTGTTGTC
This sequence comes from Cebidichthys violaceus, assembly GCF_023349555.1. Classification (NCBI taxonomy): domain Eukaryota; kingdom Metazoa; phylum Chordata; class Actinopteri; order Perciformes; family Stichaeidae; genus Cebidichthys; species Cebidichthys violaceus. The sequence goes on from NW_027176561.1 coordinate 1,154,994, forward strand.
ATGATTATATTAGAGACATTGGGTAGACTTTGGTGGGGTTAAGATTCATAGTTTGTGATTTTTATTTTTTAATTTTTACCGTTTATCTGCGGTGAAAAACTTCACCACCGTGGTATTTCCCTTTATCCGTACTGCGTGATTTCCCAGCAGCCTGCGATTCAATGGAAAAACAAACGTTGAACCGTTCATTTGTAGGCTTACAGCTCTGTTACATCATCTTCTGTTGCATCAGGGGACGCAGTTCATTTGTGCTTAATTTTTTGTTTAAGTCTGGATATCAATACAATGACTAAATGCTTGCAACCACGAGGTTCCTTCAAATGACTGGTGCGCGACTGTATTGCCAAATATTTTTTTTCCCCACTTTTAATGAAATTGTCAATAGCTTATGTCATAGCTCTGCAACATGTTTCTTTAGCATAGGTTGGGGAAATAAAAGACAGATTAATGATATTTTAAAGATCAGTCCTAAATGGCATTTGGGGGGAAAAAAATCCCAAAGTTTAAAAAAAAAGTTACATGATGAACCAAAATAAAGTAATCTCCTACCTATCTATGTATTGTTCATTTCTGGTAATATATATTCATAGTATGCATGTAGGAGGCTGCAGCAAGATTGGTGCAAATGATGGCAACACTGTGGAAGCATCTAGAAGTTTGTATTCCATTGCATGCAGTGCAGGGAAAATCCATCCATTTGACAGTCTATTCACTGGCACTGCCTCCCTCAAATAAGCTTGAATAAAACAGTAGTCCAGGCGAATGCATTTTCACAAGCCAATCATCTTGAGCCTGCTTCAAAAAAAGTTTTACTTTTCATGAAAGTCTTTGTAAAGCAGGTTAAACTCTAAGCTTCATATACGGTGCTTTTTGGCTAGGTTTAGTTGTTAATGTTTATTGCTGTTGTAACAAAAGAGTTGTCTTAAGCGTATTCATTACTCCTGGTTATTTGCATCTCTGAACCATATTCTGTAATGGCCTCTTTACAGGTGGTCCCAATGTTCCCGAGGCCACCAGCAGAGGGCGCTACAACACAACATTGGTGGAGAGTGAACTGAAACCAGAGGCCTATTGTTTCCTAAAAATATAGTTGTGTAATTTCTGCCTCTCCCATAACTATGCATCTTTTTTTATTGCGCTGCAAGGTGCAAAAATGCTATTATTAAGAGGTGAATGAAGTAAACGCTGGAAAACATAAGTTTGAACTAAACTTCCAAAAAAGTGAAGAGGCAGCACATCCTGGATTTTAATGCAGCAATATACACAAAGACAGAGTTGACACACAGCTGGTGTTGAATCCAATAATCTTTTAGAACAATTTGCATTTAATATCATCTGTTGCACTGATGACAACGTTTGAACCCTGAATATTTCTAACCTTCATAGGTTTTGTGCACAAGCGTCAACACCTTGAACTTGTTTTCTCAAACTAAAATCAATTTAATGTGTTTTGCTGACGTAGGAACTTTGCAACAGCAGATAAGGAATGTGAGGAAGATTTAGTCGGACTTCATGGTACATCTCAAATTGGAAACCAACACCAACACAAAATTGTCTTAATTTGCTGGTTGAAAAATGTCCGTCTATTAAATCATCAATTCTGGGAGATACGGTTCACATATATGTATTTTTTTTTTTACTGTGTTTTATGTCAACTGATGTTGAACCTAAACAGTTATGTAACATACTTCAGACTTAAGAAGTCTAAACATACACATATGACTACAATAAAGGTCCACATGGAGCTCTATTTTTTTTCTAACATCAACACGTTAAGCGCATCACAACAGGAAGCAAACAGCTTACTGGTCTACATGCGACGATGTCTATACATAGAAACGGGGGTTGAGGTAAAAGCATCCTATAATGCCAAGTGAATGTTCTTTAATATATAAGAAGTGGTTCTATGGTGCGTTTTAAAAAGCAGATCAGTGAGAAGACATCAAATGCAGACAGTTAGTTGCAACTTTGACATCTACGCTGATAAGTGACAAACACTTCTCTTTTTTTTTTTCCTGTGAATCTGAGGTGCCAAAGATTTATTTAACACATGCAAAACAAATGATCATGATGACTATCGCTTCACTTTACTCGTCTCAGTTACGCTGTACCGTAAATATCTGAAAGACACATAACTCTAGACGATATCTTTATATATCCGGGCGTTGAGGCTTAATATCTTGTACTGCTGCTACGTTTAAGTGGTTTCTGGAGAGAAGCATCAGGTAAGCACCGGACATGTAAACGCGTGTGTTTAAAATATGTAATTGAAACCACAACACGTCATAATGCAGCGACGGTACAGAAAAATACTGCAGAGACCAAACAAAATGCGTGGATCTACTTCATTAAATAATGGTGTACTACTATACTCTGGGGGTGTTAAATGCACATCCTTCTGAAATTCTAGCATTCAAAACATGTCTGTTTGAAACTGACAGCATGGAACAGGTGAGAACCCTGTGTGGGAAAGCCTCTGACACCACAACACTATCAAGATCAAGGGGGGCCAGTCAGACACTTTGCATGTGACAACAGAGACAGCAAAGAAGGAGATCGGACTGAGAGCAACAAGACACGATGAGCCCCCCTCTGCCGGCATGTGCATCAATCTCATGACGCCGTCTCAAAGGAGAGTTCACTGCTCCGAGCTGTGCGTTCATCGGCGGGTGAGAGAGAGACAACGCTGACTTCTTGGGTCGTGGACTTTCTGCACACTGCAGTTGAAGGTAAGGCCTCAAGTTCATTTTCACATCTAAAGCGGTTTGGACCATGTATGTAAACGGACAACAGATATAAGGGAGGAAATGGTTTAGGCGTTAGTGACCAAGTAGGCGGTTATTTTTAATACACATAAACTACCATTCTCTTGTGCGGATCGCAGAACAACAACAACTCAATGTTGTGTGCTGTGAAATCGGTGATCAACTCGCTAAACTTTTAGTCAGCGTCAAACATTTTTCCATGTTGCCAAAATACAGGAATAAGAGACCGAGCTTTTCAGTTTTTAATATAGATGTTATCAAAACAAAATCAATCAATTCAGAATAGATTACTAGAACGAGTTATTCTATATTATCTGTCAAGTATCGTTTGAGGAAGAGGAAGTGTTACTACCTTGTAAATATCTTATAATATATAAGATAATTTAGGACAGTTTTGGACATGGTGAGTTCATATTGCAAAAGTCCTTACAGTAAAATGTTGATAATGTTTTTATAAATTGGCCAAAGCTGTGATTGAAATTGTGAAACCAATTAGAACAGTGTGACTCTAATGGTCCTTATTGATTGTTTTGGGATTAAATCCCTGTGTATCTTGTTGATAGAAGAAGTAGCCCCTAACACAAAAGTCTGTCATGCAAACTGTAATATTAATATTTAATTTTGGGGGTCATTTTTACACTACAAAAGTAGAATGTTGTTCTCTAGTGTAACAGGTCTGCAATGAATCCTTCAGAAAGATGATAGTGTCAACTTTTTAATCATACCATGAACAAAGATTTTTGGACATACAAACAAGATTTAACACAAATAATATATACAAATCACAATTAAAAAAACAAAAGAATTCGGCAAATAATTAATAACAAATCACCATTTAAATAAATAAAATAAAATAAATATAAAATTAAATAAATGACGGTCTTCTTAGCTGCAGTTTGACC
>NW_027176561.1:1161160-1287135 GCF_023349555.1 Cebidichthys violaceus
ACATTCTCGCTGGGCACAGGCTTGAATATTTTTAACCTGGCGTGCGCTCTCACCACCGCACACCTGGCCTCTTTGAAACTTGTGTTTTGATGCCTCTGGTTCTGCCTGGCTGGCACGAGACGAGATGGGTTTATTGAATATGCTGAGAAGTTGCTCGTGGTGTGAATGACAGAAATACAAAAATGAGAACTGACTAACTAAACAGGACACTGCATGATCATTTTTGAGGTCATAGACTGTGAAGGTACAGTTTCTGCTTCGGTTCCTCTTGTGTGAAATCCAGAGTGAACTTTTATAAAAAAGATGTCGCACGGAGCTGCAAGCATGTTTGATGTTTGATTACAAATGGACTCGTCTGCTATGGTGTTTGTTCGCAAGAATAAGGTGCGAGGGGGACATCAACGAGTTGAAAGGCGTGTGTGTGTGTGTGTGTGTGTGTCAGCGCAATGTGTGCGCGCCAGTCTGTGTGCGTATGATTGCACGTACAAAGGTGGGTGGCTGTGGTTTCAACACAATGTTCATCTTTTTCGCACAGCTTCCCATTAAACCACCCACAAACCCACGCGACTGAAACTCTATATTAAAAAGCTGCCAGCATTTTTCTCAGACTGGTTATCAAAAATATGTTCCTGTTTGATTTTACCTTCGGCCTTATGCAAACAAATGGACAAGCCCTTTACTCTCTGCCTCTTCTTCCCCGCAATGAAGAAGAGTTGTGTGACGCAAGCAGATAAAAGAGATGAAGAAGAGACGGAGCTGCTGACAGAGTGGACCATCAAGTCCATCAGAGAGGGAGGCGGGGGAGATAAAGTGAGAAACACAAAGCATTGTCAGACTCAAACTCGAATAAAGAATGGGCTTGATGGTGAATAGCTACAGTATATCATTTCCTCTAAAAACAAATCATTTTGTATATACTTTGCAAAAACAGGGACAGAGAAGTCACTGTTTTGGATTAGACTAATCAGTCCAACGTGAGCTCTCAGCAACCTGTGGTGCAGATCAGTACAGTAGCTGTTTGTTAGACGAACTAGGTATGATTATTGCTGCATGAATTCACGGCTGTAAACAACTGTATGTAACAGCATATTGATTATCAAACACATTCTTCTATGTCTGCTTGTTTCCCCCCCATCACATTTTCCCCCATGTGGTCTAGACAGGTAGGTGAGCTGAGGTCAGAAAGGGGGTTAGAGCGCTGGAGGTGCTAGACAGAGGTATTAGATGCAACCGAGTAGTGGCCTCCGCAGCTTTTCGGAGAGAAAGGACACATAAGAGGACCCTTATGTGTTACTGGTTTCGTGGTAGTCTGGCGTCCTTTGGTGCTTCACATGGCAAACATAAGTGGATGTCAAATCACAAATCAGGGTACATATTATAAATATTCTCATAATCTAAGATTCTCTATTCAGCATCTCTTTTTTTTTTTTTTTCAATGCCATTCAAAACCAACTAACTCAGTTGCAGTATTTGTATTGTTGCGGTTATACGGAATAAACTTCAACGTGATCCACAGCAGACAGATGTGCACATCAGGAGTAAAAAAAGATTGTCAGCAGTCTCACAGACTCCTGTCGCCACCGCATTCAGAAATACTATAGTGCTTTCACCGAACACAAACCAAGATAAGATGAGGTAAAACTCAAATCAGATAAGCCGTTACGCAATGAAGAAGTACCTGTATTACTCAACCTCTCACACAAGACTAAAACCTCTCCTCTATCCCTCTTGATTTCAGGTCTCTGTTACTCAGTATTGCTCTACCATGCAGTCCTTGTCGTCACCTTTTCACGAAGGCCAAGACGGCCACATCTTACACGTGGAAGAGGAACTGGTGCGTAAGGGCACCCGTCGCAAAAGGGAGTTCATACCTGAGGAGAAGAAGGACGCCCTCTACTGGGAGAAACGCCTCAAGAACAACGAGGCGGCCAAGCGGTCCCGGGAGAAGAGGAGGATGAACGACTACGCGCTGGAGACTCATCTCACGGCCCTGCAAGAAGAAAACAGCAGGCTTAGCGCCGAGTTAATGGCCATCAAGCTGCGCTTCGGCCTGGTCCACCCTGCGGCCTACACTGCCCACCAGAGCCCCCAGCCTAGCGCCGCCACTGGCTCATACCACCCGTCCCTGCAGAGGGACTACTACTGGGGTGGCAGAGACTCTTCTGTCATGCCAAGACACCAACTTCCTCTCCCCGTCTTCATCCCCGCGTACGCCCTCCACACCATGAGAGGCTATTCATATCTGAACACGTCCGGTAGTGCCGGGTCTGGTCTCCTTGCTCCCCTTATCCTCCCTCGAAATCTGCCCACCTATTCATCCCTTCCTGGAGGAGCTCCCCTGCTGAAGCCCATTCCTACCAGAGTGGCCTCGGATGAGGAGGAGGAGGAGCAGCAGGTCCCGGGGGTGTCGTCCCCGTCCTTCCCGGCTCCACCTCGCAAAATCACCTCAAGAGGACACAGAAACTACTCTCCACCAAGATAATACATGTCCGACTGACTGAAGGGTGTGTCTACTGTACAGATTGATTGACTAAGAAACAAATTCTTCATTTCTCTCCAAATATCCTCTGCTGAAACTGTAACTTTACGAGCTCTATTTTTTTGTGAATTAACAGTGCTTGCGTGTTGATTTCAAAGAAGCATTTAAAAGTGTACGCACTTTACATCGCACAATTAAAAGAACATGATCGACTGCAATATTGATGCTTAAAATGCCCGCTCCCGGGGGGGGGGGGCTGCCATGTCGCTGTCAAACGCTTGTCTGAATGTTAGGGCTGCCGTCCAGAGTAGAAGAGGAATGCAATTTTGCAGACGGGCAAGATGAAAATGCACTGAATAAAGCACTCCCGTAAAAAAAGTTAGTGTGTGTTTCAATAGATTCCATTCATGTACAAGTTCACAGCACGCTTTGCTGTGCGTGTCTGAAGCTACTTCAGTTCTCCTCTGTGTGTTTGATTTGATATCAAAGTACTTGGTGCTAATGTACATCTGTTAACCATCAGCTGCAGTCTGGACTAGATTAATACAGAATCACGTGTTACCCTCCTTTTTTCATACACAAAGTGCAGTTGAAAACAGTGTAAAAGCAGTTGTATTGCTCCAGATGAAATCTTTTTTTTCTTTAGATAGATAAAGGTGTAGACAATAAAAAAAAAAAACACAACACAGGTTTTTAGCCCTGACTGGCTCCAAATGGAAACAGAGAAGTATGATGATGCATTTGTTTGGCTTCCCCATGTAGGCAGACTCCCTCCAGACTGTGGCCACAGTGTGTTTGAATCATCTAATATTCCAATAACCTTGGGGGCAACATTGTGTTGAATACATATATCACATTAAAAAAAAGATTAAAACAATTACATCTTTAAGTTTATTATTCTTTTTTTTTTTTTACATACCTGAAAAAGCAAGTGAAAAAAGTAGTCCTCTCTTCATTCATAACCCAGACACCAGTATGAGTCTCAGTGACACTAACTGCTACAGACTGAAGGCCATGTGCTAGAAACCAAGAGTAAAACTATGGCATTAGGTACAGAGACTAGCTTACTGCTCTCTTCTCCCATCTGTGGTTTCTTTCAGTGTGTTTGTGTGTCAGCAGCACCGCAGCCTGCGGCAGGTTACCGGCTCTCTGCTCAACAGCCCTGATGGCAACATTGCCGCTGGCCGAGCAAACAGCCCGCCCCGCTGGCTCAAAGACAAACTCAAAGACACACCGTCAAAGAAAACGGAGCCTTGGCCATAACACTTTTGTTTACGGCCAGGAATGCGATGATTTATTAGCTGCTGTGGTTATGACGATCAAACACGGCTATTGAAGCTGTAAATAGCAATTAGTTAAAAGTGCCGTTAGGCAGATCTATGACACACTGGAAACCGGGCCAACTTGAGAAACAAGTTTGCACATTTACATAATAGTAATTTATATAACAGCGCATAGCTGTTAAAGTAAGTAAGTACTATGCAGGAATTGTAGCTTACCAGTGTGACTCTGCAGATACAGACACCACCAAACACTTCTATCGGGTCATAAATGATGATTGAGAGGGATTGCTTTTGCATATGAGTCTATACATTGTTTTGTTTTTTTAAAGGAAAAATCTTGCATAGTTTACCTTTAAATTTTGCCTAATACCTTGACAATGGAAACACACCGGCACATGACTCCTACCACACCACACCACAGAGTGGGGGAAATATCTTTAATCTTTAGGGAATCTAAACAAGAGATAACCACACAGCGTCGCCGTAGAAACCTTACGGGAAGGATGCCCCCGCCAAACGAGAGCCAGGAGGAGGAGTCTCCGGAGTCTGGGAGATCAGAGGGACCGCCTCTGATCTCCCACTTTCCCCACCCTTCCGAGAGGAGGAGTCTTTACCTCCCTCCCCAGCACCTACTTCCACCCCCCAGACTCCATCCAGGTCCCTTTCCTCTCTCACACTCTGCCCATCCTCCCCCCACCTGGAGTTCACTGACCACATGAAAGAGCTGGTCATTGCTGGAACCAAACACACTCCTCTTCGTACAGTTCCAGCCCCACCCCCGCAACTGACTCTAAGTCCAGTTTTGACACAATTGGCGAAGGTAAAGCGCCGTGCCCCTCTCCCACCTCCACTACTGTCTCCCCTACCTGATAAAGGCAATAATTGATATCTTCTGGGTCCAGGCTACACGGCTAATGACACCAACGATTCTCTCCAGGAAAAGTCGGGGCCCTGTATGCAGCTAGCCTTCTCAATTCCTGTCATGATAGTTTATAGAAAAAGACAGGTGAGGCTGCGAGGAAACAATAGTAAACCTGCAAACTTATCAAACTTAACACTCATTCCTCGTCAGCCTGTCCAAATAAATTAGGCAAATAAAGCTTTAACCACATTAAACTTAGCTTTATTAAATGTCAGGTCTCTGTCAGGAAAAAACATTTTTAATAAATGATTTTATTGTTAGGCACAAACTGGACATTTTGTTTTTAACTGAAACATGGTTAAACCAAGATAACAGTGCAGCTGTTCTTATTGAATCAACACCTCACAACTTCAGTTTCATGAGTGAAACAAGAGCGCATATGAAAGGAGGTTGAGTTGCTATTTTATTTAATGATTCTCTTCAATGCAAGCAGATGTCCTTTGGTCATTTTACTTCTTTTGAATATGTGGCTCTGAATTCCACTCGAGCTTTATTCCTAAACATTTACAGACCACCTAAATACTGTGCAACCTTCTTTGATGAGTTTACTGAACTGCGGTCTATAATCTGTATTGATTTTGACTGTGTTGTTATTGTTGACGATTTTAATATCCATGTTGATAGTCCCCAGGACAGAGGGTCTATAGAACTATGTGGTGACCTTGAAAACTATGATCTGACTCAGCATGTGACAGGACCTACCCACAACAGAGGGCACACTCTGGACCTCATCATCACCAAAGGTATAAACATTTCCAAGGTTGCTGTGACTGATGTTGCACTCTCTGATCGTTTCTGTGTTTTATTTGAGAGTGCAATCTCCTTGAACACAAATGTCCAAACCGAGGTTGTGACAAAGCGTTACATCTCTGAAAACACCAGTGAACTATTTATTCAGAAGTACTCCTCCACACCAGCCCTCTCTTGCATCTCAGTCAATGAGCTTGTAGATCAATTCTAAAGTTAAGCATGTTATCGATGCCATTGCACCCACTAAAGTGAAGGTTGTCTCGGGTAAGCAAAGATCTCCTTGGAGAAATGCTACGCTGGTCCGAATAGAGAAAACAGAGTGTTGGAAAGCTGAACGCAGGTGGCGAAAAACAAATCTCCAGGTTCACTGTGACATCTATAAAGAGAGACTTCGCAATTATGATTTGGAACTTAGAAATGCAAGGCAGTCCTTCTTCTCCGACATCATAACCAAAAACTATAACAATACACGGCTGACAAACCCTCCAGTGTCAGTAGCTGCTGAGCTCCAATCCACCTGGGCAAGCCTCATTCTTTACTGACAAAATTCAGAAAATTAGACAAGCAGTCAGTCAACCACAGGATATGTGTTGTCCCCATCTCTGATTAACACCCATTCAAATATCATGACACAATTTCATTCAATCGACCTCAGAAGCCTAGAAGACGTTATTCAACATCTGAAGTCATCCTCCAGCTGCTTCGATATTCTACCAACACACTTTTTCAAAAATATATCAAACTGCATGACCACTGATCTTTTACAGATTGTAAACACATCCCTTCTCTCAGGTGTCTTCCCACAAGCCCTAAAAACTGCAGTTATTAAACCACTCCTACATAAGGCTAATTTAGACTCCACAACAATGAAAAAGTATAGGTCAATATCAAACCTCCCATTTTTAAGTAAAATAATTGACTAATTATAACTATTAAACTAACTGAACAACTTCTTTCGACAGCACCACAGGACTGAAACTGCTCTTGTTAAGGTTTTCAACGACATCCACTTAAACACAGACAATGGCAGAATTCGAAAATGTAACCAGAGGTGGAAAGAGTAGGCCTACCACAATATTGTGCTCAAGTAAAATGACTGTTACTTCAGTTACTTTAAAGAAAAGGTACTCGTGCAAAATATGTCAGTTAAAATTAAATCTGAGTACATTTCAATAAGGGCTGGGGGGTTGATGGTATATGATAATATTGTGAAAATAAAGAACGTCTCTTGACTACAGATTGCATTGAATGTCAAGTTATACACAAGTGGGACAACGTCAGCAGCAAGACCCCTTATGTCCAAACCAACAGACAGACACTCTGCTGTTTGTGCACACAACTGATTATCAATTATAAATACAAATGTTATGTGACAAAACTCAATGTTAAGCACAAATCATGAGCGGGTGCAACAAGTATTACATGTAACATGAAACTTCCCCAAAGCAGACAGTGTGAGACATGAATAAACAGGCTGCAGCTAGAGGACACACTATAGTTGTAGAAGGAAGTGTTTGTTGACGTTCTCATCTGGAGAGTTCACGCTAGTGCAACAGTGTCGTTGTTCTACTCACCCGTCTGAACGACACAACGAAGGCCTCCACAAACTGCTCCAGGTTCAACACCTCCACCCGGACCAGTCCTCGGCCTCTCAGTCCCAGTGTCCATGCGGGCCTCTCTGGTCCCTCTGTGTTCCTAAAATCCAAAACGTTTTGCGCGGAATGAAGCTCTGACGTCACACCAGGGACTTAGCGTGCTAGCTTAGTTCATTTCATGTCATTAAGAAATATGCAACATTTTCTAATGCTAATTATTACCACGCCTCAATATGTGAGCGTTTAATTTGGTTGCATTGTTGGTCATATTTTGCACAAAAGCGCTAGCCCGCGCGTGAACGCAATCAATTAACGTCGAATCATTTCCGGGGTGTCTCCTCTCGCGAGCTCTGCCCCACCTGCGGCCGCAGACACACCTGCTGATTTGTCTCCTTTCTTCTGCTCATCAGGACTTTTTCCTCACGTGGCATTTCATTTTTATTTTGTAACGGATGCGACGTGAATGCAGCAAATAACAGATAGGCCCACATGTGATAAACAGCAGGCTACTTAGCCAAAGGTAAAGTACTCAAAAGTACATAAAAATGGGCTTATACAAAAAAAATAGTGACAGTTTATATGCAAACTAAACCCGAGACAGCATATGTTGATTTTTGATTTCTTAATAATAAATTAACCGGCATGGTAAAATACTATTTACTCAAAGTGGAGTTTAACACAGTCAAATTCTCTTTTGGCATCTAGGTTCAGACAGACTCCCTATGGGCCCTGAGCACGGTGTTTCTAATGAAACAGAATTATAATGTGAAGCCATGGCAGGGGTCCAGTGTTGTTCCCAGTAAAGATGCTGGTATCCACTGACAGACGTGAATATTAAAGATGAATTGGTTTTCTAAGCTGCAGTTGGCTGATATTTGCTGTTAGTAGGCTGCTACGGGTTTTAACCTATTTTCAACCAAAATGCTTCTCGGTTCCTGTTTATTCCGACTATTTTTATGTCTTAAAAAACATGACGGGAGGAGATCTTTGTGATATTTCCTTTTGTACATAAAGGTGAGTTAAAGATGTCATGGATTCCTGCATTTTGCGGCTTTGAAGAGCGAAACTGTATCCAGTCCAGTCCAGTACTTGGATTTACATATTGTTTCACTTTTTTCACTCTTTTGCAACCTCACCATCGTCAACATGCTGACATGGCAGCTACAAGTCACCACTGAACCCTCATAAGTTGAAACTTATGACTCACAAAGTTCCGAAACTAAAACTAAACTTTGGCTTATGGTGCTGAGCTCCAAATTCAAGAGATGATTTACAAGACATTCAAGTCATTGTCGTGCTCCTGGCACATAATGAGACTTTGGTATGTCATCAGGTTTCAGCTGATGTAAAATAAAAATACACAGAGTTAGAGGGTTTATATGAATTATCGCAGATTCAAAAAAACAAAACAGAAACTGCCTTTGAATGATTAAATCATTAAATCCTGATGATGTGCATGCACAGAGATGTGTTCTTTGCCGGTGAATTGTTTGCTCGGCGTATGCTAAACCACAACAGTCCCATTTAGACCACCACGTTTCAACACCATGGTAACATAAAATGTGTGATTACTCACTAACACAGGCTTTATACACACACACACACACACACACACACACACACACACACACATACAGAGTTACATCATTGCAATCAACCATCAATGTTCCCATTGCATAGCTTGGAAATAGTTGTGGTGCAGCACAAGTAGAGCGCCTGTGTGTTAAAGTGCATTCTGACATCATTTCCTCTCTCAGCGAGATGGAAGAGATACTTGAGGGGAGGGTTTCAGAGCTCTGTGCACTTTACAGCTGCTGTTTAGTACAAGTACATGAGGTAAATTATTAAACAAAGAGAACGCAGCCCGGACTCGCCCGGTTGCTTGTAAAGTTGACGTCTCACACTGTGATGTTGGCGTCTGACGCTCGGTCGATGACACATCCGTCAGCGGCTCATCTGAGATGTTGGTGACACATGTTGATTCCTCTTCAGAGCGATCGCCTCCTCTCCACAGTCATCTCTGAACTGAGAGTGAGTTCCAGCTGTATCACTTTGAAGAGTGTACTTACAAACTGGAAGACTCAATCATTCACAGTGATTTCTAGTGAAAAATAAATCCTGTCCCGATCAAATTCCACTTCAACAGAGTTTTGTTTGTTAATTGGATGGTGTCCATTTCAAGTCTTCACATGAGCAGTACCATTTAAAAACAGCAACAGCATAATGCACATTACTGTACAATGCAGTATATTCATGTACATCATTAACTAAAGTGAAACATGGCACGAAGGGGTTCTTCTAAGTTGTGTGCACCAACTCACCGTCTCAGTTTTGATCTACATCAAAGCAGCTTTCAGGAGACTCTCGTTCATATGAGACACACTGTTTTCAGACATTGATTTCAAAATACTTGCTTCCAGACAAGTGTAGTGCATGATACAATAATACACTAACGTCCATGATATGACTTTGATGACTTTGAATTTGGATCAAGTTGACTAGAAGTTCCATCAATCAAGTTTTTTTATTACATATACAGCACCTCTCAAACAAATTAAATCCAATGACAAGACAACAAGGAGAAGGTGGAAAGACTAATGTTTACCAAATTAAGTTAAGGAAAAATAAAAATACAACACTAAATAAATTGATCAGGGTAAAACATTAATAAAGTTAAAGTTAAAGCAACATAAAAATGAGAAATAAAATATGTATAAATACTAAAAACACAAACACTGTATACAATCTGAGTTAATAATAAGCAATAATAATAATTTAAAAAAACATAGAATTTTAAAACAGTAGATAAAAGCCAGACTGAATAGATTGAGAATATCAATATCTTCTGCTCCTCTCAGATCCTCTGGAAGGTAAAGATCTGAGTGACTCATTGCAAAGTCAAATGCTAATTTGAGAGATCAGAGGTGTAAAAACCATGACGGTCTACAGAGGTGTTGGATTTAAAAAAAAAATTGCTCCTGTCAGATGAGTCATTGTCGGGTGTGGGTGGGTGCAAGCGTGACGAACGCCCAGCGAGAGGTTCAGACGTGAACACTTGACCCCCACACGGGGAGGTCAATGGATCCACCCGTCTCATGAGAGAGAAGAGTCACTGAAGATCAGTGCACAGTCACTCCGAGTGGTCACCTTCATCTGATGAAACTTTTCTGAGGGGTCTGATCCAAGGTAGCAACTCCCCCACCCACAGAGCCCGAGCTGTCGCTGTGTGTGTGTGTGTGAGTGTGTGTGTGTGTGTGTGTGTGTGTGTGTGTGTGTGTGTGGGGGGGGGTTTGATGAGTGTGATGAGTGAATCAGAGGCTGTGGCCTTCATGGTGAATAAATCAACCCTTACCGGAAGATTTTTCTTCTTTAAATGAAGGGAAATCTATTGGAAGAATGATTTTCGTCCCTCCAGCAGAGTTCCTGATGTGTGCCATTAAGGATCACTGAAGCTTTGTATCTTACAAAGATACTTTTGTCACAACTGTGTACAAAATAAACTACTTTAGATATCTCTACTCATGTTTTAATACTTATTTAAAATACCCTGTTTGGAATAATAGTTTGTGTCTAATACGTTTTTATCTACGTCTCCCTCATTGAAAACCCCAGATTATATTAATATGCAAACTAATGTTAAATTTAAAGCTGAACTACAGGGCCGTGACAGTTTGTACACTGGAGGTTTAAGGTTTCCACATCATGTTATGTAAGATGTGATACATCATTCTGCACTGTGAAGGTGTAACAAGTTTAGCAACAATGAGCGAAACACTTTTTTTTCGAGTGGAGGGTGACTTTTCAAAGTATGTAATTAGAACAGATTTTGATCAATTTCAGTGCACTGGGTCCTGGGCGTCTTCCTGTTGCTCTCTACTTCCTCCTGGAGGTGTTCCTGAAGTGTGTGTCGGGTTTTATTGGTCTTTTCACCTGACCTGGCTACCAGTCAGATTAGTACTGTATGAATTCACTTCACCCCACTGAACGACAACAGGGCTTAGTTCAGTTATATAAGTTGCAGCGATCACATTAAATTCAGTCGTTACAGCGTAACGATCCGAGAGTGAGGATCAAGAAACACATCAGAGCGTGAACGCCACGCTATCTTTAATCTGCTCACGAATGTCATTTATTTCTGTAACTTGTGATGTGATGAATGCATTGGAAATGAACAATAATAACTCTGCTCATACAGATTAAGCAGTACCTACGTACATCATTAACTGGAGTGAATCATGACATCTTAATGCGTAGTGTCGATGGGACGTCCACTAAAAATTTAAATAGAACAAAACCTTGGAAAAACTTGCAACACAAATTTTCACAGTGCCGAGGTCACAGGTGTAATGTCGACGCTCAATCAACTCCTCAGACTTCCACCGTAGCGGTTAAGTGACCAGATGACTGCTTTAAAATAATAAGAATAAATAAAATAGGTCAAAGACATCATCATAGCAGATAACATAGCATGCTTTATAAACAGTGTGCTTCATTTTTTTTTTTTTTTTTTATAAAACAATACAATACAAAAACGTCTAGCACAATTCCTAGACACAACGGTTTCCATATTTACAGAATGAATTCAGTTAAGGACAATTAAAATGATCTCCAGTTGTTTACATTTCCAAAAATGCAGACAGGAACTGATGTCGAATCAGTCGCGGAACATATTCACAGTCAATAATTCCATATTTAATCCATAAAATGTGTTGTGCAGTGTATTATGTGGATGAACACAAACACTAAATTAAGTAATATGGGAGTCCTCTTTACACCCCCCCTCCCCCCCCAGGTCGGGTCATTTAGGTCGTAACTAAAAATGTAAAATTCAAATTCACCTCCAACACAGCTGGATCCAGGGGTCCGCCATCACACCTTCACAGTTGCCTTTAAGGGAAACTGAATGAATCGCTTGCTAATAAGTCTCAAGGTTGGGGAGGTCAGATCTTATTGTACTATAATTACCAGGGAATAATCCAGTACCATCTCTAGCCAGCAGAGGGCAGCAGAGCGACACTGCCAGAGCTGCAGCAGTTGAGTGGACAGGAAGAGTGTTCCCAAGTCTTACCCCACAGATCAAGAGATGAGGCTAGAATAGTAGCAGCAGGTCACCTGTATTCTCACTCTCTCCAAATTATGTTTGAAGTTATGAAGGAAACTCAGTTTATTTTATAGTATTGAAACTATCACAGATTGACTTTGCAAGGCCCAACAATGACACATTTGCATTTACTTTACGTGCCGTGACTACAAATCAATGCAAAAGATTGAATTACATTCTATTAAGTACTAATTGTATTATATAGTATCAGTATATACTGTACTATACTGTACATAAACAGCTTGAAATAACCTTTACACCCAGTTTTCTGAGGAGGTGTATATTGTTACAGGTTAACATGCGGCCCTTTGTATTTTAGTGCCGATGTCTTCCTTGAATACTTCGACCGACTCCCTCTCCTCTCTGGCTCAGTTTCGTCCCGACCTTTGTTCCAGTCTGCAAGTTTTGTTATCACATTTGCATTTTTTATTTTTTTTCTCCCCTGCGTGTTTCAAACACACCGAGGTCCTGCGGTGAACCCGCTTAACTCCTCCCCCCGCTGGTCAGCCGAGCCTCACACTGACACCTACAGCCAAAAATAGGCAAGGGAGCTGACCCCTGAAGCCGACGCTCTTCACGATTTGTTTTGTGAGCTCAGCTATCTGACGACACTGTAGGGTGGGCTGCATATCGATGATTCGAAAAAGAGACTTTAACCGCAGATATAACAGTAGAACAGAAGAATTGGATTGATCACTCAACAGTACTAGAAACAACCACAAGGTTTTGATTACAAAATATATAATACATCTTATACAGCATATATCCGACCTATACAGTATGAGCTATTCAACAGTGGGATGAATGCACCCCAACACATTTACAAATGATGCACGTTATTCAAAGTAAGACGCCGACTCTGTACATGCGTTCTTCTTTTACACACAGTCCTTTTCAGATCAGACATATGGAGTCTTGTACAGTTTGTACTGAATAAACAATGGAACGTACATCTGCATGTACTGGTTTGTCACCACACGAATGTGCATTAGGTCCTTTTAATTGTAGCTTAACTTTTAGTGTCCTGTTTTTGTTTTTGACCATCTTTTGGTGGTATCCAATGAGAAGAAACTTCTCTCTACCACATTACATGGTGCTTTACGGTCAAATTGGCAGTGTTGCAGAGTCTCTTGGTGTCTTATTGTACCACCATTAGCAAAAAAAAAAAAAGCAGAGCCTCTATATTTATGTCACAATAGTGACCTATGGTCCTGACTGTAAATAAGTCTAAATATGCAGTATATAGCTGGAACTATTCAAATACATATTGGCAAGTCCTTGGCATTCGTTGAGCACCACCGGGTTATAATATATTCCTGGGTTAGGGGATGGAGAGCGATAAACAACCTCAGGCGGAGCAGAGAGGTGAAGTCCTTTAAAGACGAGTTCCTTGTAGAGAAGAAGGACGGAATTGGCGAGAGATTTGTCGAGGTTAAAGACTGCTGGGACTCAGTGACTTCGTTGCTTGGTCTTTTAACAGTCCATTGGAGACATCTTTATACTTTCAAAATCCAGGTTCGCTCTGCATGGTAACGTGAACACACAACAAAAGCAATATAAATATATCAAATCCATGCAGATTTTTCCCTTTTCTCATATATACAGCAGCTTTAATAACAAAACCTTGTCCCAATAGAATGTCCCATAAATAACTGCATTTCATGTTTTGCAAGCACAAAGGTCCACGTCGGCGTCCTGTCCCTTGAGCTTGTAAACAGTATCAGGGTAAGAATACTAATGAGAGATCCCAAAAAAAATCAAATCATTTTCATGTTGAACTTGCGCGCCCCGCCCTGTCCTCCACTGGCAGCGGGTCCGTCCACCTTTCTGAAGGAATACTCCACTGAGAAATTGTTCTTGTGCTGCCCTCTCCCTCGACTCCACACAAACAGCAGAATGAAACAGAAGAGCACCACCCCCAGGAACATGATGCAGCCCATAGCTGTGGATATGAGGATGGTCTTGAGGTCCAGAGTGAACTTCAAGAAGACTCTGGTGTCATTCAGATTCGTGTCATTAAGGTCCCCTGCGTAGTACGTGCGGTTGGCCATGAGGGCTGCATCCAGCGGCAGACCACTAACTGTAAGTGTGGCAAAATAGGTGTCGTTTCCGCCAGCATTGCTGGCTATGCAGATGTAGGTTCCACTGTCGGTTACCTGGGCGTACCGTATTTCTAATGTGCCGTGTGGTAACACAGTCAGGCGGCCGCTGCTCTTTGTGGTGATGCGGCGGCGCTGAGGCGAGATCCAGAATATCATCGGTGATGGCTCACCTTCAGCTTTGCAAATGAACGACACGACCTGCCCCTCGCGGGCCGAAACCTGCTGCAGTTTCCTGTTGCGGATTTTGGGCTTCTGGCAAGTAAAGTGATCAAAGAGAGCCGAGTCGGAGAAAGCGTTCAGAGCCCGTCCCTGCACCTCCACGGGCGTCATGCACACTGGGGAGGCGCCGTCAAAATTGAGGGTCTTGCGGCGCTGAAGGATCCAAAGCAAGCGGCAGTCGCAGGCCAGAGGGTTCCCGTCCAAACGCAGCGTCTCCAGAGTGTTGACAGACTGAAAGGCTCCCTCTTCCAGGGACACCAGGCCGTTAGTGGAGAGGTTAAGAAGGCTGATTTGCCTTAGACCGCCCAGCGCATACGGCTGCACCACCACCAGATTTGTGTTGACTAGATGCAGCTCCTTCAGCCTAACGAGGTCCCGCAGGGCCCAGGACTCCAACACGGAGATAGGGTTGTAGGAGAGGTTGAGGCTGGTGAGGTGAGCCAGACTGCGGAGGGCAGAGGTGGGCACAGAGGTGATGTTAGTGTGAGTAATAGACAGCCAAGATAAGTTGAGCCCCTGCAGGCTGTGAGGGGATATGTGCTCCAAAAAGGGCCAGTGATCGATCTCGAGGCCCCTCAGGTTTCCCAGCTTACGGAAGTTCTGGTCCTCTAAGGTGGAGATACTGAGGTAGCGGAGCCGCAGAGCCACCAGGTTATGCAGGTAAGACAGAGACTGGCTGGACACAGAAGTCAGGTTGCACCTCTCAATGGTCAGCTCCCTCAGCCCCACCAGACCCAGAAAGGCCTTGTTGGAAATATAAACTAAATCATTGTCTCCAACTTCCAGGTTTTTCAGACTTTTCAGGTCTTGGAAAGTAAAGTCCAAAAGAATGACAATCTTATTCCCACTTAGGTCCAGTGACGTTAGGTTGGAGAGACGGGAGAAAGCCCCCATGGGGACCAGCTTCAATTGGTTGCCCCTCAGTGAAAGCGACTGCAGGTTCTGGAGACTAGAAAAAGCATTCGGTTCCAGGACACTGACCATGTTCTCGCTCAGGTCCAGCTTTTCAAGACGTGAATATGGAAGCAGGTCACCGTGCTCCACCCAGCGAAGTTTATTCCCACTTAGGTCCAGGATCTTGGTGTCCAGCGGGATGCCATCTGGTAGCGCGGACAGGCGTTTACCAAAACAGGACACAGTCTTGAGTTTTGCAATGCACTCACAACGCTGGGGACATCCTTGACTCTGGGCGGGGGACACCGTGATCATCAGTAGCAAGAACAGGAAAGGCAGGAGCCAGCCCACATCCTGGCCCAGGCTCACCCCCATGGCCCTCCTTTCCACTGCTTCCTCCTGCTCCTGAATCACTGGGCCAGAAACCTGAGGAAAGAGAAAGAATGGGAAGAGGAAAAGGAGAATGGGGGAGGGCGGACGGGAGGACAGACAGAATGATTGGGAAAGACAAAGAGATAGACAGTGAGACAAATTAATTGAACCCAATTCCCCTCCAACAGCAGCTATCAAACACTCTAAATGAGTGGAATTACTATTATAAACTCAAATTGACCCGACACAGGAGCAAAATGAAAGCTAGAGCTCCAAGATAATCCTCAAAGGAGCCTGAATTCACTTGAAACTAATTTACAATGGGCGACTGTGCCTCGCAAGCACTCAGGTTTTAAAATCATATGCCATCACACGCAAAGAAATCCCCTAAAAGCTATGTGTCCATTTGATATCTGATGGTTGTTTTGCTCTCCAGTTATTTCATGCATTGTAAATGAAAACAGGGAAACAGGGAAATTGAAAATCTATTGTATTCATAAGACCTCATGTGGGAAAAATCTTAAAATGCATGAAAAAGGAAAACAATTGCAGCCTCTCAAAAGCATAATGTAGCGCCGCAAAATGCACTGAAATGGTCCACTCACACTGTGTGAGGAAGCAGAATATTAACTCCGCAGGAGAAAATACCAGGATGTCAACGGGCTGAATAAAATATGAAAGCGACACGGAACAATTCAAACCACATTGGATCATATAGCACGGTATATGCAGTATTTGAGTAGGTGCCTGACAAGGTCACTCACTACGACTCAGTGCATCACAATAGCTCAGTCCATCACATCATCTGCATAAGTCTCTGAGGCATGAGGCTTATCATGAGGGGAGCCTGACCTGCCTATGGGTTTCATGTGACACAATACGGAGACACACACACACACACACACACACACACACACACACACACACACACACACAAACACAGACAATTCCACCCCTCCGTCTGCTGGTGGATGTTGGCAGCAGTGGTAATCCCTTTGTAAACCCATTGTGAAATACCAACTAGCGGGATGGAAAGTAACTCTAGAAAACATATTTCATAACATCGTCGTCGTTGACTAGTGAGGCTGACGCTAAAACATATTAAAAATAACTGGTTTACGCATCAGGAGTTCCCTCAACCTACAATATGTGCTGGTTATGTCACTAAAATGACATGGGAAAATGAGCTCGGTGCTACATTTGGTACTAAAACAGGTAGAAACACTGGACACACACACGTCACAAGAAACTGTTTCCCCTTTTCTTCCTTTTTCTATCCATATATATCCCCGTTTAAAATAAGGAGACAGTGTTTTACGATTTTAAATTCCCACCTGCTACGGTAACAGATGACTTCATAACTCATTTAATGTCCCTAACCTCTACACATGTTCTGTTTTACAATTCACCCCGGCTCAGAGATGGATATTCCCATTAGCCAATCTGCCACTGAAGGAAATGAACTGTCTGAAATGCGAGCGGAACTGTCTGATAGCAGACTTACAATGAGCAGAGCTCTGTTAAAGACACAAGATATGAACATTTCAGATTTCTACCATTAGTCGTATCAAAAAAAAAAAAAAAAAAAAGACACTGTGGTAGACGCAATGCATGCTGTCAACACCCCACACGTGCATATAACTGTCAGACATAGCAGCCTGACACGAAACCCCTCACACACATTTAGGTCACGCACTGTGGTCTAATAAGACCACTAGAAACAGAAAAGAAACCTCTTTCTGCATCCAAAGGCAGTCCTTGGGGTTTGGCTCCGGCTAAAGTTTGTTCTTTGAAAATACATCATTGCACTTCTATAACCTTAAAAAGTGGCAGTTCCACACAGACACATTGATTTTCTTTATTTATTTTTTTAAGTATCAAAATTGCTGCAGCAGAACCAGAGATATCGCCTTTTTTTATTTCACACATTCTTCTTCCTTGTGAAAACCAGGCGCCCACTTTACCCAGTGTCTGTCGAAAGCTCAGTAATACAACTTTGAGCTTCTAGCCTCAACCAGAGATGAGGGGCGGTTTACAGAGACCTGGAAATCTCACTTCTTTCGTTTCTTTTCCATTTTCAAACCTAGTGGTCTTCAGCCCCAATGGACGTTGACTCACGTGACATCACTTGAGGCAGTTTATCAGACTTTGCCCAGCTCCGTCTGGAGCCAACCAAGGCTTTATACAACAATGCAGTATGTAGGGGAAAAAAAGTCAGTTTACAAGACCTGGAAACTGACTTTGATGTGTAAAATCTGTTGCGTTACACTTTAGTATGTTAAACCATAGTACACATGTATGAGTATGTAGTACATAATATGTCATTTCTAACGCAGCATGTGTGTGTGTGTGTGTCTTCTCTCATTAGGAAATAACTAATAATTACAATTTGTAGTGTTGCGCGAGACTGTAAATATTCTACAGCAGAGGTCTTCAACAGGGGGTCCACGACCCCTAGGGGGTCTGTGGAGGTACTGCAGGGGGGTTGTGAAAGTTTTGGTTGATTAGAATTGTTTTTAATTTTTTAAATTTTCCACAAATTGAAATGTCTTTAAATACACATTAACATGAATCCAACATATTGTAGCAAATGGATAAATGGAGGCAGACGATGTTATCTTTCAGTCAGAAAAGCACACATTCAGCGACACACAGGAGGTCTCTCAAGCTGGGCACCGGTTCACTCACAGCGCGAGACTAGCCTGGACCTGTCCCCCCCATGTATGTTTAAAAAAAACAACATGAATCTGTCCATTATTTTAATAGTTCAGTATTGGATGCAAGATAACAGGTATGTTTATGCATAGCAGTGGCACTAATAGACCATCACTCATTTTTCACTTCCACATTTATGTATATAATAAATATGTCAATTTGAATAGCTTGTATGCATGATTATCATGCAATTGACAGACAATGTTGATATTGGCATTGGTATCAGTTGACAAGGTGTGTTTCTAAATGGCAGTGGCACGGCCACCCTACTCACTGTACCTCGCACATGTTTCAATAAAAACATGAATATATGAACCTGTGTATTATTTGAATAGCTTAGTATTGAATGCACATTAACAAGGTATGTTTATACATGGCACTAGGCCCAGTTTGATATAAAACAGAATTTTATACAATATGTATAGGAGGGGGTCCCTGCTCCATCTCTCTATCAGTTTGGGGGTCCTTGGCAGACTGAAGACTCCTGTTCTACAGCATTTACCTCTATGATGTTTGTAACCATTGTCATAAAACTGCACATGCACTCTAAGATGCAGTGACGTCTGAAAGTTATTATACAAAGTTTTAAAACATTCTTTCCCCATAAACAGCAGATGGGCAGCGACCGAAAAACAGTAATAACAAACTTCCCTCCTCCTCCGACCCCCCCCCCCCCCCCCCCCCGCTCATTTTTAAAATGTCAGTCACGTGGGCCTCTTTTCGGAACCCATATCTGGTAGCAGTCACTCGCCAATAAACCCAGAGGCCCCCCGGCCATCTGATGCAACACAGGTCAACAGCAGCCCTGTGGGCGCCGGCAGCTCCACACAGGGCTGCTGCTGTTCGAGAGGCTACTGTTACCTGGCAGTAAGCTGAAGTCAAAAATAACCGTTGTAATCTTTCATTACGCAGCAGAACAACCTTCAGCTGCTGCAGGTGACAGAGAGAGGAGCCGCTCCTCTTCGTCCTCCTGCTGCGTTTCTACTTAACTGAACCCTGGCAGTGAGCAACGAAGTGAACATTGGCGGTTAGTCATGTAAAAGCCCGTCCGTGAAGTCACAGGATGCTCGTCGGGCCGAACTGCACCAGCTATGTCCTGCAGGCAGAATCGATACGCAGCTCTGACATGAACTGCAAAAGCTCGGATCGGCTTCGAAAGGACAATACTGTAGGTGTCTAATGTTGTCATGGAGACGCCTGCACCATCTCCCTTAAAAATCCCCCCCCCCCCCCTTTCCTGCTTCATACTCTCTTCATAGTCTCTTATTTTCCAGACCAGACTGAAACACACGTGTCCACTAGACTTTCCCGAATGCCTCGGCCATCAGCCACCTGCCAGCACAGATGCTGCTCATTTGTTTATCAGCTCTTCAGGAAATATCTAGGTTGGTGTTTTCACGTATATCACAGAGAGTTAATATTGCCTTGTTTGTGTAGTACCTGTTTTCTGTGCCTTAAATCTACCTGCTGGGTCTCCATGTCTGCTTTTAGACCCTGTGTCCTAGCATCTGTTCCAAAAAAAACCTGTGACAAAAGACAGATGGCTATTGTCTGTAATAATCAAACTGATGCATTATATATGAAATCATTATTGTCAGTGTATACTGTGCACTCATCCAGCAAGAGGGCCGTTTTTTTTTTTTTTTTTTTTATCTTATCATTTGGTTGCCAGGCAACATTTACTCGTCCAATACTTTCTGATAGAAAAAGTGCCTGAAGTTATGTTCTATTCTGGAAATGTGCCTCAATATTTATACACAATTGTTGATTTTTTTTCTTCTCAACAGTTTGCTATGCTGAGCATCACAGCGGTCGACTAACGTTGTTATGACTTAGTGAGGCCAAAAGGCTTAACAGAGACACTGTCAGCATCATCGGGTAGCTATGCTGTGGCCTTCAAGTGCATGAAAGTTTAACGGATAAAAAAGTTACATATACAGAATCAGTAATGAGCGAAGCTGCTTATGGACCACTTTCACAGCAGACATTTTGATTGGCATTGTAAGACAAACTACAGACAAATTAATGAATGGCACCGTCCTATTTACATGTCCAAGTAAGCCAAGTATGTCCAGTGTGACAGTGAGCCAACATACACAATACCAGGACCCTGATACCGAAGCAGCTAAATGGAATTCAGTCAGGATTCATTTCATCATTCAGACCTGTGCTGCAGTAACACGTCAAATGTAAATGCAACAGTTCTCAGACCCCCAAAAAAGAGGCCCAATGTAAGTGTGATGTTAGTTGTGACATATTAAAATTGCATGGCTACATTAGAACCAGAAACAATTTTCCGTACAATCACGACAGCCTGCGTACACATTGCCAACTCACGGGACGTCCTCCAGAAGGAGACTCACACCGGGCTGCCGTGACAGCGAACGACAGAACGGAGCGCAGATCAAAGCAGACGGCTTCATACTGTTGTCTTCTGCTCTCGAGATGCTTGAAACTGCAACTCACGCTTGCATTGTGATACAAATTTAAGGCTGACACTTTTGCAACAAGGAACAAATTCATGTAGCCAGAAGCATTCAAATACTTAAAAGGATGTGTTTCTGGCTTACAGGTGCAACGTGTAAGATCTGGTTTTTAGTTTGAAACATAAAAAAAAAATGAACTAACATTATCAACGGAATGTCAAGAGGTTACAGTGTCGTTAGTCAAACATGTTTATGTATAGTGTTGAAGAGATATCTGCTATGACGAGCATGCTAACCGACTGGCCCCGGCCCGTGCTGGCTTGTAATACCACTTGTGAGGCGATAGTGTGTCACTAAAGTGTCCAGTCTGTCCTCAGTCCAACATGAGAGGACGTAGAAGTAGAGCTGTCTGAGGGCTTGTCAATCAGGCTAAAGTTACAGGGTCCGTGTACATTTTGATAGTTTGTTAATTGGATTAAATTCAAAGAAAGAAATGAGAAAACAACAAATTTTTGCTTCATCCTACCCGCCACAGACCTGACCACCAGACCGGCAGGTGCAGGTGTCACAGCGAGCAAGAAATGTAGCGATCTGGAGGGGGGTCGAGGAAGTCCCCCCCAGGATCAGACCCCCATTGCTGGGGTTTGTGCTGACTGAATTTAAGCTAACTGAAGGTCCTGCAGCCGCCCTCTGTCTGCCGCATGAAGCAGTTTCCTTGCGTTGGGGCGGCCGAAATGTAAATAGTAATATTTTTATTTCTGCCGCTTTTTGGGTTTCATTCAATAAACAAACTATCACAACGTGCACGGTATACACATATTTTTAATAAAAGCAAAAGTACCGGAAACTTCTGCTGTCCTTATGGCTTCAAGTCAAAGATTCTTTCACATGTTGTGGTGTTGAAGCTAGCTATGATTCCCATTAAACACAAACAAACACTTAAGTAACATCAAGTATCAAAATTGAATTCAAGAACAGCTTCACATCTCTTTTTTTAATCACTCATGCGCACATGAATAAAGCACAGTGTCATAAATCATTTTACACGACTACAATATTCAGCACACGTCTGGGTAATGGCAGTGGTGTGCAGTGGTATAAACAGTGAGCAGTCTTTCGTCATGGGCTGATGGAAACAACTGGGAATATGATGTCATTAAAATTTCATTAAAGAGAGGAGCTGTTGTTGATTGCCCCTTTTTTCATCATGTCACACAGTAAATAGCGGCTGCTGACGCAAATGAAGCGGATGATTTGTTGTTCATGCCAGTGTCTTACTTCCTGAATGACCCGTCTCTTCTGGATTAAACTTTAGCAGAGCCAAAAGGACATTCCTGACCCTATCTAACCTCAGCCATTTCTGCATTCAACTTTAATCTTTATTATCACACACGTATTTCAGAACTGATCACTGGCCACGGTTACAGCACAAACCAAGATGGTGGATGGTCTTTTAGGGTCCACTACTTTTCATAGCGCCGTCATTATGTCAAAATCTAAATGAGTTGTTTAACCAACTACATGCAAATGTAGTGAAATCAAATCACCTTAAGCTGTACGTTGGGTTAAGAGCTAAATGGCAAACGTTAGCATGCTCACACGCTAAACTAAGATGGAGAACATGGTTTTATCTGCTAAACATGATGTTGACAGAGAAGTATTACAAGAAGAAGTATGACATGCATTATAAAGAAACGAAGGTTGAATATCCCGAAAACAATTTGATTTTGCTGGCAAAATATATACTCAAATGAAGACTATTAAGACCTCCTGTTTCTAAAGCATCTAGAACCGAATTGTAAAATCCCATAACATGTAAATAGTGCTTTTATCAGTGAACTATTTGTACGCGGTACAAATCACAATTTTTACCAAAACTGCACGACCAAGCGTCGCGAACACTTGCTCCACGCGGCGGCCGTCATTATGTAATTTTCTGGCACACACGCGCCTCGCACCGGCCTCACTACAGCGAGTATAAACTAAGCTTAAAGCGTGGTTTTAGACTTAGACTTGTTTCTAGTTTATTTCTGATCTTTGTGCTACAAAATTAAAGCTGATAATTGAGTGATGTATTGTTAATTACAGTTGTAGTCTAATCATTGAATTGCTTAAGTGCTACGCAACCATCTAAAAACTACAGCCATCCATTTCTCCTCAGGTTGCCAGGTGTCCCCTCTCTGCAGCTGTAGTCAGCGTGGGTCGTCCTGAGCTCAGAGACTGTAAAGTATAAAGAACAGATGGCAAAGAGGATGACCTGGTATTCACGTGTTCTCTGACCGCAGCCCAATTAGCATCCAAAACACTGTGGATACCCAGTGAGTGGGACAGGGAGCCAGAGAAGTGTACCCTTTGAGCTTAAAAAAAGAAAAAGAAATAGCCAAGTGCAGGTTACATAGCAACAGAGCCAGATTTGGACAGTAAAGTGGGCTGTGAAGCCAAAGGGGCAAGGGGCTCAGTGAAATGTTCTGCTGTCTCTCTACCCCCTTTCACCCAGCACCACCTCTCCCTTACTCCAGACTTACCCACTCTCTGCACTCTTTTTTGTTTTAACAGAAGCTATTAGGGGCTTGAAAAGACAGCAAATTGCACTAATGGGCCTTATGCAAACGCTGCCCTTCTCGCCTATTCAAAGTAATAGATAGTGAAGCCCCCACATGTTTCAACATGGGGACATTAGGATGGGATCAGACAGAGGGCACTGCTGATGCTCGGCCAAAATTGTACACATTAAACACGCACACACCACATTAACGTATGCATAACGCTTCTCTAATAAGCCGAAAAGTGCTAGTGTGTGTGTGTGTGTGTGTGTGTGTGTGTGTGTGTGTGTGTGTGTGAGTGGAGAGAGAAGAGATTTAAATGCAGCACAGCAGCTAGTACACTAGGCATGTGTGCGCAAATGCAGACTCACATATTAAAAATGTTCTCTACTTCTGAAATTAAAAAAAGAAAAACGAAAAAAGCACAATGAAAAGACCAAAACCTACAATGCGTTGGCACGTCTCTCAAGCCCATTTGTTTCTACTGAACGTGTTCATTTTTAAAAAAAACACCTCACAGATATACAATTCACAAAAAAGAGAAAAACAGCTGGGCACTGTAGTTTTTAACAAACATACCTCAAACAGGAGGAACTAATGCGTTTTTACCCATTTGGTGCTTTAGTCAGTGTTTCTGGCAGCAGGACTGTGAATGCTTGAAGAACTCAAAATAAAACTACAGTGCTCTATGACACAATCAAAAGAAAGAAATATCTGGCTTTGGATACACAGAAAACTCTTGGTTGTTGACTATAAGAAAAGTATAGAAGAGATATCGACAGAGACATCTTCTAAAAATTCACCATGATGTACCGCATCGTTCACAAGCATCGTAATCCCTGTACAGTTCTATTTAAGAGCCTCCAAATACAAGCTTATATATAGCTCTCTGCTGTGTATGCGTGTTATCTATAGCAAGAAAGGGAAGAATCAACAGCAGCAGAACAGAGGGTGAGACTACCAGACCCATAATCATACTGCAGGTGTGGGAAACGGCTGACAAATGAGCAGCAGGCGGGTTTGAGAGTGTGTAGGTGTAGCCAAGCGCTCTCCAGAACGGCACACAGGCCGAGGCATAACATCCACAAAAGCTCCTCAAATGGCTGCTCGCTCTGATTCCAACCATGCCCACTCATTGCGCTTTACGTAATCACAAACCGTGTGTGTGTGTGTGTGTGTGTGTGTGTGTGTGTGTGTGTGTGTGTGTGTGTGTGTGTTTCCACCAGAGAAAAAAAACCACACACATTACTCATGTCCACCGAGGGAAGCCACTGTCGGTGTCCATCAGTCTGTGTAGGGAGACCCTGAAGCCCCTGGCAGTGCATGGTCCACGGAACACACACACACACACACACACACACACACACACACACACACACACATCCTCGCACAGGCCATTACACACACTCACGCTCACCTGATGAGAGAGAAAGGCACAGAGAGAGAAAGCACTGAGTTGCTGGTTCCCTTTTATGACCCTGTAACTTCCACCTTGCATTCTGGTGATGGATCGTTGGTGCTGGCAGGGCCATGCAACCCACCACGGGCAAGGACACCCAGTCGCTGCGTGGAGACTAAAGCAGGGGTTGCTGGTAGGAAGTATGAGCATATGTGTGCATTTACATGAGTATATAATATATATATATATATATATATATATATATATATATATATATATATATATATATATATATGTTTGCCACCTATCTCCTCCCACCATGCAGGCTTTTGCTGTCTTTATACTTCCACGTTCATGATTACGTGCACAACACACAAAATGATTTGTGGGACACCTACAATTTTACGGCGCATTATTTTTCATGGTATAGCTATGAATGTTGGATGAGAGCAGCCTGATGTGCGACACCTCATCCCAACTGGACACGATGCAAACGAGCGAACATCAGATTGTTCCCTAAGACGATGTCCTAACCTTCTCCGCGCGTCAGCTATAAAAAAAGAAAAGGTTGCGGACACTGAGGTGACAGGAGAAGTCAGGGGAAGATGGATGAGGGGCATCTTGTGCAAACAGTCCACTTATTTAATGTGGTTTTGTCCTCCGGCCCTGCATGATTAAACTGCCGCAGTTACCTGATCAGATATGTCGGAACTCCCATTACACCATATTAACCGCAGATTCATAAACAATATTTTAAAAAAAAAGGTGCCAAATGGGATTTTTAATGATAATAATGGGTTGCAGTTAGATTCTTAAATTGCACTTCTGTCCTATGCAAAGCATGAGCAGGGAAACCAAAGGACACAAAGAGGTGATTAAGAATGTGTCTTGCCATGTGCCATGAATCTTTAATGAGAGAGAACTGTTTCCGGGCTTATGAACATAAAGATTTCTATGAACAGGAGCTAAATAATTAAAGATGCAGGGCTGCATGGTCATGTCCCACTGACATGGAGACTCTGACCTTACCTGGAGCGGCAACAGCCCCATACCCAAAAACAGAGAGCGTAAAACACATGATATGACTGATGGCAGATGAAACACCTCAGTGTTATGATACAGTTAGTCATTCTCCACGGGTTCGGCATAAACAGAACTTTTGTGCTACATTTTAGTTTCAACCAAGGCCTAAAAAATAAAGATTTATGTGACAGGCAACAGAAACAGACCTGTGTGTTACACATCCTCCATCTTTTTAGACTTAACCTCCAGTCAGCTTGCAATATGTCCTTTTTTAAAACAAACACCAACAAGAGGTTAGTGAGCTGCCGACCATCTCACGATAATATGCGTGACGTTCTAAAAATAACATCTATGATAATGTGTATTACGAATGTGAAGCTCGGTAACGCACACAGAGGGAGAGTGACTTCCTTCTCTGCTCAGGAAGACATCACTCCACTATAGCTTTACACAGCAAATAGTTGTTTGCCGCAATATTAATGATCACGATGTTAAATGTTTTGTTTTTCTCTCATCAATATGTAGGTTTATGTAGCAAGGTGCTCCAAAATCTAATCGGATCATCTGAATTGTTCTTGTGTTCACGATCAAATTATTATGCAACATGCCAGAAGAGCCTGTGGTGGATTTCTTTGTTTGTTTCTTTTCAAATAAAGTGTATAATATTGTAACCTTTACTAAAATGTATGCTGTTTGTCCAAGATTCACAGTCTTTAGATATGGCGCAAGGTTATTAATCTGCAAATATGCGTGTTTGGATCACCTTTTTTAAGTTAAAAGATGCTTTGTTGTTTCGCCACCACCAGAAAAACAAGTGTTCATAGTTTCATTTAACATCGTCTTGAGACCGATTCAGATCTGAAGAGTTAGATACCAGCTCCAATTGCAGGATTTCCACAGATCAATAATAAACCTCATTCTATTAGGATAGTTCTTAATTGAATTACACCAGTAAATTTCAGGTTAATAAGGGAACAAGGTGTTTGACCCACATTCCAGTATTGACACATATTGATCATACAGAGGCAAATTAATTACAGAGGGTACCAGTATTGTCAATAACTGAAACCACAATAGACCAGAATGCTGGGTAGCACCAAAGATCAATAAACGTAAAGCCCCTTTCCCACTGGACGAAAAAAACTACTAACATCGGGCTTTTGTCTTTAATGGGAAAGGTAACAATCAGCATTCACTCTCCAGATAAATAACTCGGCAGTAGTCACGGGTATCTATCGGCTCCAGCTCCAATCGGCAGTGATGGAAACACGACACCCAGTTGGACATGCTAATATGAGCCCTTCATCTTCAAGCAGTGCTTGAACATCATTCCGAATTAAACCGAGTTTAACAGATATAAAAAAAAAGAGGTAACCACTGTAACATTTTCACTGGCCTCCGTGCTGCTTTATACTGTTAACTTACCTTTTCACACCCAAGAATATCACTAAAAGGCATAATCGCCTACTGGCAATGGGAAAAGAGACGATGGCCTATTTTTAGCTGGTTTTTCGGCGATATAGAAAAACGGACTTTGGTGCAAAAAATGGTATATTATTCACACAGCACATGGCTGAAGCAAAAATGGGAAAAATCAAACGCAAATTCTAATACTTCAACACAAAAGTGACAACGCGTCCCTAAAATAATCATGTCTCATGACGAAGCAAATATACTGTTGATTAAACTACTGTTCTGGCCACATCTGTCCACATGTTCTGAGTAAAAAACTAGAAATAAATCTAGAGATACAACAGGAGTAATGTGAGAGGACAGGTGTGGCTGGAATGCCACTAACTCACTGTGATGACAGGGTCTGACCTTGTTTCTTTTTTTTTTTTCTTTTTGCACTGAGGCATGTTCACAGCAGAAGGTTGAAACAAATATTAAGGTTCCTACACTAACACTCCCACACAATCCTAACCCTCCAAGCGCAGTCAGTTTGAGTTAACACAAAGGGATCCGAGGCTCAAAAGAACATTAAGTTCGATGCCACGGACCGTCACTGTAATGCAGGGTGACACATCTTCCTCCAGGTCGCACACACACTCTCAGCGATGCCAGTCGAGGCTGATAGAACCCTGAGCAGCGGTATCGTATCGACACACAACCTAACACGCTTTCATTAGCAACGTTCTGTAACAGTAATTCATTACTGTGCTCCATCAATTTAGGCCTATTACATGGGTGGCAGACTTATGTATCCCGTGCTTGTTTATTTCAAGGCCTCATGAGAGTTGAGAGCTCACAGTGAAGAGACTAATGATGATTAAAAAAAATCCAATTAGAGTAATTAATGATTCAGATTAAGTATTTGATAATTTGGCGCCGAGTGCTTACCATTAAGTCAACAGACATTTTTCTTCCAATATGTGTCAAAAGGTAATAAGCATAATAAGCATTTAATCTTTCTGAATGGATCCAGTCCACACAAAAAGCTAGCTTATAGCTAACGCCTGTACAGCATGGGCTGTTTGGGGTGGAAAGAAACCCACAAACAACTGTTAGCGGATGTTTCCAGTCTTTATGCTAAGCTAAGCTAACCGTCTCCGGGTTCTTTTATTTATTTCTACCACTGAACTCAACAGGTCAGTTTTTAGGCCTTTAATTGCTTTACACACAAAACTCTTGCGCTGCAAAGATGGGAAATACTATGAAATTGTTTATTTAAACCAGTATGAATATTAATTGTATAAAAATTAGGCTATCGTATAACGTATCACTTACGATATAGTCATTTGATCTAGCTCTGCGACAGTTAGCGACACTCTTTTTAGCGCAACCAAGGATTTACGTCCCCTGGCAACACTTCTCTCTTTCGACATTAAACAGAGAAATGTGGGGACGCTTTTATTTTGAAGCCGGCAAACCTGCATACCCAACGACATGGTGCAGGAATAAAAATGGTTTCGATTCTTTTGATCGTTGGACCTGCACAGACTAAAGGAATATAAATATATGAGGAATGGACTTTGCGGCCACTTCAAATGTAGGTACCCTCCCACATCGGTAAATCTGAATGAACTATACTTTGATGCTTCTGGCTCCCGTAAAATGAACCAAGTGTTTTAATTGTCTAATGATGTGTAGTGTGTACATACTGACAAAAGTTACCCGGCGTCTATTGAGACATGTGTTTATTTGTCAAAACATGTAGTCACACCCGGCGACAAACAGGGACGCTGCATCTAATTGGGGGCTAATCGTATTTCCCAAAATGTCCAAAACTATTCTTCAAATTCGCCTATGTTCCCTTTTTTAAACATCAAGCCATTTTGCTTCCATTTTACACCATCACTCCTTTTAAAAGTGTCTGTGTCACTTCCTTTAAATGGCAGCCATGTCATTTTGGCACAAAAAAAAAGAGAAAAAAAGAAAAAGAATGGCAACACGGAACACTTGCTTTTGGACAGGATGATGTGGATGTCACGGTGGAACGACGCCACCGGTCAGCCACCGGTTTGACAGCCAGCTTGCCATACGGACAGGCTGCCACTGGCATCCAGCGCATTAAATGTCCATCCTGTCTTTAAGCCCTCATGATCAGAGCGTGTCAGTCAGCCAGCAGCCCCCCCCCCCCCCCCCCCCCCCCCCCTCCCCTCCTCTCCTCTCCTCTCAGGCTACTTACTCGACTGCAGCAGGGATGAGAAGTGACAGACCACCAGGACAGAGAGGACATAATTGGGGGAATTGGTAGAACGGACTGTCTGTGCTCGGCGAACAGTTCAAAATGTACACTTGTCCCCGTCCAAATCTTTTGGGGCCGTTTATAAAGAAGAAGGGAAATGAAACAGAACTTGTCATTAGGCCGCTGGCCTGATTGCGTCTGACAGTAACTGATAAATTGATAGAATAACACAATCCTGTTTGAAGGCGTCAGGGGCCATTTAACAATGAGATTTGTCTCCTTGAAAGCACGGTGATCCAATGCTAAATGTAATGACTTGGAAAGCACAGCCATTACTTTGTGACTCTTATAGCTTTACAG
Source organism: Cebidichthys violaceus (assembly GCF_023349555.1). Lineage (NCBI taxonomy): Eukaryota > Metazoa > Chordata > Actinopteri > Perciformes > Stichaeidae > Cebidichthys > Cebidichthys violaceus. Next base: position 1,190,972 of record NW_027176561.1, read on the forward strand.
TAAATGGCTGGTTGACAACTCCTCTGCCTTGACTGCTTCAGTATGCAAGGCATCTGTTCAACCTATTACTGTAGTTCAACCTATTACTGTAGTTCAACCTATTACTGTCGTTCAACCTATTACTGTATACACTCTTTTATTTCCATTATGCTGCCTGGCGTAATAGAGAAGCGATTTTACACAGGACAATACTTCTGTTGTTTCCTCGTCCTTCCCAATTAGTTCAGACACAGTAGACCCAAATAATGACCATTCATCGTCTGGCGTCAATATTTATGGCAAAATAAACTGTGTAATTTCAGCAGAGTTATCCCATATAAAAGAAAGTCAGAGGTAATAAATCATGAAGCAGTCTTCAACAAAATTAAACTAGAAAAGTGATTTTCCATTTAAGCATAAACACAACCTCATGTCAAAGATTAATAAGAGTCATTTCCTTAAGCTCAAATGACCAGCTATGGCTTTAGCAGCCAACTTTAAGTCCAATTAAAAAAAAAGAGTCTTGAATGTGACCTCATTTGTCTTGTAAATACACAACTACAGCTGTTTATCGGTATCACAGAGGCACTTTGCAGCTTTCACTTAGATGTATGGCACAGAGACAACAACCAGAAAGACAAAGTCATCAAGAGGTGGAGGTGAGTGTGATCAGTATCTCCGCTGGCATCTATTTCCTGCCTGGCTGGCCAGTCTGCCGTGTCACCAGCCATCACTTCAGCCCAGGCTCTTCCCATGCCAACTGGCTCGACTCACCCGTCACTCTCGCACTCCAGAGAGGCAGAGACGGGCCATATTCGGCCCGAATCACACATTGCACGCTTTCGTTCCTTCACACATCGCATCTTCCGACACACACAGACACACACGCAGATTTACGTGTTCCAATTTACACATGACAACGGATGAATGCACAGAGATACAGAAATAGACAGACAGGCATGCAAATTCAAACACACACACAAACACACTGTCCTCAGTCTGCAGGGGAATGTGTGCGAGTTGTGTATTAAAAGGTTAGTGTCTTGGGGACATTGACCTTTAGAAAGAATCCTTTTGTTTACCAACATCTCTGGATGGAGAGCAGCTAAAGATCAAGGTATAACAGAGGGGGAGATAAAGAGAGCATTGCACATCACGCACACTGTAAAAGATGTAAACTCCCATTTTATATTCTGACTCTGCAACACTTTCCTTGTCCTTTATCCAGCCCCTCAAGGTTGAGAGACTTGTGGAAGCATCATAAGCCTAAATCTGCTGGAGCCTGCTCTAATCCTTCTTGAAGCCCGCAGGCTCTCCATGTCCTTCTCATTGGCTTCATTAAAAGGATCCCTGTCCTTTCTGCTTCCCTTTCACCGCCTGCTGCCTGCTCCTCAACCAGGCCAATTACAACCCGGTTATCTGGAGTCAACGAGGATCTGAGAGGGGGCACACATGCACTGCTCCTTCCTCCTCCTTCCAGTGGGGAAGTGAGGAATGCTATCTACGCATAAGAAGCGATGCCACTCACGTAGAGTCAAACGCAGGGCCAGCAACCGGAGCGCTCATTGTGTAACTATATACAGTGCGTTGAGCGTCCATAGAGATTCATTTCTCAAACTTTTTACATGATTGGCGGGGGGTTAGAGTTTCAGGCGGCAATCTAATACTGCCCTTGAGGTCCCTTGAGAAAGAAGTCTGACTAGCGGAGCGAGCCAGCGAGGCAGCAGGGGGAGCGGTGTGCAAATTGAAAGTAATCCTCAGGCCTGGCCGGCGGTGCTGCTGCTGGATTCGCATCTATTCATAATTCATCACTCGACAGCAGTGAGGTGGAGAAAGTTCTGTCCGTGTAATAAACCAGGAAGAGACGTTTTTGAAAGGCGCTGATGGAATCAGGCAGATCAGCCTCTGCTGAAGGTCCCAGGTGAGAACAGCACTTGTTATAAGCAGTAAGACAGACATAGCCGATAGCTGGGGAGTCCGCGTATTTCACATCATATTAGATCCTACAGCTGTCCATCCACACTGTTCAAGGGATTAGCTGACTGAGCTACTGTCAGTCGAACATGAACTGTCAAAAGCCTAATTAGACAACGTCCAAGCATCGCTGGCAAAGACTTTTAGAACTCAGGCCTACACTTCCTCCAATTGGAGGCATTTAAGCTTTTACCCGCATGACCACAAAGGAGACAAAATACTCAGTCCTCTAGCGATTGCATTCACTAAACCATATGGTAGAAACTGGGACAACTGCTGAAGCTTGAACCTGACAAATACGTTTTTGAGCCATTTGAGGGCAGTGAAAACCAGTTGTGAACACACCACTGACACATCATCACCTTTAAAGTTGATACAGCAAACAAGTTTGTTTCCACCTGAAGAACGTAAGTCCAATATTTACTCTTATTTTAGCTCTGTTTTGTTCTCCACCAACTCCTGAGTAAAGTGTTTGCCACTGCAAATGTTAAACCATGTTCACCAGCTAATCACTGGCGCTGCGTTCGTAAATGACACTAAATTGAGAGCGTTGTTGTACGAAGAAACAGAGATTTTAGTTTGTATATGAATTAACGAACGGGTAGGTTCAAGTGGATGAAAGAAAATCTTTCCTTTCGATATGTGTAACACAAAGTAGCGTCTCCTGTGCAACAGCTTGTCAGTCAGTGATCATTTACAAACATACCCTTTGGTCTGACTGCTGTTTGACACTGAGTAAATAGCATTATTAGCATACAGTGGGTTGTTAGGGCATTCATATACAGTGCTATGAAGGTTAATCTAATCAGTACATTTTGAGCCAGAAAAACAAAACAAATCTATGAGCTAAAAGAAGCTAAAATGCTCCATCAAGCTCAGAAGAAGTGCAGAGTCGGCATCTGTGACATATTCAAAGAAACATTCACTCATCGTATTTCAAGGCAGATCTGAAGCATAACTGCAGCTGGAAATGTAACTCACTCATGGGACACAGGAAGCCCTTTAGCAGATCGATACTGACAGTTTTGGACAGCTACAGTCATCCGAGACGACTGATGATGACAGACAAGATGACGGATCACACTCACTAAGCTCAACTGATCAGACATTATTAAAGTTAACACAAGTTAATGAAAGGAATCAAGACTTCACACACACACACACACACACAAAAAAAAGTGTGTGAAAAGCCTCTGCACACTCTTTTTCACCTTCAACGCACATGTTCACAAGCAGCCTGCCCAAGTTCACTGAAGCGCTGAAACACGCACAGCTTGTCTAGGGACAACACATCCCGGACACCGCGGAGGTGCCTTTGTTTGTCGGGATGTTGGCCGCCTGAAGTTATGACACCAGAGCGACCTGAAGGTGAGCGGCAAACAGTGGAGGTGAAGAGGATTTAAAGGAATATTTTCATATTTTTTTGAAATTCGCTTTCTTGCTTAGCTGAGAAGATTGACGCCACGCTTATGTCTGTATGGTAAATAAGAAGTTGAAGTCGGTTAGCTTAGCTTAGCACAAAAACTGCAAACAATTAGCTTGGCTCTGTCTAAAAGGTAACACAAACTGCCTGCCAGTAGCTCCCGAATTAACATGTTATATCTTGTTTGTTTAATGTATTCGATAAAAAAAATACACAGATACAGTATGTCACCTATAAAGCATCAAAGGCCTTCATGGGCATAAATTTGCAGCCGTCTTTTTCTGTGTCTTTCTAACTGTAACATGACGCTAGCTGGCATCCCTGACCTCTCCTTAACTCCTCTGGTTTTCATCATTCTACACTGACTGAGCAGCGCAGGCTCATCGTTTTCACTGAGAAGCGAGGAACCGGAATGCTCGTGTGTATCACGTCACCTCATGTAGTTCGTCTCATTAAACCCCCTCTGCATGTGAAAAAGAGATGCCTCTCTCCTGTCTCTCTTGCATTTCTATAATGAATACAAACAAAATAAATCAAAGTTCTAAAAATAAAATGTAAAAGGAAGATCATATTGTGTTTATTGATTGTATTTCTAGATTCACGTCTTAAATCTTTGCTTCCTAAAATGCCGTTAAACATTAAAATTGGATTTTATTTTTGACAAAAAGCAATCTTGCTCCACATCTACGATCAACGTCTTGTGATTCTGCATCAAGGGGGGAAAAAAAGCAATATCCACAAGTGTCCCTGACCGACAACTATCCCGGTCTGACCCACAGCCAGTACAGTGGCTGGCCTGGGATTACAGCCTCATGACATGCTGATGAAATGTGCTGGGCCATCCAGCTCTGTGTATGTTATGTTCTGTTGTCCATATTTCAGCTCAGCCTGTTAGTATGGCCTACTTCACTGTCCCACCCTCTAATCCTGTCGCCGTTGGGAACCGCCACACTGCCCGGTCCACTTCCCGTCTCTCCTCCACTCGGCTATAATCTACGCTGCAGCCAAGACGGTGAGCTCTGAGTCGAGGACGGCTGACTGTCACAAAACAGCCACGGCTAAAAACAACATTAGTGAGGAAAGAAATTTTGACAGCTGGAGTGAAATCTCTTTCTTTTGAGCAGCCTTCACATCAAATAAAAGGGCAGTAAATAATCAAATCTGGCGATACACCCAGTGTGTCTGCACACTCGTGTGTATGTGCATGTTTTCCGCCCTGAGCCTGATAATGTGAGAACAGCGATGTCTGGGATTCTGGCGTAATTATCCAAGAGTATTAATTAAGGGAAGAATTCTGAAGTAATTATAGGATCTCGAGCAACAATGCTGGCACCGGATCTGCTCTCACGGCACAGGCAGAGACACAGAAAGAGTCTCGTGGCACATCACAGCAGCTAATTGTTGATTAATCTTCAAACATCAGTATCACATTCAGCGCTCCGCAATTCACAGAAATGGCTGCTCGAAATCTGCGGGGATAATCATTCATTTGTTAAATCACAAATGTATCCGCGCTTCCCCATTTTCCTTTTTTTTTGTGTGGCGGTTAAATAACGAGGGGATGTCTGCTTATAGCCATGAGCTGAAGCAGAAGAGGTAGTCCTGCATCTGTGCCACGTCTTCTGAGAGATTAGCTAATGCAACAACGAGCCCCGTTTGTTATAAGAAGTCAAGAGTCCGAAGAGAGGAAGAGGTGGCAGAGAAGAACAGCATGTATCAAGATGCTGACCATGAAAAAAAAAGAAAGAAAAGTGAGACGAAAGAGAAGCGGCATGCCTTCAAACATTTATTAGACAAAAGAAAGTAGGTGGCTGTGCAAAATGAAATTGAAAATAGGAGCAAAAGAAGAACAGAGAGATTTTCTTTTAGCAGAATGACATGAAAACAGAAGGCTGAGATGTGAGATGGTTTAGGGAAGGTGATGAGGGATTATACATCCTGACAGAGCCATGGAAGGAGGAGAGCCTTTGAAATGGATTTGTCAAAAGTGAGGCACTTCAGAGGAACATAGACTGGAACCGTGTGTGTGTGTGTGTGTGTGTGTGTGTGTGTGTGTGTGTGTGTGTGTGTGTGTGTGTGTGTGTGTGTGTGTGTGTGTGTGTGTGTGCATGTCGTCAGATGGGTGGTTGACAGCCGCACTCTCTCGTCTCTCTCTCTAAATCTCAACTCAAGAAAGATTCCATCAAAGAGTGAGCTGCTGCTGCTGTCCGTGCTACAACTCTGACTAATAGGAGCGCCTAATAGAGGACAGGAAAACTGACAGTAAAAATCACAAACATGCACACATAAATGCAGCTAAATGCTAAATTTGACGTACACCCTCTCAGCTTATGCTCTGCAGGGAGATAAAAGTGAACCTTGGCAAATGACACAGGTTGTCGACTCCTTTGATGAAGGCTTAGTGAGAGAAAACAGAAGGAAGGTGGAGGAAGGAGGAGCAAGAGCAGATTGAGGATGAAGAGAGGGAGGAGAGAGAGTGACTCAGCTGCTCTCCCTAAAGGACTCCAGGAGGAAGTGAGGGATGAAGAGGCACCAAAGAGGAGGGGTGTTGATGCTGCCTCTGCTCTTCACACAGAACCTCTAATTCTCTGAAATGAAAAGAGAAACCGCGACAGAGACCTTAAATAACTCTTCAGGGGCAAATTCACCCCCGAAGCGAACCGCAAATGTCCGCGATACCAGAGTACGGGATGAGCAATCTGTGTCCTTAATAAAGGGGGGGCTCGCCGTGCCACGCCATCTCACCAAGGATTACGACATCATGGCTATCTGGCATGCGAAGGGGCCTCTTTAAAGTCTCTAGGTAAAGCCATGGGCACAGAGTAATTGGGCCCAGCCGGCGCATTAAACATAGATCTGTTCTGACATCACACAGGAACTCAGCATCGGATGTACTGGGATGAAACAGCAACGCTGGATAGAGTCAGAAACACACAGTGCACCGCACCAAAAGAAAAAGCCTCGTCCATGCAAACAGGCACAACCGCAGCTACATCCTGACATACAAATTATTCACAGCCTCTTTTGAGAACTGTTTACTCTTGACGCGCACGCAGCCTTCCAGACACCGAGACAGTCGAGAGATCCATTGAAAGTGGTTCTGATGAGACGTTTCACTGGAGACAAAAGCGAGAGGCAGTGGGAGGGTACAAAGCTAAAATTCTTTGAGAGAAAGCTATGGGAGTACTCTACGGGACAGAGGGAGAGGAAAGCAGGCAGAGTGGTCTTTGAAAGAGACGAGGTAGGTTCTGACAGCGCACTGCAGGCCGACTGTCATGCGGGTAGGATGATCAATGTTTTTCTAAGAAAAAAGCAAAAAAGGATGAATAATTTATCCCGAACCTATGACAGGCTAGCGAAGACGAGAGGGGTGTCAGCGCCATGCAACACCATCTCACTGCGTCGCTACTGGCTCCCACGAGAAATTCATAACCCTGATGTCCAGGAGCAACTTGTTTTCTTCACCTCAAAGTGGCGAACAGCAGAGATCAGAGAGCAGACCAGTCAAACTGAGGGAATGTGACAGGAGGGCATTGAAAAGACACAGACGTATCTATGCACATGTGCAAAGAGGTATTCATAGACACAGACTGAAGATCCACAGATGGTGATCCATGCAGACAAGGATTACCCTATACGCCTCAGAAACAGTATGCAACCCGCCTCCGCAGATAGAAATGGGCCAAGCACGCAGAGTGTGCTCACAGTTATTTCACGAGCAGAGCGTAGCCTCCATAATGCCCAGAACAACAGAATAAAAACTGGCCACAGCTGGGAGTCAGCTCAAAGAAAAGATCCTCAGCAGAGCAGACTACCTCTGATGAAACACCTCCGACAGGCAAACCAAAACCCTGTGTTCCTACAGAGAGAGAGAGAGAGAGAGAGAGAGAGAGAGAGAGAGAGAGAGAGGAGAATACAAGAGGAAGAAGACGAGGGAGGAAGAGGTCTGTTAAGCACAATCTCATCAAACCCATCTGTCACAGTTGCACATGGACGCACATACAGCTGCAGATTTATTAGTTCAAATGATGGAGAAACAAAGCAAGGGAGATATTTTCTTCCAGGCTTTGACATCCTTTTCAAACGAGAAGCTGGAAAAAGGCTTTTGTCTTCAAATATGTTTCTCCCTCCCTTCTCTCTCTGGGGCTGCATGAAGAGACTGACTCACTTCTCACTTGGTGCGTGCCAGAGATGCTCACAAGCAATTTTTTTGCAAGTCCAAGACAAGTTTCTTTTTGGTTGTAATGAGCGTTCTATTATCAGCTGCATGCCATCCGGTCTGCTTAGAAAACAGCATAGCTGTATCTAAGGAATTCAAAAATATGCGCTGTATCTATTAGCAAACAGTATCAGCACTGATTAGATATTCGGTACACGGTTACTTTAAATATGAAAAACCAACACAATGAAAACTGTATTTTGCCCTTAAAAATGTATATAATATGGAGTATAGCATTAGTCATGGAAACAGGAAAATATTGCTGTCATTATTCGGCATGCAATAAGAAGCCTAATCTGTTTTTCATTACTAGTTAAGAGTAAAACCGTATTGTATACCTAAGAGCTTGTGGTCTCCAACTAATGACGGCTCAAAATCTACTGAAATTTGACAAACCCCTCTAACCTCTCAAACCCAGAGATGCTCAAAAGCCATTTTTTGCAAGTCGAAGTCAAGTCTCGAGTCCCCGAGCGTAAAACTTTAGACTTGATTTGATCCGATTTCCTTCATTAGCTTGTCATCTTATCATTCAAGCGCTTTTTTCAAAGGGGGGCTGGTATTAATAAGGTATTAATTCTCTCTAACTGAAATCATTACAGGCATCATCTTTAATTTTAATCAGTATCCACAACTGCCGAGTTCAACGTGTTCACAAAATATCCAGAGTGGAAACACTTTTGTTTCTCGTCAAACTAAAAGGTCACTTGAAAAAGGCGACCCAGCTCAAGTTAACATCCCCATAATGAGGTATCATGTCACACCTTTCGTCAGCTGACAGATGGTCTTAACGCCTTTAAGTTACAAGCTCAAAGGCACTAATGAACAGAGTACAACAGTGCATTCCTCACCTCAGTGGGACCTCCACATCATTAAGACTCGTATTAAGGGGGAATAAAATGTAATCCCTAAACATTTCAAATTATGATGCAAATTAGCTACGTGTCAGCCTGTCAGCTGGTGTTGCAGAGAATTTGTTTCCCCAAATTCCAAACATTTCTGTGCAACAGCAGCCTGAACATGTGTGACTAATACAAGAAAAAAGTCCAGAACATAAACCGATAAACAGCAAACTTTCCTTTTCACACTTTGTTTTTTTTGCACGTCTTAAACAAGCAGGATACAATGTGTTTATTAGTGCGCTGTAGAGGCGCTGGTGGGCGGATTTTGTTACTTTTGTGGACAGAGCCAGGCAATCTGTTTTCCCATTTCCAGTCTTTGTGCTAAGCTAAGCTAACCAGCTGCTAGTAGCCACATATTTACCATACGAGAGTGGTGTTGAGCTTCTCATCCAGCTCTCCTCCAGATCACAAATAGTGGTATTTCACAAAGTGGTGAACTACTGGATAGGTCATTGACTTGGACTGACATTAAGTCAGTTAAATCGGAGCTCTTAACGCTCCGGTTTCATGCTTCTCTTCTTCCAGGATGGAAGCAAGCAACCAAACCCGCATGCAAGCTTGAAAAAGAACAAAGAACCAAAGAGCAGCTCATGAAGCCACAGAGGGAGCAGATCAAGCGAAGTCAAACGGAAAGAACGGCCTGACTGAGCAGTTCACTCTCATCCCCGAGTTCTACGAGTCTCCACTTCAGGAAAGTGATTTGATCAGCTGATTATCTGATTTATGTTCAGCGGCTGAAAAGAAGATAAAAGTGGGCTTTAGTTCTGGCAGTGTGATCCAACGAGCAGAGAGATGATATGACGGGCTGATATGAAGATGCAAAGAGGCATGACTCTTTAATCTTCATTTATACCAACGGCTCACTGGGATATTCAGAATAGGTTCACTGGGTTCAAAGACTCATTTAGCTAAAGAGAGAGAGGGAAGGAGACGATACATGAGAGAGCTCCACAAACAAAACACACAAGAGGTTATTTTTGCACAAGCGATCACACTAATCTTGATGTAGATGCATCGTCATCATCACCCCACAAACGTCCGACTGAATGCGTCAGCTGAGTCGAACACGCTGTTAACTGTTCAGCACGACAGGACCCATTAGAGGAATGATTAATTAATCATGTGCTTAATACCTTTGCGCAGTGTTAAGTGCATCTGACCACAACACGGAAAGTTCACATTTAAGTCAGAGTCATTAGCAGGTTTTCGGGACAGAGGTGACTTTATGAAAGAAGAAAATGCTACTTTTGATCAACCAAGTAAAGCTAGATTAAATTGGGAGAGGCTGATGATGTGAGGTGTGTGCGTGTGTGTGTGTGTGTGTGTGTGTGTGTGTGTGTGTGTGTGTGTGTGTGTGTGTGCAGCAATAAGCGTCTGGATTTAATTAGATTTCCAATCACAGGATGTTTTTTGTCCAAATGTCAACAAAGGGCATGAGACGTTTCAGTGTTGAGGAAAAAGAAGAATTGGAGTCAGCCCGCGCAACAAAAACACACCGCATGTCATGAGTTAATCCAATCTTGTAATTACATAATTGAAGAGAGCTGATTAAAGAGCCATCTCGCATGCAGGTCCCATGGAGAGATGGTATGAAAGATGTGTGTAACTTGAGTTAACCCACAGGACACAGCTGGTCCTTCACAGTGGCTCAAAAAACACAATGAGACATGTCTGCCTGGCTCAGCTGCTACAAGTGTGGTTAATAACAGAGCTGGAAGGAACCATAGTGAGTATAATATCTCTGGAATCCATCACTTTAAGTAGAACTTTTTTTTTTTTTTTTTTTTTTTTAGTGCTTGAAAGTTCCTTTTAAATTGACGCTTTTATCCGCAAGTGATATTCTTTTGAAAATATGGACTATACTTTTGACAAACTCTAAATGAAGTTAATGGTGCGAGAGTTAAGGGTGAAATGAATGTTTTAAAACAAACATCTCAACATCTTAATAAGCTCAGCAGCTGTCGCAGTCTGGGTAGCTGTTCATTTGAAGCAGCAACACATTTTTCAGAACTGTCTCGAGGAGAAGCAGACAAATAGCTCCGAGGATGTTGTTGAGAGGATGAAAACAACCTTTCAGTGTTCACTGTTCACTCTGAAGGGAGGTAAGGTTAAATCCAATTGAATCATACTGTATTGATTCGCTGATGCAGCTGCAATGCTTTTGACTGGGGACGACTTTGTTAAGAATCAAGTGTTGTTGTGGTACAGGTGTGTTAGTGAAGATAGTGCTGGACGCTGCAGGGTTCACATGAGCTAATGGGGCTGCATGTAACGAATACACTGCAGTACGAAGGCCCTTTGTTCTGGTTATCTGCCTCCTCTAGCTTACAGGGAAAGGTTAGACGTTTCCCTGTAGGTTTACTGAGTCATGAACATCTTTGTTTGAGGACAGTTTGTGCATTAGAGATATTTTAATTAATTTACAATTGCTCTTTAAATAAGCACTATAATGACAGAGTCACATATTATGTATTTGGAAACATGAATCATTCTAAAACTAGACTCAAAAAGTATTAAGAAAAGAATAAATCTTTTAAATCTCAGTATTCTTTAACTGTCACTATTTCTATACATAATACATCTTTGGTTTAGTTGATCTTACTCATTTATGTTGTGTGTTTTAGATGTATAATTCTCATTGTAAAATTTGGACTGTGCAGAATTCAATTATCATTTCCTTTCCAGCACTTTAAGTATTATTTATATAAGTGTCATTATTTATGTGTAACATTGAAGATTTATGTGTAACATTGAAGTGCCTTCATGTCCCCTGTCTCTGAATTATTTTGTTCCAACCTTCTGTTGTGTTTTCGGGGACACGGTTATGAGTGTAACACTAACCATGGCGCTCTTCCTATTTCCTCAGTTTGTGAATCCTCGATTCCTTTCTTCGCCTCCTCTCCTCGGATCTCAGTCCCTCCTTCCTGAGATGTGACCGGAGGAGGCAAGGAAGAGGCAAAAGGAGAGAGGAGTCCAAGACAACAGGCATTTAACAAGATGAGACAGCCGAGCTTCAGAGCAGGAATTTTAAAGCGACGTCTATTAAATATGATGTTCATGTCACAGGCCTCCTCTCCTTTTTAGGAATTGAGACACGCTTAAAGATGGCGCGCTGAGATCGATTTCTGGGTCACAGTCAGGAGAGAGGAGACGAGGAGGCACAAAAACAGAGAAGTGAACAGAGCCGATGTGCAACAGTAGAGTCGTGCGTCTGACGTGAACCCCGGAGAAGGAGAAGTTGGATATTCCGCTGTCTTGCCGTGTGGGTGTTGATTGAAGGAGATTATTCATGAGAAACTGCAGCCCACTTCATGTGCCAGCACTAACAAAGCGACGCAGTGTGTGATCTTTGGACTGGTAAGGATGGTACCTTCCTGAAGAGGGCACAGGCAAAGAGCCTTGAACTCCCATTTTCTCTCGGTCGAGATGGTCGATCCATACTGGAGAATATTGTTTCACGGCTGGACGGTCGCAGCTCTTCATGCTGCCAGCAGCAGTAAAAATACATAAAATGAAATGAGCCGGAGAGAGCGACAAGTATATAAACTGCCCAAATACCCACTTTATCCCATAGCTCAGTGTTGAAGATGCTCTGTGTTACATGACTTCAAATATCAGCTCGCTCGCACCAAAGCCTGTAATTAGTGATCTTTCAGCAGGCTTAAGTGTAAATGCACATAACAAGGACCGCCTCCGTTCACATTGTTAAAAACCACCAACTCCTGAGGCGTATTGGGTAAAAGAAAATGACTTAATGCGAGAAGCAAAAGATGTAGAGTAGTAACCACTGCCGACTTACACTCATGGGACTCCTTGGCTTCCCTTTTAGTGCTTATGTAACGCTACGGCCATCTCACCGCTCATTCTTCCATCCAGAGACCTCAGAAAACATCAAATATGCAGCATCCAGTAAAGTCACACGGGACCTATCATCGGCTTAAATGAGCCAATTTAGTTCAGATAAGACTTCTACGAAGCGTCGAGGAAGAGTGAACCGGGTAAAAAGCTTTCAGAGGTAGATTACAAAAGTGTAAGACAGACGTCCTAGTTTAGGTAAAAAGTCAGAGCCTGGATAAGAGCTGGATGATACTGTAGCACCATGGCAGCGCGTCTAATCTGCCGTAAAATCTATAAATAGACTCCGCAACTAGAAATGTATGTAAGATAATACAGTTTTGAATGACAGACGTACATTTTCTGAGGGGGAACTGGGGGAATAATTGCATTATTTTCAAAAACACATTCAGAGGAAGATAAACGGCCTCCTCAACACCAGGGCACTTTCATTAGTCTGCCATGTTGTACTGGGTCGACGTGTTGCTTTGATCCTGTTGGTTTCAAAAAAACATAACAAAAGCTCTACTTAGAGGCTCCATTAGTGTCATTTAAATAAATGGCACTAATGGAGCCTACATTTGTCACACGTCAACAGCAGGATTTTGAAGACGTTCTTACATTAGGCGCTGCTTAAAATGTGCAGTCAGCGATTATAATTCTACACACTTGTTGCTAAAATCAGCGAATATCTCCTCACAGCTGTAAGTTCTGTGTGTGCGTTGAAAAGGAAACGTCATACGCAGCCCCGGTTCTGGAAATGGAAAAACAAACAAACTCTATTCCAGCCAATCAGCAACAGTTCCTGCTCGTGCACAGGACAGAGGAAAGGCCACGGATGTATAAGGAGAGACGGTACATCTGGAGGGGGGTAGTTATTGAAATACTAACATTCTTCCTCCAGAATCGTTGACTCTAAATTTAAAGCCCTGGAAAAACATACTTCAGTCTAATTTCACTAAGTAATCCTAAATGTCTTTTACGGCCGATTTTAATGTCACGCTGCTAATCGTTCTCTAAGGCAGCGACTGCCAATGAGGGATTCTTATACCACAGGGTCTACTTCTCCATTTGCCAGAGGTTACGTGGTGAGATTTTAGAGCAGCTCAACTAATTTGATTTAATCGAAATTATGATGTGATTTAAAAAGTATACATCCATATTTTGAGTCAGCTGAAAACATCTGGACGCCACGCGCTATAATTCGGAGAACGAGAAAACGAAGGTAGCTGAAAGTAATGAATAAATAGTTGAAATACCGATATTTCAATGAAACCTTCATCCGTGAACACATTCCGCGCATAACGAGTGGTGTCGGTACAAGAGGCTTTTGTCTGACGAAGAAAAAAAAAAAGGTCAACAAACCACTGCTCTAGGGTAACCAGGTCAGCCAGCCTCTTATCGGCACGAAATGCCAAATGAAGCAATCATGTTTGGAAATAAAATACTTGTAAGGCCCAAATATTCACTAAGCTCTGCATTAAGGTTACAGCCTGAACGTTTATAATGGCATTACTGTCGTCCGTGGGAGGACGGCCAGCGTACACGGCCCCCGTGATCCTTCCAGCTGGACGTCTTAACGTGTTTGACAGCCGCTCACACTCCTTTTCCTCCTTCCTGCCCCCCCCCCCCCCCCCCCCCCCACCCCCCGAATGTCCCGCGCTGCCCTTTCCGTAAGAGCATCACTGCCCTCGTCCTGCTGACAGCGGCTGCATCTCCGCTTTACTGCCCTCATAAACACACACCAGAGTTGAAAACAATAAGGCTTGGCATTGGCAGTGCTGAGCTGAGGTAATGTCACTATTGAGCACAGCTGACAGCTTTATGTGCAGCAGGAAGCATCGAAACGAGAAGGTAAGTGTAGGAGTAGTAATGGACAAGGCTAACAGGCCTGATTGAACAACGCACTCTGAGGGCCACACAGACCCATCAGCAGACATTTCATTAATGACACATAAATCTGTCAGATTGGGAGGCTAAGTGGCACCCCGGGTGCTATTAAGTGCTCTTGTATAATTGCATTGACTTCAACGCCGGTTTTCTCGTAAATTTTGTAGACAGAAGCAGTTACCGTGGCTCTCGACAAGCAGGTTGGAATCCAAGAGACGACAACGACAAGTTCAAGTTTAATCTACATTTCAAGAGACAAAAATGCTAATTAAAGATTAACTGGAAAACAATTTACAATGTGCTTTTCATTATTTCATACATAACGGCGGCCACGTAGACAAGCACAAACAGTTTGGGAGTCAGTTGCTCAAGAACACTTTAATAGGGCAAACAGGACGACCCGCTCTACCTCCTGAGCAACATCTGCCCAAAATCTAGATCTAGATCCAGACCCAGTGAGGTGCGCACACCAACATTTTACCTAAACCTCTCACTGGATTAAAGTCCAAGACGTTTAATTGGATGGTAAAAGAAAAAAAACAGCTAATGCCTCAACACAGTGTTAGGGTTTTAATTACATTAATGTACACGGCAATAAAACATTTAAAGATGCACAATTCAGCGGGTATGTGGATTTCTGCATTGCTGTGATTGGTTCTCGCACGAACCAATCAGTTGGAGGGAGACTCCAACTGATTGGAGAGGCAAGTGACACGAGTAAAAACAATCTCTGAGAGGGCTGCACAATGAATCAAATATTAAAGATGAACATTGTTTTCGGCTTCCCACAATTAAATGAACATGATGAACTTGCGATATTGATTTAAAATGTGTGCTCAGCTCATAGAAAACGCATCAAGCGCTGCTTGAAATAACTCACCAGGGGGCGGTCGACGTGTTTTGGCTGCCATGCCGCTGGGAAACACTTTCCTGAATGTTGCAGCTGCGGTCCAGAGTAACAGAGTAATACAAAAACCGTATATTACTCGTTTCGCCCGTCTGCTGTGTTGTATTCAAAAAAATGCACTGAATTCAAGTGAAGAACTTTTTTGAAAATCTTATTTTGATGCAAAGATTTTTTTGTAATTAGCAGGATTGAACAACCGGAAAGTGAAAGCAGTGCTCTGCTGATTTAATTTTGGGTAAAACGTTTCGGTACATTTTATTTTGCTTCTCAGAGATGCACTGTGAATAGGAAACTTTCTTCTTTCTTTGATGCAAAAATGTATTAATTAGCAATGTAGCCTAGAATAACGTGAAGGCGAAAGCAGCGCTCTGTTGGTTTCATTTTGGGTAAAGAGGTTTGGTACATCTTATTTTGCTTCAAGGAGAAGCAGTGTGAATAACAACTTGTCTTATTCCGATGCAAAGATGTACATTAGCAAGAATGTAGCACAACATGCATTGAGGGGTTTCCTGGTAGTTGACGGTTTTTACGAATTGTGATGACCCCGGGTCACATCCTGCCAGGGACCTTTGTTGCATGTCACTCCCCATTAATCTCTCCCCTAATTTCCTGTCACTTCCCTTCTGTCAACTTTCTAACACTGCCCCCAAAAATCAATAAGGAAATAAATGTGGCCATCATAAAATGCAAAGCGATTGTATTTTCTATGTTCAATTGTCTTGGAAACAGAAAGACAGTTGCACGATCACAATCATAATTTACGTACATGTTTTTTGTAACGTATGTAGGCTAATGTATGCAGGAATTGCCGGGACAGTGCTGAACTGTAATACTTGACAAACAAAGAACGAGATTAAAGCAAAAGCTTATCCAGACCTTCTTCATAACAACGCTGAACAGAGAACCGAACAGAGCCACACAGAGATGGGAGCGGGCTGAGCAAACACAGGCTTAGATGTGTCAAGCCGACGACACTCTCACACTGAGAGGACTGCAGGGATCGATCAAAGGCTGCCTTTCTCCCTTTCTGCCCCACGTTCAGATCATTAAAACCTAATTGAGAGCTGGTAACCAAAGGCACACGCGCGCACAGGGAGGCTGTGCCTGCATGGATGCAAAAAAAATCTCAAGGATGACAATAGAGGAAAAAAAAGAAGCACAGGCGGCGTGAGATAATGAGACCCGATGTCCATTTGAGTTAGAGAGCAAATCGATCAGCCGGGACTGCACCATGACAGTGTGAGAGGAGGCTGAGAGGGGGTAAACTAGTGTCACGATGATCACAGGGTGAATGTTACGCTCATCGGGTCATCGGCTGAAGTGAGCCTTGACCACTGAGATCTGGATGAGAGGGAAGACAGAGGCAAGATTAACCCCATGTGCAGGATCTCTTTGGTTGTGTCAAAGTGTCAGACAGCACATCAAGTGGACCACCAGATGACTGTGTGTGTGTGTGTGTGTGTGTGTGTGTGTGTGTGTGAAGTTTGCTCACCCAGGACTAGAACTTGCACCGCGCTCCTTCCACATCTGCAAGCCTGGAGGTGCTCTGATCGCTGCTGGCCGTCTGCGCTGACTGTGGGTCTGTGCTGGATAACGTTGCTCCTCCAGGCACTGAGCTTCCTCCTCCTCCTCTTCCTCTTCCTCTTCCTCTTCCTCTTCCAGCAGCAGCAGTGGCAGCTACAGCAGCTGGACTGGACTGCATTCACTCACCTTCCCTCCCTCTCTGGTCTGTTCTCCTCCCAGCACTGCTGCTGAATTATCTACCGCCTCCCAAGTGAAGTCTCTGGCTCCCCTCTTTTGTGCTAGAAAGGCAGCAGGAGCTCCTCTCACAGCGGGCTCCCAGCTTTGTGTCTCGGAGAAGCGTTGAGGGCTGCCACCGGCAGCGGCAGGCAGCTCCGACTGACGGTGCTCTCGTTATTGGATTGCATGTGTGTGAGTGTCCTGGCATTTGTGTGTGTGGGATGTCGAGCGCAGTGTGTGTCAGAGTGTGTGTGTGTGTGTTGGTTTGAAAGAGGACCCGACTGCTGTGCTGTTCATAGGGGCTCATCTGTGCTGTTGCTGCTCTCTCTCTCTCTCTCTCTCTCTCTCTCTCTCTCTCTCTCTCTCTCTCTCTCTCTCTCTCTCTCTCTCTCTCCTACTCGGGCTGTTTTGTGCTGCATTCAAGTCCTGTGGGGGGAAAACGGAAGATGAGTTCCCTACTTAAAAATTCAGCTCACTTAAGCTTTCAGGTGGTGGGCATACAATACTCTGCAGGGACACGCTGTATGGGAGTCCATATGGGACCAGATGGATTTTATAAGATATTCCAAAATAATTATATGAATGATTATTATGATATATGAATTTTTTAACATAATTATTACCATTAAACATTTTCTGTCTATTTGTATTTTTTAATAGAAAATGTTATCTATATGTTCTTTTTTGATATTTTCCCAAATATTTATATTTCTCTTACTTACTTTTCAGTTATTGACATTAATTCCCGCCTCCTCGATCTCAACTGATCAGATAACTTACACTTTTTGGGTAAGTTAGGAAAACCATAACCTAAAAAGTTGTTTATTAATCTACTTTAACCCTAAGATTAAGTTTACTTTTACCTGTTTACTGATGAATTCCCGTTTCACCATCATAACGCTATACTGGGAAATAAAGATGAAAGCACAAAGATCTATAACACGTTAACCCAAAGAGCAAAGATTAACGTTTCTGTCCGGTCAGGCTGTGACTTTACTTGACTCACTCTCGCACACATAACTCAACTCTCATACACTCAATAAAGTGGGATTCGCTTTAAATTAGTTGACAAACTGGTGACGTTAGGGTTACAAAATGTAACGTTGGGTCTAACCAATTCAACATAACAATAGAATACAGTGACTTCATTCTTTATAGCTACTCAGGGCAAAGGTTAACGTAACCAAGCGCTCCCAACATGAGGCTTGTTTACAGGAAAACTGTTGACGTAAAATTAGACTGTTAACAGTTATGATATTCTAATGTTAGCATGACTGGTTAGTGCAAAGAAAAAGTAGTAACCTACTTTATTTGTACAAAACTAGACTCAATGAGCGTGAACTCAGCCGAAGCGTCCTGCAAAACCATCTGGATGAATTAGTACATTTTAAGCGAGTCCTGGTTGCCAGCTGCTACTACATTTAGCCAGAGACCGTTAAGAAACATGCATGTATGAAGAGAAATCGGGGACTTCTCAGTGGCGCATGAAGTTAAAAACACTTAGAATTCCTTGGAATAAAATTACCCAGATCTTGCCGTCCATAGAGCAAGAAGACGTGTTGTATTTCTTTGGGTTTTGGTGACTTTTACAACTTTTTGGACCTAATGATTTAAAGAAGAGCTATTCAAATGTTCGTCATGGGAAGGTATTATTCCTCAACAAAAAATCCCTTTTACCAATGTAAGTCTTGAGGCAAAAAGTCTTTTTTGGCCCCATGGCATCATGTGACGCACCGGGAAGTTCAAATTCCATGGTTTGGCCACTATGTCAAATTGGCTTCAACCATGGGGCTTGTTCGGCCACTTAAGAGACAGATGCATCCATTTTTTTTTATCTTTTTGAGCATCTTTGATTTAGCCTGATAATTCCCGTTTCATTATTTCTGAAATCACACCACAATTTATCGGTTTATCTAAACCATTAGTCATTGATTTTAACCACCTGCGAGCAGCACAACAAGTCATTAACACAACAAAGACATATTAACATCTCACAAAGTCGATGTGGTGAATGTTAACTGTTGCATTATAACAGACACAGAGATAACATTAGCTTGTTGTGTTTCAGGGGAACACTTTCAATTCAGCTCTGTTTTGTCTTGAGGGAAATATCTGGTTATTTAGCCGCTTAAGGCCCCATTTCTTCTACCAGCTGGTCACTAACATCTGTCTGTCATGTAACTAACAGTTGGTTTTCAGAATTGTTTTCCACTGAAGACAGTCGCCTGCAGTGGTGAGAAAGAACAAAAATAGTAAAGTTGTGGGCACGTAAAAGAGAAAAAACAATGAGCTGAACCTGCCTGGTCCACTTCAGTTTCTTTTATTTCCCAAAATGTCTTTTTGCAACAATCAGAGAGAGATGTCTCGACATATGGACTTTTTTAAAAATCTATATACCCACGCATGGGGAGAAATTCAAACCACTGACACTCTACCAGCTGAGCAACAGCTGCTCTTGCTACAGTGAAAGTGGATAGAGGGTGGTGGTGAGCTGTGCCAGGTGCTTGAAACCGTCTTAGGCCGTTGACGGGTGGATTGTATTTCATTTCATGGTGAGTAGGAAGAAGCTTGCCCTATGTGTACGTCAATGTATAGACGAACACTTCAGAGAAGTCGTTTTTTAACCTCCAGCAGTGTTGTAGTCAAGACCAAGTCAGGACCAAGACCCCAGTGTATCGAGACAGAGACAGGACCAAGACCAAGTCAAGACCAGGCCAGTCCCCCACTGCATACATTCTTTATGATAAAATGTGAAACATGCAGACCAGAGGCAACTCCTCAAACTGATCTAAAAGATCCACGATCCATGTTGATAAATAAAACAGACAATGTGAAGGTAACTTGGTGATGTCCCTGCAGTTTTTCCATTAAATCATGAGTCACTCTTTGTCTGAGACCGAGACAAGACGGATTAAAATAAGCAGTCGATTCCGAGACAAGACGGAAACCTTCAAAAAGTGGTCTTGAGACCCGATCTCAAGTAGTACAACTCTGACCTCCAGGGCATCAGACCCTCCATGTGCTTTCCCCCCACATCATTCCTAACTAAAGTGATAAGAGTCTCTTCAATGAAGACTCTTTAGTGGGCTCAGATGGCGACAAGGATGGGAAGACTCACACTCTTTCCTTCAGGCATCCTCACACATCTTTTACATTTCACTGCCGCTTTTTTTTTTTTTTTTTTTAAGAGAGCATAAATCGGAGCCCGAGGCGGTGCAGGAGTGTCACATCCAGGTGAAAATGGAGGCTGTGCCGTGCTTCTTCCTATCGGCAGCCTGCGTTGCTGTCCTCAAAAGACACAATGGAGCTTTCCTGTGCTGCAGTCTCTGTGCATATGTGGTCTCTGAACGCTACAGTGGCACTCTCCAAGGGAATAATACAAAAAAAAAAACGGTTGATTTTGTTTATTACAGGATCTGAATGTTGCTACTATATTGCATTTTTAAGCCCAAACGGCTTTGCTGCAATAGCCCGTTGTACAGTAACCTTCATGAAAGTCACACCCCCCTCCCCCCCCTCCCCAATCATTTCCAGGTTAAGGCTTTGCTGTGAGGTGGACGATACTATGTTACTTGGCTGAGTAGCTCTGCAGCAGCTTTACAATAATACCACAGCACAGTAATCACCTCCATGCGTCATACTGGAGGGGAGCAGCGGAAACCACGTCCACTCTGGGTTCCCGGGGTTTCTGTGGCTGAATATGTTTTCAAGGGTTTCTGCAGAAGTATTGGGGTGGGTTTTGATAAATACGGTATACATAAAACATGAAGGCAATGTACCTGCCTACTGTGCAGGTTGAAAAGGCTGTATATCAACTCGAGGGCTCCACAGTCATTTGTCAAATTGAAAGTACTGCTTACCCTCGCGTTCTCTGTGCGGCTGTGAGGGGCTGAGCTAACACACGAAAAAAACAGTCACGCTCCTGGGATTCAACTACTGTGGTACTCAGGCAGAGATCTAGTAGACTTATGTAAGTACAATCGTTAAGTACAGTTGTGTACTAACGCTACGTACTTTGTGAGATTCACTGCGTTTAGTTCACAGTATTTGAGAGGGAAATATTGTGAAGGTCCCAAACAAATCCTGCACACGGTTGATCTCTTGTACTAATTTGATCAATGTTTCAGTTCTCTTCTGGTAAAATTCATACAGTCAAAACTACTTGGTTAGGTGTATTCATATGTCAATATACTCATATATTTTAGATTTTACTGGATCTTCTGATTTGGTGTTGTTGTCTGCTGTGTATACAGGCAGACAAGACACATGAAGTGATGTTAATATGGATATCGAGTATGAGTCCAGGGGCAGTTTGTAGTGTTTGTAAAATATCTTCCCTTACCAACATTAATCTTGCAGTGTTTGCAACGTGGGCACCAGCACTTCAAGCAGCGACCGCAGTAAATCACAATCACAAAGGCAGCTACAAAAGTGAGTCATATTAAGTTGAATACTAATCAGCAGCACAGTGTGTGTCAGCAGACCCGCATCAACACTGAGAGAAAAACATTTAACACCACAGCTTCATAAATGACCATCGACACTTCAACATTATCGACACAATCGAAAGAGGAAAAACAAACATTCTGAGCTCCACAAAACTGTTATTTACTAAAGCAATACTGCTCTGAGCTTAAAACATCTAACCACAGCACACTCTGACCAAAGGCCATTAGAGAAGACTTACCAAACCCCTCTGCCTGTTTTATATCTCGAAGACTCGCCCACTCATACAGACAAAACAACAAGCTAATGGCCTTGGGCAACGTAAAGCAGTTTTGACCATTAATGCACGCCCACTCACTCAAAACAAAACAATGAGGAGAGGCGCAGATTTCAGTGAATGGAGGACAAAGAGACGCACAGCAGTGGGATGTGGCCCACGCCTACTTTATATTTCCTGAAAAGTTATTCTGACAGAATTTGGAGAGCGAGTGGGTGAGTGGGAGCGTTTGAGAGTATTTGGGGGATGAACAGCAGCATATGAATATATGAAATGCCACACTCTTGTAGAGTAATTGTGATCCTACGGATTTTTTTGGCTTTATGTTTCTTTTTGAGAATCGTAGAAAACATCAAGATATGCGTGTTCAGTGTGGTGGCTCCACACCTTTTTTGGCTTGTGACATTTTAAAGTAAAGCGATGTCTACTCACAACAAATTGTCACAGTTTTCATATACTTATGAGGTGCAAAGAGGGCTGTCGCCTTCTCAAATTGTTTAATTGGAGCAGCTTTTACAAGTCTAAAGATTTCTTGTTTATTTCACAATAAACAAAACCGAGACTACAGCCTCGCTAGCGTCTCTGTGAGGTTGTACAACGACAGTGGATCTTCCGTATGATGGGACTGGAGGTGCTTCATTAAGTTGCTTGTGTTAGTGAGTCTCAGCCTTCCAATCATACCCAATTTATGCAATTTCAAGACTGATCCGGAACCCCAGTATGCAGAAATATTCAAATACACCATTCAAGAATGGGTGAAAATGACATTTACATTGCAAAAACATGCATGGGATTATCATGAAGCGTCGGTAAAGGGGAGGGTCACGGGTGCAACACATTTTCATTCAGATATCTTGAGGTGAGAGATCAAGGTACCCATATATTATATTGCCATGCTAACTTTGGAGCGTTATCCAGCCTTCCCGACAAGCAAGCATAACAAGGATTCATCAGGTCGTCTAGTTTCATGCGACACCAGTACCTTCCCTCTAGCTTCAAAGCACCTAAAGCCTCCAGGATCACCGGCCATCCCGCTGGTCTCAGGAGTCATGTTCTCACTAACAATGTAACAACATTCTCTGGATATCATGGACAGTAGTTGTGTTGCAGCACATTGTTACGAAACAACGTCTATTTGCGCTCGTCAAAGTGCTAGAACACAACACACAGGAATACATCTCTATATTATAATATAGAAGACGGTAAATGGTTGTGCATGAGGCATCTCATTTTTGAGCATCCACGTGTGTCATACCTGCTTTGCATGCACACCAGTGTGTGTTCAGGGGTGTGTCCTGCAGCCTTACACGGAGTGCCGTGCTGAGCCCATCTGGCCTTTAGCTGCTGCTGGACTGGCCAGACCGCTGCGAACCACTGAGGAGAAGAGCAATCGCACAATTTTCAGAAGTGTGTATGAGTGTGTGTGTGTGTGTGTGTGTGTGTGTGTGTGCGTGTGGCATGCAAGCACAGCGTTACATCTTCACTGCAGCCGTGAAAAAGGCTGCGTGAGTAATCATCGCCGCTCAGCTCGTTTCCCTGCTTCGGCCTCCCTGCGGCTGAGGCGAGCTCAGAAGTGGCACATGTACTTCGCTAACAGTGCAGCCAGATTCAGGCAGCAAGTACATTCATCACACCACAAGCATGAACATGTGCACAAACACACACACACACACACACACACAGAATAGGCACAAAAAGCGTCCGTCTCTGCCGGCGTGGTGAGCTGCTGTCTGCGGTGGGATTAGGAGGACATGCGTTGTGAGGACAGATATTTAGTGACAATGCTGCGTGTGAAATGCATTACGCAGGATTCATCCGAATACAAGCCAAAACCAAATGAGACATGGAGAGAAATTTTACGTACAAGGTGGAAACATGAGGCAATCGAATATGGTGGCTACAAACAAATGTTTCATTAAGGTCTCTGCTAAATGTCGTTTTTACGTCATGTAGTTCCAGACAGTGACTCAATGTCCTGATCATGTCTCTCTTTGTAGGATACGTGTGTGAACAGGATTGTTTTTTGACCTTTTTTCTTAAAATGATGTGTTGACTTGAAGTAAGGACCTTCATGCCGTAGCCAGGCAGAGGCAGGATGAGTAATATGCCGGTGCTCCAGTGTTTGCGTGACATATTATCGTGTGTGTGTGTGTGTGTGTGTGTGTGTGTGTGTGTGTGTAGGCTGGACAGTCCCCACACCCGCCAGCTTGGACAAAGGTTGGTGACTCACCAGAGCTCCACCGAAGCAGGACGAAAAACAAAGTGATATAGAGAAGGCAAGGGACTGGATTAGTGGTGGCTCTTAGAGAGGAAAGGATGGAGGGATGGAAGTCTACGGGGAGCCCAGAGACCCAAAGGGAGAGGAGAAGTGTGTGAGCAGAGAGTTGGAGGACGAGGCAAAGACGGGACGTCTGCTTCCCGCCTGAGGACGGATCTGTGGGAAGTGAGGGACGGATGAAGTGAAGAAAGAGAGTAAGAGACCAAAAGGGGAGGCTAGCAGCACCCACTGGGACTCTGTGGAAAGCAGCAAGGAGGAAGAGAGGAGACAGCTTGGAGGAACTCTGGAGACTAAAGACACACAGAATTTATTTGGGATGTGGGCAGGAGAGCATATTTGCTCGAGTAAATCGAGAGACTGTGTGTGTGTGTGTGTGTGTGTGTGTGTGTGTGTGTGTGTGTGTGTGTGCACAATTACACACTTTCTTTTCTTACAATAGTGTTTACATAAACAGGAACCAGAGACTGCAGTGGGTGTGGGCCTCGAGCAGCTCCTGACCTCTTACATTATGTCAGGCTGCTTTGCCAATCAGCACAGACAGAACTAGAAAGGTATACGCAGCTGTTTCCACTGGGAAGAACCACGATGTTGATTAAACGGACTTCTTACTGTCTGAACATCATCCTAAAGGCACCTTGTGGCGTTTAGACCTCTAGTGGTGCTTTACATGCAAAGTAGTAAATAAACAGTTGGTGGTTGTAATTTACGAGGAGGAGAAGCAAGATCAGAGGTCAAGGTAAAAAAAAATAAAAACACATAAAAACAGGTTTTGCAAATGTTTCATTAAGTAAATCATGATGTAATGTATTTGGCTTATAGCTAACAGAACTACCATTACACACACTGCTGTACTTCGCCGCCACTCAGCCAAGCTGCCGGACAGCTCGGTGAGTTCACCTTTGTGTTTTGGCACCATTGTATAAAGTGTACTGTGCGACAACTTCGGAGTCTATTGCTTGTCTAATGTTACATCGCCGCTTGCATTTGAGTTTGAATGAAGTCTGTTTATAGCCACAGAGTGACGGGGATTAGCTAGCCAGTGGGGCACATTACAACACACACACACACACACACACACACACACACACACACACACACACACACACATACACAGGGTGTGAGAGAGTGTGACCTCGTTCTCTGCTCAGAGCAAATAGCTTTTTATTGCGATATTAATGCTCTGAATTTAGCCTGTTTGAATAGTACTGAGTAGATTTAGGATTATTACGGTTGTCGATGAATAAAAACTACACTTCGGAGGAACAGTTAGCACCAATTAGGCTTCAAGGCTGTTATGAATTCAATACCCATCAATCTATTCTTTATTTAAGAAAATGTTCTTAAAGGTTGACTTATGATGTAAAAGACAATCAATTCAAATTTGAAAGGATCATCTTGTTAATAACTGATCTAGCAGTATAACTCAACTGTAGCGCTGCTCTCTAATTACGTTTTTTCCAAAAGCAGTTCAATACATTACTTTATTAAATAATAGATTATAGACAACACTTACAAAATATATATACATACATATATATATATGTAATTCAATCATCTAGACCTAGACGCTGTTGTATCCGTACCCTAGACCTAAAACCGATAGATAATTGAGAATTATTACATTTTGACGGAGCGCCTATATTTTAAGATGAGATGAGATGGTCTGCTATTAACCTGAGGCGAAATGATTTTGTAACTATGCACCATTTCCTCTAAAATCTAATCTGAAATTAGACAAATTGTTTCATGAATGTGATTTGAAGTTGGCTGTATATTGGCTGTATATATATGTATATACATATATATACATATATGTATATATATATACATGTATATATATATATACATATATATACATATGTATACATATATATATATATATATATATATATAGATACATATATATATATATATATATATATATATGTATCTATATATATATAGATACATATATATATATATATATATATATATAGATACATATATATATATATATATATATATATATATATATATATATATATATATATATATATATATATGTATCTATATATGCATATGGCACTACATAGCACAAGTTAGATATTATTGTAATGTTCCGGACCTTTGCACGAGGAGATTTTCTCAATCTGGACCTTTTGGAATTTGAATTGAATACCCCTGATCTAGTTGGTTTCTTTTCACCTCTGCCACACATTGTAAAGCGACGTAGTGTTGGAAAACCCTGTAAAACAGCATTATATCCTTACATGAAACCAGTCCCTACTGAAGTTTAACTTCTGAGTTAGCTTCTCTGTTGCTTGGTCAACCATGAATAACCAAAATTCAATTAGTAATAAACCTATTTTAGTAATAGAGCAGAGAGACCCGTCTTACACACTTTCTGATTTTCTGTTCATCACATCACTTGCCACTGCTACAGTCAAGCCTGCCGGGATGGAAAATAAAAAATGTTCCAATTCCTCAAGAATTAAATTTGAATTACCCACACTTTTTTTTACTACAACACACACACACACACACACACACACACACACACACACACACACACACACACACACACACACACACACACAATAGTGAAATACTGCAAGCTGCCTGTTTCTGGGTCAATATCAGTCGTGTTACAGTGAGAGGTCGGCGCTGCACTTGAGAGACGGCCCCTAGCCTTTAGTGTTGAGGGTCAATGCCTCCCAAAAGGGATGCGGAATATCTCTGCAGCTCTGCACACATCACTGCGTCACATGAATAACCCCAGCAGCTTCCTGCCACTGTCAGGGACACACGCGGGGCATAGAAACACCCACAGCGACAGCGTGGCGAGGAACCAAGAGCGACACGAGGACACGAGGACACAAGGACACGTTTGAGACAGAGCTCTGATTAGACACAGACGTACAAACAGTATTTCATTTGTTTTTCCCCGCATAGGTGCATAAGTCTGTGTACAGCTGACAGAGCGACGGCAAGCTGAGCTCCAGAGTCATGCAGGCAGCTTCAATGAAATGTTGAATAATTGATTGTTGCCTGGCAATAAGAAAGTAGCAGGTGTGAATGCTGTTCATAGTATATCACTGCGGCTCAGGCAGCGTAGGAACTCATTATTTAAGTCAAGGCTTCGGGACTCAACCAAACCCTGAAGATGAGAGTAAATTCCCCTGCTCGGTTAGCTAATTAAATCACAGCAATTATTCATAACACAGACGTAGTTAAGTTAAATGAATGTTTAATTTCAAACAAAATGTAGGAGTGGGTGTATGTAAGCCAGAGAGGGCAAGAGGAAGCTATACTGTGTAGTGTTAGAGAAAAGAGGGAGACACGGAGCCGAACATTTGTTGTCACACTGAGGAAAGAACACAAACATAAATGAAATGGGACACAAAACATGGCCGCAACCCAAGAATAATACACAACAGCTGAGATTATCTGTCGTATGAAGCTTTTAGCCCCTAACGAGCTGAGGCAGCGAGCGAAGGTGCAGGTTAGAAATCAGTCACGGATTTGTGCCTGAATGACGCTGAGGTCGGCAGAAATGAAGTGAGCGAGTCGCAGGAGGAGGAGGAGGAGGAGGAGGAGGAGGAAGCAACATATAGTGAGCGGCAGGAATGTTAAGATGATGGAAGCAACAGAAAAAAACAGCCTCAGTAAAGAGCAAAGCAATTTATATTTAATTACACAATGTCACGTCAAAAACTATTTGTCCAGTGCTTTGACTGGCAGCTCCAGGTCATTCTCTCTCTCTCTCTCTCTCTCTCTCTCTCTCTCTCTCTCTCTCTCTCTCTCTCTCTCTAAGTCTGAGCAGACTGCTGTGGCATTTATGAGTTTTAAAAAAAATGGCTCAGCATATGAAAGACTCAACAAATAAGATATTTCATCTGCAGAAGAAGGGCTTTAGACACACCCCCACTGACAATGCACAGCTGGATGTTTATTTCCAGACTACATGAAATCATGGATCACGTCAAATCAAAAAGGGTGGCGCATTTATTTTTAATCTCGGAGGTTTGGAGCTCTTGGAGCCACAAAGCACGTTTGCATGGAGAGAGGATGGCATGTTGTTTATTCCCAGGGGAAATGACAACAAAACGTTTAATAGGTTTCAATGAATAGTCCCAGGGAGTTGCCTCTTTATATGACATGCACGTTTGCATCGTCAGTATGACACAATGGATATTTTTGCCCGTGGCAACACAAGCCTGTGTCATTATCAAAGCAACAAGCTTGACATTCTGCTTCATGGGACTTCAGCAGTGCAGTCGCTGTTTCTCACCGCGGACAGTGGTTGAATTTTAAAATTTGTTGTGAGTTAGCCAAAGAAATCAACCTTTAACATTAACGGCAAACCAAGTGTTACAAAATTCAGCTTTTTTGCACGCCTATTTGGTCTCCTATACATCTGGCTTGATGAAATTGAGATGCTTGGCCAACGCATATTCATCACAGCACTATTGGCACCATCTGCTCTCACTGATACGCAAGACTTACAGGTCTTCCACTGAGATTTACACGCCACCTCTACAGTTAAATACACACTAAAGCCGCTTCCCCACTGCACAAACACACTAACACCCACTCAAATCTGGCTTTGGTCTTTAGTGGGAAAGGTTACGATCGGCATTCATTTCGAAGACAAATGACTCTGTAGTAGGGATTTGGATCAGTTATTTTTTATTTATTTTTTATTTTACTTTTTATTTATTTATTTTTCAGTTTCTGTTACACTGATTTAAAATCCACAGCAGAACAGAAATAGTAATAATTCTAGAAAATTCAAAAAAATACCGACATTTAGTCTGCATAAAGTACTCTTCGGTCTGTTATTCAAGTGTATAGAAATCAGAGTAGTCACTCCTCTTTTTCAACTGAAATAAGAGTTTAACGTGTTCTTGTTTCAACATGTGTGACTCCGGCCATTCACATTTAAGGAAGCACTTCCTCAGGTTGTGTGACCCTATCATTCATAATCCAAATAATATACGAGTTAGCAGCCTCCAAAAACTATAACTGAACAAAAGTAGCAACTATGAAACACAGAAGTGAAGCCTCGAAACAAAGAGGAGGCTCTTGCTCCTCCTTAACTGTGACCCTGTCGGTGGGTCAAAAGTGAAGCCTCTCCTTAGGAGAGGGCCCAGCGTTAAGGATGGCTGATGAGCCAAAAAGCAGTAAATCTACCACCCTATGAGTCCAACGTATCCCATATAGAAAAAAAAAGCACATAGTGATCGATACACGGCCAACATGCCAAAAGGCAGAACGATTGAAGTCATTTTAGAGTCTCAGGGTTTCAACAGACATACTGGGTCGTGTAGTTTAAATCCCCGATCATATTTCCTCGGTGCGTCTCCTCTGGAACTCCTGGAGTTTATCCCTCGCTCTCTGGGCCGCTGCCGTCCCTCCCTCTCCCGACGACCCGCTGGCTGCTGCCATCCCACCAGCTCACGAAGCCGTGTTTCCAGGCTGCTCGCTCCCTCGTCTGTCTCCGGGTCATCCGCCTCTCTTCAGCTCCCGCTGCGCCTCCTGCACACTGATGTATGTTCGTGTCCCCGGATCCCAGTGGATCTGCATGTTATGGTGTTTGGAAGCGAATACCCTTCTTTTTTAGGGCTTTCGTTATCCCATTGTATTCCATGTGCTTCTTCTTAGTCTACTATCTCAGTCTCATAATCATGGTCGAAGTAGAGAGTTCTGTTGCCCAGTTGGATTTTTGCCTTTCTCCAAGCCTCTCTCTCTCTCTCTCAGCATCATCTCCTTGGTTGTGAACTCCTGGCAGTTGATGATGATAGGTCTTGGTGGGGCTTTGGGTCGGGGTTTGTGCGCCAGGGACCGACCTTGTGGTGACGGCAACTCGCTTCTTATGAGTTTCAGAATTAAACTGTGGTACTGAGTTTCCTTCCTCTACTTCTGCCACTCCAAAGATGCATATATGTTGTTTCTCCTAGACCGGGATTCTAGGTCCGTTAGTTTTTGCTGCAGGACTCATTGCTGATCCAGACATGTGCATCCTTCTACCTGCTCAACACTGGTCTCCACTTCACCAACTGGGTCAAACAGAATCTGCATTTCCGCCACAAGCTTGTCAAGTTGTCCATTGATTTCTTGTCCCAGGTGATTGATTGTCTCAGACAGTCATTGTCCCTCTTGAGATCCGTTTTTAGCTCCTTCATTGTAGTAATTTTACCTTCAGAATCCGGAATTCCGGCGCTCCTCGTGCCCTCAGCAGCTTCACTTTGATTGCTAGCTTGGTCGGCTTCGATTTAGCTTTTGCGTGGGGCGCTTTTGTCTTGAGTTTCTGGCAATTCTTCTTCTCTTTTACGGCTTGTGGTCTTTCTTTTCCTCCTCATATGACCTTTTCACTGATAAATGTTGAGTATTCAAGTTATTCGGTGGGAAAATTGCGCCAATTCTGGGAGCGCGGTTTCACTGTGCGTCTAGACTATTCCATCAGCAAACCGGAAGTCTGGACAGTTATTTAAATGTATCAACATACAAAACATACAATTTCTATGCTCGCCTCAAAGTCCCTTTTTGGACTCACTGATCATCATAAAACCAATTCAAACTCGACAGAAACCAAATAAAACTCATCAAAAAGCGTCTTTGTGAGTCTTTCCACTGTTCCAATAATCACCAACTCAGGTTTAAGAGTTTGAAAGTGAGACTGAATAAGTAACGCATGTTTTTTTAAAAAGAGCCACCGTAACATTTACTAACCCTGTTTTCTGACGTGTTCGTAACATCTAACGTGACACACGAGAAAAAACTGAAAGAGAACATACTCTACAGACTTTAAGAAATATCTTTGTTTGACACAGATCTCTGCAAATGTTTTCAATGAAAATGAGAATTACATTTTTTTTTAAAAACATCATTCCCTCCAATATTGCGAATCATAGTGATTGCAATACCAGCCAAAATAATTCCAATTAGACATCTTTCAAAGCAACCTTAACACTGATATACGTTCCTCAATCTAATCTTCTGGAAACATTTCTTTTTCCATTTTCATTTGTATTCTATGGCTCTATTGATTATTGTGCATGCATACATGCATGCAGACGAGGAGTCCGGCAATCCATTTAGGAACATCCCATGCTCCTCTCTGTTTGCTGGCCTGTGTGGCACTGGGGCGGCTAATGAGCGATGTGATGTCCAGCCAAGCGCTCGATCTGCTGCCCACAACATCATGGTAGAGCAAGTCTGGGCACGGAGCCAAGACCCAAAGTGCCTGGCTGTCACGGCCACCCTGTGTGTGTGTGTGTGTGTGTGTGTGTGTGTGTGTGTGTGTGTATACGCTGTGGCTGCAGGCTATAGGCGGGATCTCTGTCGTCCATTAAAAAGAAGGGCGGGTGTGAATAGACACGAGTGACATTTGTGTGAGTTTAAGCCGGAGCGTAGTGAGTAAACAAGAGGGAGGGAGATATTGATTACTTTTTAGCTCATTTCAGGATTTGATGTTGGTGCCCTTTAAGGTGTGTGTGTGTGTGTGTGTGTGTGTGTGTGTGTGTGTGTGTGTGTGTGTGTGTGTGTGTTCAGACAGAGCCATCTGTTCCAGTCTATAGATTTAATGTATTATCCACTCTTACTGTCAGCGCTGGAGTCTACAAGTTGAATTATGTGCAACCACGCCAGTAGAAGTAACTGAATAAAATGTCAAAAGGTTGAACTGAGAGAGTAAATGTGCGGAGCTTAGCCAACTCTTTTACAATGACTATTAAAAATCTGCACGTGCCTCTTCCTGCTGGCAATCCTCTGATGAATTTACATCGCTGAAGTACAAACAGGAAGAGGGAGAGTTCAGACAAACAGTCTAGATTTACTCCCCAGGCAGGAGCCTTTGCTCTCATTTTATCAGACGGTAATGACAGAACTGTCTGTAGCTGTCACCCAGAGAAACACACGGGCCTTGATTAATCCACCTCTTCCTCTTCTCTGTTCTCCTAATCCAATCTCAAATCCAATCTGTCTTTTTTTTTTCTTCCTTTCTTCAGTTTTAACAAATGGACTGTCCAATTCAGAGAAAGAGAGGCTGGAGGACTCAGAAAACAATGTCAGGGTCAGCTATTGATGAATCCCTGAAGGAAACAAGCGAGCCTGGACTGCAGCGAGATGGGGAGGAAAAGAGATATCAGGAGGGAGAGACAGGGAGAGAAATAAGGAAGGGGGGGGGGGGGACTCACTTCACCGTGAAAGGCTGGTCGACTCTAAAAGTGAGCGTGGCTGAGGAACAGTGTGGAAAATGTGATCACAGTTTCAATTTGAAGCTGTCAGGAGTAAATAAAGAGTATGTGGCTGGAAGGCACAGAGGGCAGGATTACTGAGCCTCGCTCTGCTGCAACTCATTTCCACCTTTACTACAAAAACACCCAAAGAGTGAGAGACTTTAAACTGCTTAATGCCAGCAGGAGGAAGGATAAGCCAACAAGAAATATATGGCTCCGCCGTATGAAAGTCTTAATGCATCCGTGGTGAAAACTCGTGAGCTAAATGTGGATTACTATGCATCCTTTCACTGCTCGTGAATCCGTGTTTCCTCTTTCAGAGAATCAGCTGCAGATGTGATGTCACTCGCTGCAACCTCTTAGCCAAGACAAAAATAACTTCAACTCGGATGTAAAATATGCAGCCTGTGGAACGTGTCAGAGGGGATTATGGGAGCTTGGTCGTGGTGATATTGAGCAGTAAGTTAGAGTTCAGAGTGCTTAGTGAGGGGGAAAAAACGGCAAAGTTGGAGAGAAAAGAAGCATTTTTTTGTCACAACTTTGGTCTTTCCTCTCTGCACTTTTGTGGCTCATAGTGAGGTCAAGCGTGATGTATAATTGCACATACAATGATCAGACATTAACGCGGGGTTTGCACACAGCTGGAGGCAACAATTGCCCATAAAGACTCCCCTGAGCTTTCCATCACATCTTCAGCCTCTGGCCATATTTGCTCCACATGCGCAATAACAAGAAAAGCTTTTTATTTCCCGTTAGTTTGGAAACATTTAACTGAGATCTGCCCAGAGAACAATGAACTGCAGGCCGTAAAAACATGTATTACAGCAGAAATATCTCCCTGCTCCACTTCATCTGGGGTCTTGATTACACTTCTGGTACCTTTATTAAATGATAAGTGGTTACGTGTGTGAGGTGTGTGTGTGTGTGTGTGTGTGTGTGTGTGTGTGTGTGTGTGTGTGTGTGTGTGTGTGTGTGTGTGTGTGTGTGTGTGTTGCCCATATTTTATGTGGCATCAGATCAGCGAGTTCACACAATAGCCTCCCACATCGTATGCAGATGAAGGCAGAGCAGGGGATAGTGGGTGGATTAGAAAACTCTGGGGTTATGTTTCTCTTTGCTGTGGTTTCCAGACGGTTTTAACAGCTCAGACGAGAAGAATCCAAATCGCTGCACATGATACAAGCGGATGAACCATGGAGGATACAATAAAAACCAATTAGATGAACTCAAAAGGAGATATTTTCCATGCTCTGGCTTTGCCGAAGTGAATTAAAAATGTTATCAGTAAGTATACAGTTCAGAAATTGGATTTTTTAAATTACTTCAAGAGAGCGGAGAGATCATGTTCTCCCTTTGGCCTCTGATGTTCTGCTCATAGCTTACACAATGTGCTGTTGCAGCTGATATGTATATATATATATATATATATATATATATATATATATATATATATATATATATATATATATAGAGCTATATTTATATTCAGCATGTCTTGTGCAATAGGATAAGTATTCACAAACACACAATGGCGTACATGTGCCTTCTCATTTGCATGACACGCACATGTTACAGCAACTGCAGGGTGAAAATATCTGTGACGGGCTGATTTTTCTTGCTGACCACTGCTCTGTTTGGCGTTAAGCTTGTTAGCGCTCCGGCCAGGAGAACAGATTAGGATGGGTGGCCAGTAGAGTTAAGCTGAGCACTGCAATGCACACGCAAACGCCGCTACGAATGTCAGGAAGTGCGAGGGGAGAGCGTACGGAGTGGAAAAAAAGATGGGAAGTCCACCCCTATAAGTTATGCAATCACTGAAGGTGCGATAGACATCACAGCAGGGCGCTGCGATATATTAAACTCAGCTTGATGAGTCAACTGGAGATTGTCTCCAGCTACTATCAAAGCCCCCCCCAAAAAAAGGCTACTCTTGGCACCCTGAGTACATTTCACAGAGGTGAGAATAAAGACAAAAGACAAAAACAAAGGTGTTCCTATTGTACTCCCCCCTCACTCTCCTCGTCACCACATTGTCCTCATCTCCTGCTTATTTTTAGACGCATCAAGTGGCCTCTGCTTTGGTGCCTCCAGGTATCAGAGGAGTGCTCCATGCCCGGCAGTTCATTAGTCCTGCTCACATGCCCCTGGCTGTACTCTCCTTCTGTTTTTTTTTTTGTGTTACGTAAGGAGGCTGGAGCCGAGTAGCACATCTAGTTGCCAGGTTCTGTTTCTGCTACTAATGGTACAAAGCTACTCTGATGCCACTCTCCATCGCTGCATCTCTCTCGCGCTCTCCCTCTAAGAGCCAGTTTTTCAAAGGGCACTCACACCCCTGACAAGTCTCTGCTCACTCTGGATGCTTTAGTCTTTTAGTCTTTTTGTGTGTCGTGCCTCACTTCTGTCCTCATTTCAAATTCAACCGTTGAGGCGCTTTTCTAAAGCTCCATCAGTGTGGGTGCACAGGCAATGAAGAGGCCAAACAGGCTATTGCCCTTCATGGCCTTTCACAGTCATCATTCACACAGCTGAAAAACCTTTTGAAGGAGCGGAGGTATAAACTCAGCTTGCCAATAACCAGTAGGCAAACAGCCAAGGTGAGGCAAAATGAAAGCCTATTAAAGGTTGGGGTCTCCAGACAGTATAGTTTCCAAAGAAATATGTCACCGAAAAAAAACATTGGTGTGGAAATGATATTTTCTGTGGCCTAGGGCCCTCTGAGTCGTCTCAACCTTGGAGTGCTGTTGAGTCCATGAGGTGTTACCTCCGTGGTTTAATTTCCTGTTGGCTCAACAATCACCGATATCATCAACACTGACACGAGCCTGAGGAGGTCTGAGGGAAACATTAATATACCTCTTAAATCGATAACACACAGTGTGCCGCATCGGAACCATCGCCATCCATCCATTCCACTCAAAATCAAGAATGTCCTTTCTTTGTCCTGACCCCTGATCCAAATGTTTTAATCTTATTTCAAGAAAATCTGCATAAGAAAAATGCAAATGAAAGCTTCTTTCCATCCACGAATGCAAATATTAGGAATTGGTTGATCGAGATAAGCATTAGGTGGCGCTAATTCTCCAGTCCGACAACTATTAAACAATTGCAGAAGAAGAGGACGCAACAAGGTGACGTAATTAAAACCGGCTTCAGTCTCACCTCAAACACTGAAAATCAAATTCTTCCTCATAGCATAGCACCTTTACCTTTGACCCTCTTGCTCGTATATCTGCTGCACACAAGCATTGTGGGTCAGAATAGCCAGAAAAGCATGATCTGTGTGGAGCGATGCAGAGAGCGCTTTAACCTATTTGTCTTCTCTTCATCAGAGCAGAAGCTGGAGTGGACGCTGAAGCCATGAGCTTCATGTACGTCGCCATTTATTCGCAAAATCCAGTTTCCATTGTGTTGCATTTTGCTTTTATACGTGCACCAACTTTTCCACCTCAGCCAAGCGTAAAAAAACTTTCACGCACAAATAAATAATGTGCGTGAAAACAGGCGGATGGGCTATTGTTTGCTCTGCAGCCATGAGGGACATTCATAATTGAAATGAGCTGAATCACTGATAAGAAGTCATCAAACAAGTTAGTCACTGGGAGCATACCTTTACCTCCTCTGTGTGTGTGTGTGTGTGTGTGTGTGTGTGTGTGTGTGTGTGTGTGTGTGTGGGAATACATGCAGACACTGAACAAGGACTGCAGTTCTTCTGTCAGAAAAGATGACAAATCCCATTAGTGCCAGTGGGCACATCAAAGATGCAGGTTTAGGATTTAACTTCCGCGCTGTCTGTGTGTGTGTGTGTGTGTGTGTGTGTGACTAAGAGGAAGCTTAACATTCTCTGCAAGTTATCACTACTGTCACTCAGCTGTGCCTGGCACACTCTCAAAAAACGTAATGACAAACAAAACGACAGCAGACATTGAACCACAGAGAATAACACACCGAAACCTCGATGTCTGGGAGATGCAGCGCTTCAAAAAAAAAAGTGTAATTTCTGCAAGATACATCATGTTATCTAAATGCAAAATAAATACTGTTTTCATAAGCCAGAAAATCTGTAGCTTCAGTAGAATCCTCTGCAGTGGATGTTCATCCTCGCCCTCACCCTCCCCCCCCCAACAGAAGTCTTCCTCATCACATCCCTCCATCCTTTTACTCATCTGTCCTACATTCTGCAACCAGGCATCACTAACACAAACTCTACTCGTGTCAGAGAAATGTTTCACCACAACGAGAAGAAATAAAAAGATACGGGTTAATTGGACAGCTGGTAATTGGAGCGCTTTAGTCTCTTTGAAGCCACAAACAGTAATCAGTGGGAACAGGAAAGTGAGGGATTGGGGAGAATCTCAATGGCCTAAAAACACTGGTGTGTTGTAAAAAATGTAAGAAGTGCTGCCTTTATGAATGATAACAGGGATAAACACTATTTGTCACACCTCTGAATGAAGTACGCTCGTCCACTGTTGTCCCAGGACCTCGTAATTCATGTTGAATAAGTTAAGAGTGTTTACATGCCTTTTGTGTTGGCCCCCAATATCATATTTTAAGTATTTTTGTGCAAATTTGCTTCCACAACAGCAATCTGAACATTGGATAGAGCCAGATACAAAAGACTTCATTTCATTTTGTTGACATATTATAGTCAAAGGTTTTTACGGAGGAAATTTGAAATATTTTTCATCGCGCCATACATACTGTCAACAGCCATAAAAAAAACATTCTCTGCCATGTTTTTAAGATATGAAATGTTGAATAATAAATCAGGATATGAATTATATATGAAGAAACCCCTCTGCAATCACCTTCGGAATATAGATAGGAATTAAACCGGAACCTTTTGCGTATTTAAAAAGGTCTCTGGCTCAGAGTATGAGGAAAAAATAATTGTGAGTAAATACCTTGATACGTAAAAATCCATACATCTTTAAAGACACTACAGGTGAATATGGTAATACATTTGAACTAATAGATAATAAAACGTCCCCAGTTGATGAACGTTATTTACATTAAGAATTATTTTTTTTCAATGATTACTGACAAACACTTAAAATAATCAGTAGTTAGCTACTTCACAAATGAACGGCCCTGAACAGGTGCTTTCAATTAATCAGACTGATTAGTCCTCTTGTCTGCCGTAAAGTGGGTGAAGCTATTTCAACCAAACTCGGCACTGATTAGAACAATTCTAAAAGTTTCTGGCCCCAACAAGTACGGCGGAATCAACCGATGCATGAGGGGAGAAGCACAACTTAATAGACGCCCACACTGTCCTGAGACGAGGTATGGTTAGGTGACACGAGTCAAAAACACCTGTGTGGATGAGCACTGGATGGTGGACTTTAACATATGAAATAAACTTTATAGAATATGATGCATTATGTATTTAACTCGACCAGCTGCAACGTTACAATGCTACTTTAATGCTGGATGTAGCATTTGTACCCTTATTATATTATACTATCTGTTTTGTACAGTCTATGATTTTTCATAAATTGAAAATCTAACTCAAGATTTATTGAGTGACCCGTTGCTATTGCTTCATGGCTTTCAAATCCCAGTTCACATCACAACATAATCTGCCGTGCGAGTAAATTAAAAATAAAAAGGTATTTAAATCACAATGTTTTCAGTAATTTACTGCATTTGTACCTTTGAATGGCAGCTAACTAACCTCATGATAATATACACAAATCTTTCCATTTGTGTTACGTTGGAGAATGATCTGTGTTAGCTGCCTTATGAATGAAACTATGTGAACAGGTGGGTGGCCTGTGGGCGGGGTCAGAGGGAACAGCTGCCGTCCCATGGTCACTAGAGGAATATAAAGCCGCCAATGTGGTTGACTGAGAGGGTCCCACTGTAGACACCGCGTAGCATGTGGCTATTGCACACGTGGCCCGAGAGCGTCAACTCGATTCAACTGAACTCCAGTTTCTTCTCTCTTCTTGAAAGCCCTGCGTGTTGCTCAGTGAAACGAGTTGGTGGAGTGATTGTCTGGGATTAAAACCTGCTGAGGGATAGACAGTTAGAGGCGATGAGCACGTATGCAGAGACGGCCTCTGCAGCGGTTGAAGAGAACGCAAGGTGGAAAGTGGCAAACTGTCTTTATTCAAGAGCTGCACCGACTGTCAGCACAGTTCTGAGACGCTGACAGGTTGCTTTTTTTTTTCCAGGTTGAAAGATTTTATACTCGTCAAGCTTTGACTTTGACACTTTATGTCACTTTTACTTGTGATATGTTATGCATTTTTCATACTTTTAAGTGCTTCATGGTAAAGTTCAAGGCATGTTTAAACTACTTATATTAAATAGCCTAAAAGTTTTACTGTTAGTACTTCTCTACTACTTCTTACTCCTATCCACATATAGAGCAACTCCATCTATAAAACACATTTTTATTTGATTAAATAAAAACATTTTTTATGAAAAAACACTTCATAACATAAAAAAGCAATTTCTATAGAGAAAAATGTTAAAAACTTTATGAAACAAAGCTTCTGCTTTCTGAAATTGTTCAAGAGAAATTCAGATATTAAGCATTTCACTTTACATTTGCAGGATGTGGCCGACGGTCTCATCCCGAGCAGCTTACAGTGCTGCTCAGTATTCACGATTAAGACACCAACATGAGTCATTTTTCTTGTTTGATTTTAGTGAAGGAGCTACTTCAGAAGTCAAACTTGTGTGCTGGACTAATGAGCTTCAAGTCATGCCCTCGTAAAACAAAATTCCATTTAAATGTCCTCTTTATTCCTTTTATTTTCTACATCACAGGCTTAAACCTGGTACCAACATGTTGAATATCCGTCCATACAGAGGAACAATTCTCCACACTCTGCTGTTAAGAAGTATTGATCAGTTTGTTGCTGAGCTCCTGTCCAGTCTGTCCAAACTAACCCACACAACTGGAAGTGCATGTTTCACACCATGTCTGAATTTGCAAAGATTAAAATGTAAAAGCCCAGAAGAATTATCCTGATAATCAGACTAAACATCAAGTGAGTTCCAGTGGAAGAATGAGTATTCAGATCCTTTATGTAAATATAAATACTAATAATCCAATATGGAAATAAAGTCCTGCATTGGAAATGTTACTTAAGTAAAAGTATGGAAGAGTAATCAGGAAAATTCACTTAAAAAGTATTGAAAGTAAAAGTATTCAATGTCGAAAACTGTCCCCAGTGATATTATTACATATGATGTAATTTGGTTGTTAGTAATGAGTGAATGAGTGAGAAATGCCAATCTCAAGTTCTTATAACCCAAGTGACACCTTTACAGTGCCGATCGAACAAACCTCAAAATGACTAAAGATAAATTACAATTATTAAAATAATTAAGAGAAAAATGGGTCATGAAATGACAAAATGATTCACAAAATAGTTGCAAATTAATCATCTGTCAATCGTCTATCAACTTATTGCTGCAGCTGTACTGGTATAAACGGTATTTTAATTCATAACAAAACATAATTATAAGCTCTTTGTATGTTTTGTATGCAAAACTGTTTTGTAAAGTAACTAGAGCTGCAAATAATTCTAATGAAGTAAAAAGAACATTTCCCTCTGTAATGTGTAGTAGAGGTATGAAGTGACATGAAAATAAAAGGAAAGTACTAGTTCAGGTACTTCCAATGTGTACTTCCGTGTACCGAGTGGTCAATCA
Source organism: Cebidichthys violaceus (assembly GCF_023349555.1). Classification (NCBI taxonomy): domain Eukaryota; kingdom Metazoa; phylum Chordata; class Actinopteri; order Perciformes; family Stichaeidae; genus Cebidichthys; species Cebidichthys violaceus. The sequence goes on from NW_027176561.1 coordinate 1,230,728, forward strand.
AACAGGCCTCCAGTCAGTCTTCCGTATCACCACCAGAGGGCAACAATGTGCCAAAAGTTACATATTTCAGGTTGAAAATAACTTCCCCAAGCCGACTATGAAAGCAGTGCAATCCAAACACACGAAAAGAACTTCAACTCATACAGCTTTGTGTTGAGACCTACATGATTGACATTTGACCAATCCAACCCCTCATTTCTCTATTGTGTGCCTCCTCGTCTCCTCCTGCCTGTGACCCAGAAATCGACCCCATGAAGGACATCTCCTTTCCTAAAACGCATCGCGAGGAGAGAGGAGGCTTGCCCGAGGAGGCATGAGCGAGGACGCACAGGTGTGTCCTTTGCATACGTCACGGCACCCATGATGTAGAAAAGAGGCGCGACGCATTATATGGAGTAGTGAACTGAATTAAAAGTAAAGTAAAGTCTCATTTGGTTAAATGCCTGTTGTATAGGGTTATGTTCATATATACACTTTTTGAATATATATTTATATTGTACATAGTCGTTAAATGTTTATGCTTACATCTTTCCTGTTTATTGTAAATTCCTCGTGCGTACATGGCCAATAAAGCTGATTCTGATTCTCGTCTCCTCGTGTCTCTTCCTTGCCTCCTCCGCTTGCATATCAGGCGGGAGGCCCTAAGACGCCAGGAGAGGAGACGAGGAAAGGAATCGAAGGAGTACATGCAAACTGAGAAAGGAGAAGAGCGCCACGTCTGTCACATTCAGAGTGTCACAATTCCTCCAGCTGGTGTGAACAAATTGAACAAGAGAGCGACTAAGGTCAGAGGAATCAGAAGCAGCGCAGCTCCTGAGTGTGAATAAAGATCTACCAGCTGCGTCTCAGAATCAGCATCACAGACGCGGAAAATGGATTTGCTCCGCGGGATCAGCGGGAGGCGACTTCACGCACGTTGAGAGCGCGGCGCGGTCTTCCGTGAGTTGGCGACCTTCGCGCAGACAAGGGCAAACACAATCACAGATAGCAGCAAAGCCTTTAAATCGGGCAGGATTGATCAAGACGTGAAATACACTCATCCAGATGAGGAGCTGAGGTGACGCTGCCGGGTGGCTCAGAGGGGACTTTGAGGATAAGCTGGCCTGTGATCGTTCAGGGCATCAGATTATCATATAAAACTATTTGAATAAAACCAACATTAAGGAAATGAAAAGAGAGAAAAAAAATCACTGCTGTGTCAAACTATCTCGATTCTGTCTTTGTTCTGAAAAACTTGCCGTGCTTTTTGAGAGACAGCGCCCTGAGGTAGCAGTTGCTCATCACCAACATCGATTACACAAGATCTGACTTCCACGTCCACGTCCCCCCCCCCCCCCCCCCCCCCCCCCCCCCCCCCCGAGAGCCCTCACCGTCCTCTGCATCAAAGTGTATGACTAACTGAGGGGCTCCCATCTGTCCGCTTCACTTTTCACGCCTCTCTTCTCCTGCTCTACTTCTCTGACGATGATGGATGCTCTTGAAATCTACGGGGACAGCTGGTCATTAGTCTGGAGGTAAAGCGAAGCCCGCTGCGTGGAGAGGGCTGCAGAGGGGCGGGAAAAGAAATGTTGCGGCGGAAAAAAACAAAGTGAGAGGCGGGGGGGGGGGGGGGGGGGGGGGGGGTTTGAGCACTTTGTTGGCTGACATTACAGAGTCGCATTGTAATGCAGCAGATAATAGCCTGCAGGTCAGACTGGTGGCCTGGGGAGCAGCCGACACCTGCTGCCATTCATTCACGGTGACAATAAGCATGTCAAGTTCAGGTTCTGCAGTGTGTCCAGCCTCTCTCTCTCTCTGTGTGTGTGTGTGTGTGTGTGTGTGTGTGTGTGTGTGTGTGTGTGTGTGTGTGTGTGTGTGTGTGTGTGTGTGTGTGTGTGTGTGTGTGAGTCAGAGAGGTTTTCATAACAATCTGTGCTGCATAGAGTTGCTCACATGGATCAGGTAAATGTAATTTACAAAAAAAGAAAAAGAAAAAAAAAAAGGTGGTGACATAATATGAAAGCCCCTGCTGCCTGCAACACAACAGCCCAGCATCTGAACTGATCACCTCAACAAATCACTCTGCATGCAGCCATCCGTTGCAGAACAACAAGACCCCATCCACTGCATTCACCGCACGAAGGCAGGCAGGCTTTGTTCTGCAGCACACTTGGGACTGTGCATGAAATTTTACCACCTCTTTCCAGACTCCGTGTTTCACCTTGCTCGTTGGAAGGCAAAGACGGAGCTTTCTGGGTTTAAAAGCGGTCTCCAGCTGGCTACAAACACCAGAGATAGAGGTCGATGCTCTCCATCGCTGCCTCCGCTCAGCAGACTACCCTTCAAACGTCAGACAGCCATGAGAGCCCCCAGAGACCATCAGTTCCTGTTCTGTATCCAGCTCTCAATGCTGCTGCTGCTGCCCTTAACACACACACACACACACACACACACACACACACACACACACGCGCACACACGCACACACGCACACACACACACAGCAAGCATTCAATTCATACCAAAGTGCGCTCTGCTGCTTCAGCAAGGTGGCGGCTGCCTTTCCACCTGAGCATCAGGAGGTGAAAAACATCTGAGGGGAAAAGAAAAAAGGGAAGACTCAAAGTTCACCGTCAAACAACTTCAAGTGTTTTCAGGAATTAATTGAATGGAAGGCAGCTGGATCTCTGTGTCAACAACTGAACCACTTCCTCCATTTATGCTGGATCTAGTCTTTTGAACTCTAAACACAAGCAACGCAGAGCAGACAAATTAACTCAGACACCACACAGAGCAACGCAGCTTGACGAGGCGTATAATGTCAAATGTTTGTTGAGATAGTCAGAGGTGTTGACTTTCCTGTTTTCAGCAAAGTTTACCTTATTTTTTAACACTTTTCTTTTTGCCGCATCATAGAACTTAGCTAGTTAGTTGCAGCAGACACGCCAGCAATTCAAACACATCTCTGAAGTCCAAACAAAATGCATTATCAAAAGGCTTTTTTACGGCTCATTTTAAAAAGCCACAGTATTACACACATTGTTTTAATTGTGTAAAATGATTAGTTCATGCCCTGTTGTGCATCCGGTTCGTATAATGTGTATTATTACTCACCAGTATTTTGCATCACTCCACAAGTAGTGGAGTCCCCTTGGTAATTAGATCTTAGCCTCAGTGGGACGTTTAAATATGTAAATGAAGAATTATCTTATTAAATATGTATTTCATTTTGACACTACTTTTTTTTTTAAAAAGGGGTTTTCCAGTTATTTAGTATTGCACTTCCATACAGTTGGGTAATTGACTCACAAAAATGTAATTTCCCATAATGCAACTCAATAGCACTTTTCATTAGACCTTCCCTGCCTGGAAAGGCATCTTTCAAACTCAATTCGTAAGTTCTCCCGTCTCCAAACCCAAACAACCCCTGGTGATGTCATCAGAGACGTGATGGAGCTCCTCCACAGCCACAGCGATTGTTAAACCAACATTTCACTCATGATAAATCAGTGGAGTTCTCCATCTAACTTCCTTGACAGTAACAGCTCAACAACAATGTTAGTGTGATGCTTCCTCGTGTTCATCCTCAAGTGTACAATTTGCATCTAAACGGACCAATAACAGGAACAGATTGATACAAGAGGAAACGAAAGACCAACATTAGCTCTCTAACCACAATCTGTTCCGCTCCGTCCACAGACTGGGGAGAGCGAGGACGAGATTACCGGTTCAATCATGTTCAAGAAGTTCGCTTCACGGTTATCTGCAACCTACTCCTGTAAACACAGCTCACACTCGGCAGAGACACTGCATGTGTGCCAACAGAAGAGGTACGACTCCGTGGGCAGCACAAAAACACTCCAGTCTCCTGATGCCGGTCATGAGAGCCACATGGCAGCGGCTCGGCCCTCACCTGCAGCACAGAGTGAGCTCGGTGATGACGCTAGTTTTCTGCTTGGATGAACTCTGGAAGTCACATGATTAAAAGTCAGAAATAGCACCGGTTCGGCCACCATTAAGTGATACGGTTTAAAGGAAACAGTCCTCATGTCTTTGGATATTTCCATAGTCAATCCCCAAGAGATATCTGCATTAGGGATGGAAACGTGAAAAATGTTTAACTGCCACAGATGTGAAGGCATTGTGCAGAGTCTGATACACATTAAATGACATGAAGTTTAGTTGGCGTGTCAAAGAAATGAGACTAATGAGGTCAGAGTCATTTGGAGGTTTTAAGGATTTGTGTACATTAGAAACAGTTCTCTTCAGATGACTCTTACAATGTCACACTTAATGTACAGACAACTCCTAGCACACATTTCAGAGGCCATCTGCTTAAGTAAAGGACGTTGTTTGAGAAGTGAACTTGTACAATTTTGTTTTACACTTCAGTGTGATGATTACATGCTCCAATAATTTCAGCTATTTGGTTTCATTAGAGTCAAAACATGCAGGCGTGGAAGTCAAGTCTGCAGCTTACTAAAAGCCTCAAGTTTGACTATTAGACATTTAGTGTAATAGTCAAAGGTTTGCTCTACATGATCCATGTGTCAGTCCTTTGGCAGTGATCACAAGCACAGTTGTAACCTGCCAAAAAGAAAACAAATCACACAACTCAAGTGCATTTATAAATTTAAGTGCAATATTTATTTTTTAATCACATCAGGTTAGTTTCAAGCTGCAGAAACCCAACATTTTAGAGCAACCTAAAAACAGGCATCAAGTTGAGCAATTTGAAAAAAACAAACAAAACAAAAAAAACACAGCATTTGGAAATGAACACAGGTTTTAAAATGGTGACGAGTCACTGGCACCAGCTGCATTTCAACAAACCTTATACGAAATACTGATTATATTAACATTCATCCTCACTCAGGTCAGCTCAGTTGTGGAACAGGAAAAACGTTACTGCCACCTAGTGGGAGGCCACAGCAATGTCAAGGGAAAGGACACATTTTATTGAATTAATATGTAAACGTACAAAAAACACTGAACGACAACTTTGTCAATATGACACATTAAACAGCGGGGCGAGAGTCTTCAGATGAAGACATCGAAATACCCTAAAAATAAAAAAATAAATAAAAAAAAAAAAAAAAAAAAAGTTAGTGCATCACTCATCTCCATTATTCAAACTGTTTGTTTTTACTCTGTGCCTCCGTGGATCTTACCGTTTTCACGTCTTCAATGACGACGCATTGCCCATGAAACTCCATGTCGCTTTCTGTGTCGTTGTGCGAGCAGTACTCCTCACTCTCAGTGTCTACAGTGCTGGGCTGAGAGAGAGGGTCAGCATTAGGAGAACGAGGTCGGCATCCAGCGTCAGGTTTTTTGGATTGAAGTAGTTTTTAGTGGAGTTTTTTTTTTTTTTTTTAGTAGTATTGCAAGTCAGTATTTTGAAGCATGTACACATAAATCGCTAGAAACTGAACATGTGGTAATGAGCAGAAGAGAAACCCTGACGTACCTCTCATTTCCCCCTTCAGGTTACAGACATGGGAAGAAGAGGAGCGTGCTTTGACATTTCAACAGAGAACAGCGCAAACCACATACGGCTCTGGCTCTTTACCTCATAGTCAGGATCTTCCTCAGCGCCGCCGTCGTCGTCAGCAAGCTGCTGATTGAGTGCCTCCACCCAGGTCTGATTCTCATCTTCCTCGTCCAACTCATCCTGCTTTCTCTTGCTGCCCTTTCCACAAGGTTTAGTAGGAGAGACTCGGATTTCTGTTGGGGAACAAGCTCATTTTTAGTAAATCAGTACAATCATAGGCTTCCATACAGTAAATCATAACTATGAGTTTATTTTGGGCCCCGATTTGATAACAGGAACCTAGTTGACAGATTTTTAATACAATTTTAAAGTTATTTTTTCCTAGTCAGACGCTGCTAAACTTAGCAGGATACACTAATCTTGCACTGGTTACCCCGATTCTTTTACTGCCTTTTGCATGTTGAGTATGCAGCTCCTAAAAGTTGTTAGTACTAGATATACATTGGGGACTGTCAGCCCTTAGTGTACATGTACCATCCAGTCAATGTGTGGCTTTCTCTACACCTGAGAACACAGATCATCCTCACCTAGACTAGTCCAAGTAGATCTGCAGGTAAGCAGAATATAAATCCTTGTCTGAAAAAAGCCCCGGATGAACTTATTTCTAAAGAATTCAAGTGTCACCACAAAACTACCATACCTGGTGAGAGGGAGCGCCCAATGCTGCTGGACACCGGGTAGCCCAGGACGCCCTGCACCCAGCGGGGCAGCACGGACAGCAGCATGCGGGTGACCCTGTGCAGGCGCTTGCGGCCGGAGAGGCTCTGGCGTGCGGGACTGTGGACCGCGGGGCTGAGGAGGACTCTCTCCTGGGGCTGCGGGTAGCCCAGCACCCACCAAAACCTGCGGTACGCGCGCATCTGTAAGAGAGAGCCATGTCAAGCTGCATGTAAGTCTAACCGGTTAATATGCGCACGCGCGCACACACACACACACACACACACACACACACACACACACACACACACACACACACACACACACACACACACACACACACACACACACACACACACACACACACACACACACACACACACACACACACACACACACACACAAAAAGAAAAAAGAAAAGATAAGCTAGCTGCTGCTCGTACCACGAGACCGAAGGGCCAGAAGAGGCCGCGCAGCATGGAGCGAAACATCCCGTCTCTCCTCACAACGACGACTTCCTACAGAGGAGGAGACGACATGTAAAAACTACTATTAACGTGCCTCCGTGTTGATGGAAGTCTTGCAGTTAACGAATCTGCAGCTCCACCTAGCTTTTTTTCCACCAAAATGTACGTTACCTCGGTGTTTTCTGGCTGCTCCAGCTCCACGGTGTCTTGGTGGATCTCAGAAGTCATCGTGCTGCGGGTCGAAGCCTCGTGAACCGTCCGGCCTGGGGGTGAGGAAGAGAGGCTAAAAGGGGCTACAGTGTGCGTGCGTGCGTGAGTGTGCGGGTTTCGGAGTCTGAGATGTACCCTGACGTTAGCACGGTTTAGCCAACCAAGAGGGACAGACGCACCTGGCGCAATCAGAGCGGACCAATTAACAAATCCCGCCAATTAACCTGCTCGAAGTGCCGCGAGATGGTGGTCACGTGACCAGTTTGTCAGAAGGTCAAATACAACAAACATAACTTTTACCTTATCAGTAAATGCACAATGCAGTTTGACTGTTTTACATTAAATCTAGGTGTTGTAACATTACTAACCGGTAACATGTACCAGGCCACAAAAAGACTATTCAACTTAAATATATATTGATGATTTAAAAATTAGTGAAGCTGACTCTTTGAAACTTGAGGATAATGTTAAAAACAACTTGATGGAACATTTAAAAAGATATATATATATAAAGATGCAAAATTGAAGAATAGAATATGACATTTTCTCTAGTGGTGTACATAAGTGGTTTGTTGGTGAGCAGACAACAATAGCCTACAAATTTGGTATAGCCTAAATAGCATTTGTTTGCTGGCTACAGCTCTATATTTGCTGCAGATTTATTTTCTCTGCACTGACATGTTGTAGACCAAACAATGAATTGATTCATTGAAAAAAATGACGAAATAAAATAATGTAAATAAAATTAGCAACATGCCTGACGTTTTGAGAGGCCAGGAGATGCTGCGTCTCTCTGTCTGCTTTGCATATGAAGAGGTTTAAGAGAGAGGCCCATCATTGTGCTTCCATACTTGAAAATCCATAATTGGTAACCAGCCTTCGTCACATTTACGCATTTGTTGATGCATGTGGACAGAAATGGGGGAAGCAGAGCTGTATAAAAGCTGCCCGTCCTCCGTCCTCCTGCTAATCTACAACCAGGCCTGTGTGCAAAGACAGTGTGAGAGACATTCAGTGATGGCCAAGGAAGCAGTCACACGGACGTTCAGCATTGGACCTATTTGCAGTGGAACCGAAGCTTCGGATGATTTCTCCACAGCAAGGAGACACAGCAGCGCGGGGGTCCGTGCACTCCTGTGGGCTACCAGCAGCGCCAGGTCCATCGGGTGCTCTCTAGGATCGGACTTCCAGACGAGCCGGGAGAGCATTTATCCAAATATCCTGACACCGGAAAGCATCCCACAGTTCACTATACCGAGTCTGTCTGTGCAGACCAGCTCGAGATCACTGGACAAGGACACGGAGGAGGAGGAGGAGGATTCAGAAGAAGGCTTAGGGAGTTCTGGGACTGAGCCGGAGTCATCTCCTTCATCCACCTCATCCCCGGGCCTCTTTGTGGTTGCGTCAGACCGCAGGGCTGAGCGGAGTGTCTCAGACCCCTTCACCCAGAGGAGGTCTCTCCTTCAGAGGGAGCTGTCCTACCCCTGCTCCTACGCCGAGGCCCAGCACTGCCTGGACCCTGCCAGCAGAGCCGCCCTCTCCCTGCCACACCTGACCAAAGTCACCACCCCGTACGGCTTCATCACCTTGAGCCAGAGCCCACAGATGGCGAGCGAGGAGGCACTTCTCTGCCAAGCTGGGCTGCGGCGCTCGAACAAGGACGAGGAGACTGCATGCTGTCTGAAAGACAAGAGGAGGGTGCCTAAAGACTTAACTGACTCACAGAATAAAGAAACATCAGTAAAGGGAGAGATTAAAGCTTCTCCTACCTCCCCCATCGGCGCACAAGTTCCGTCCTCTTCTATGCCCAGAAACCCAGATGGCAAGCACAAACGTCGCTTCTACGAGTCTATAAAGAAACACTTCACCTCCCGCCGATAGGACTGAAATCAAGAGCATTTATTCATGCAAGAAACATGCAAATTGCCAATAATTTCCTTATGAAATACACAGTGTTTGTCTTGTCGGTAGCTATGAAAACTTGTGAAAAATGTACCAGTTGTCACTTGAAAAAAAAAAATAAACCAACATAAACAATATTGTGTGTGTTATGTTTGAGTTTTTCTTGGTTTTGTTTTACTTCAAAGTTTCCCGTTTCTTGTCAAGCCGTTCATTTTTTTGGCAAAGACCTCAAACCATTGAGGAGCATAGAAGGTCACCTTTAAGATAACGTTCAGAGAGTGAATATTTATAGTGTTTAAGGTTAATGAATTCCTCCAACGCTTTCAGGATTTTAAATGTCACTCACTTTCAAGCTGTATTCAGCCCCTGGTCGAAAACGTCTGTATAGCTTCCACAGTTAGGCCAGAAGTGCGGACTCGCATGAATGTGTGCCAATTTCATCCCTCAGGCCGAGAAACCGAGGCGTTCTGTCTCCTTAGCATATGAAGAGCTCCGGTGGAGAGGCCCTTAATGATGGTCGACTAATGCATCCTCATATTCCTGCGTCTTCAACACTCCCACGCACGGCAATGTAGTGGGTAAATATCATTGTGATGCAGAGTGCTTCTGCCCCGAAGTGGCGGGCGATGAAAACACAAGAACGAGTCCCTGAACGCAAGAATAGATCTGAAATTATATTATTATAATCACTCCCCGTGTTGTTTGTTTATGTGCATGACATAAGACATTTTACATTCATGCTTCAAGCCAAATAAGGGCTTCCGCTGTCATTTTATTCACTGACACAGTGGTTCCCAACCTTTTTCTTTAAGGACCTCGATCATTGAGTGAACTGACGACCCTTGAGTGACATATTTTTATGGATATTTCATGTTATATTCAATACATAACAATAACAGAGCAGAACAACTGATACACTGTACAATTAAAGTGACAGTGTGTATGATTTATGGGGATTTATTGGCAGAAATATATTGTCATGAGCGTATAAAAGTCTGAAACTAAGAATCGTTGTGTTTTCGTTACCTCAGAATGAGCCATTTATATCTGAGTCCACCGCCGTGTTTCTACAGTAGCCCAGAATGGACAAACCACACACTTTTTTTTTTTTACTTCATCTGAGATTCAACTTAATTCTCCGACATGTTTGGAAAGGGAAGGGTGAGCGGAGGTTTTTTTAGTTTAATGCAATCTGCAGCTTCACCACTAGAGGCCACCGAATCCTCCACATTGCTCCTTTAACTCAAATAGTCAACGCAATAACTATGTTTGTCATTTTGGAACACACAGCAACATGCGGTGTCAGTTATAAAATAAAGTCAATAAAAATAAAGCAAGTAGCTTCTCTCTAACATACCATACTATATTTCACTGTTTAGTGTTACTCTGAGGAGTGTTTCTCAATGTAATTCACCTTCAGGGACTCTTAGGCAAAGACATAAATGGAGTGAACAAAATACAAATTACTGAAAATGATAACTTTCATGATGGTAGGATTTATTACAGAAAAAACTGGCAACTGAGTGTATATTTATGATGACTAATTGATTGCACTGCATGTAGATAATTACCTCCTCTGCTAGTGGCTCCCTAACCTTTTCTGTCATGCAACCTTTTAGAAAAAGAAAGTCACTCCGTCCTGTTTTATTGAAAGCAATATAGTATAGCAAATGTTTATGTTCTCCCCTATAAAATGTATTTACATCTAGTGTTTAACATCCATTTGAAATGAATCTGATTCATGGACCTTTGCTGCAGCAGACATTTTTATTCATACCACAAGATGCATTTGACACTGAAGCTCTGATTCATAACCACATGCAGATTTCTCTTATTTTTTTTAACCTTATCAGGCTGTTTTTGATGTGGTAATGCACTTGAGTTCCCATCATTGTCACTCACAACATGATAACACATTGTCATCATGTTTTACAAAGAGACAGTGACTGAGTTATTCTGGGATGGGAGTACTTCAGCAGCTTACACTTCCCCTCAAGAGTAGACTCTCTAGCACGACAGCACAAATAAGTACCGCACATAGATATTAGAATATCATATTATAGACGCATTTGTGGGAGTTTTCTGTGTATCACTGTCATTAAACCTATCAGTATATGCGAAATTGGTCACTTATCGTCAGTTGTTTGCTCATGTGGGTTTTCTCACACACTGTCGCATCATGTTATGAGATTTCTTTGTTGATTATGAATTAAAGATGCTTCATAGGCTGTAATTACACACATATGATATTGATTATTTCTGATCCCCGTGCTGCAAAATTTAAAATATCATAATGTTGATGATAATGTCTTCTTAATTACAGTTGGAGTCATTCAATTACTTAGGTGGTAAGCAATCACCCAAGTCATGGATTATTATAGCAATTGTTATATTCTCATCAGTTGTCTGGGCAGACATCGACGAAGCGTTTTCTATTATTTTAAAGCAAGTTATTATGAATTTGTCCACAATCCCCCAGTCGTGCAAGATATTGACGTGTTAAATCATCTCGGTCTTTACCTGCGTAAATATTTAACCTTTCTCCTCCCCGAAGAGGGCATTGCATGTGTAAAGACTCAAACTGCATCATCCAAAAGAGAGAAGTTCATGCTGGGTCTACACATGGCGAATGTAGATCAACTGAGAAAAAGAAGGAAGCTAGAGTGCAAATGGAAGGTGCTTTGCTATATAACTGCTCTGTCAAGTTGTGGTTAGCTCAGAGAGCACTTTATTTCCCTCTGAACAAACACCCCTTTTCCGGTACCAACCTCAAGCTCAGACTGAAAACGATTAATGCAAAAGATAACGAGAGCAGAAAACCCAACTTTGAAACATGCAACTACACAGACGCGAGAGAGAAAGACGCAGAGAGAAAAAAGCGACCGAGGGAGTAACTGAGACAAACGGGAAGTATTTCAGAGAGGCACTGAGTTAGCCACCTGTGAGCTCCACACACACACACACACACACACACACACACACACACACACAGTGTGACAGCAGGGACAGCAGTGAACTGTGAGAGAGGTGGAGGAGCAGGTTGGGTGCTGTAACTTTTGTAGATTCTTGATGGCGTCTGGTTCTGGCAGCAGAGCGGAGGAACAGCCACCAGCGCTGCCTGTCAAACAGCACAGGTAAGACCAACAAACTGTCTCCCACAGATCTGATTAGAAGTTTGTGATTAATCTGCAATTTCTCTGATTGGGACACTAATCCATAATCCTAAAAAGATCCTTCATAATTGGGATAAAAGTAGATTTCATGTAAATGTAATCTATTTGGTAATGTCAAGAATCCTGCAGTGCATGCACTTAGATGTTATTTTGTGCATCTTTCCTCCAGACGCTCCAGTGTGGAGTCTGACTGTGTGATGCTCAGCCCCGTTGGACTCCAGCATCAAACCTACGAATGCGACGACGTCTTCCCTGAATCCACAGATTGTCACGCGGCCCGGTGCCCCATACACCAGCGCTACGGTAGGTTTACAGAACGACAAAGTGTAGTTATGCAAAGGGAAAACTGTACTCGCGAGCTCTAAATGTCACTGTAAAAACAGTCAAATGTCATGTACTGCATCATTTACTGTCGTGTGGTTCCCCAATTCTGGAGAGGTGAAAAAGACACGTCTTACTATAACGCGTGGTTCAGTCATCTCAGTTCGTCTTTCTCGTGAGAACTGAAAGAGAGGAAGTGACCATCTGAAACTCTTACTTTCAGGAACATGCATGCGATATTCAGGCAGATTACAATAACTTACAGAGTGTTCCCGGACAAAACCGCTTTCTGAGGTTGTGGATGCAAACTCCCCCAAACTGTTGCATGGTCTCTGCTCTTGCTCCATCTTCAAGTCTGACCTAAATCTCTCTCACTGTGTTGCTCAGATCGGCACCAGGTGAGATTTTTCTCCGATGGCACCCCGCCGCCTGTTCCAAAGAAGAGGTTCGCTCGCACCCTCTCCCTCCCCGGCAACAATGCGCCTCAACTCTCTCCTCTGTCTCCACTGCAAAGACACTCTCTAAACTTTGACAACCCCCTGTACATGCTGGCACCCATACCCAACACATACTCCCACGAGGAGACAGAAGAGTTTAAAGCAGTCAGTGGGAGTCCTGTCCCCTTACTGTCCTTCTCCCAGCTGTCCTTTGACACCCCGGACGAACACCTGCCCTACCTCTTCAGCGGATTTGAAGACCAGAGAGTCGTCTCTCAGGGCATTCAGCATCGACATCTACTCTTTCTGAGGAGCACGGCACAGAGCGTGGAGGCTGGGATCCTGCTGCAGGGAGAGGCCACGGAGAGGGACGTCGCCTCGTGCCAGCCTCAGGATTTCCTGCTGTGTGAGGGCAGCGAGCCAAAGCAGATCGGAGACACGGTTTACTACAGCCTGCACAGCCCCAAGCTCCCAGGGAGGATGCTTGGTTTACGGGTAATGTTTAAAGCTCTTTTAATCACCCCACCTAGTATACAGTGTGTTCTGTGTGATAATGCATTGATGTTAAAACTGTTCTGTTGTTGCAGCCCTTGCGGGCAATACAAAGTGGTCCGGTATGCACATTGCACAGAATGCAAACTTGATCTTTATCGAGACTGGCAACCGTCAGACTGACTTGCGGGTACCAGAAACACTTCCTCTAAACTGTCATCAGGTGTCACAACTGCAACAGGAAGTAGATTGAGAAGTAGACTTGTTTCCCCCCCCACATTTAACACTAAGCCCTGCTGCCGTGCATGTGTTTCTTAATTACGACCTTAATTGTGTGTCTGTTGTCTGTCTATCTGTGCAGGTACACAAACAGACGGATGGAGCTTCCTCAGCTCACACCAGACACCAGCCACCGCATGTCAACATACAAGATGTTATCGCTCATTTCCAAGGAAGCAGCACCCCGAGGAATGATTCCAGCCTTTTACAAGCTCAAGGTCCCTCTCGTCATTTTCAGTCAGACTGCACTGCTGCTAAACCCCAAGGAGGAGGCGCCTCAGTTCAGTCTTTCCTCCAGAAAGGGCTCTCGGTGAGCGTTGAGAGAGACCTGCCTCGCGCCACTCTAGAGGACTTTGTTCGGGAGAGCAGCTCGCCGCAGAGCACAGATTGTTTCGATTACGACACATGCGTTTGTGCCCTGTTGCTGCAGGTAATAACGGGCTCGCAACATCTGTACAACATCAGCGCCACTGCAGCTGAGCTCAGACCTCGTGGGATCTTTTTAGTGTGGCCCAGCGGGGAGAGTGAAGAGGGAGAAAACAAGCTAGAACAGGACGCCTCTGGAACGAAGAGAGGGCACAAGACCAGCGGAAGGAAAGAGGTCCAGACGTTATGGAGGACACACGGTACCCCTCGTGTGGTGTTAACCCCGCTATCGTCTGCTCCGTCTGCACCTAACCCCCCCCTCACCTATATCAAATCCCAGATAGGAGCCTTAATTCAATACTGCCTCCACTCACAAGACAGCCTGACACCTCTGGACTCGGGACCAAACCTGTTCATGTCCTCACACCGGAGGGGGCTTCTTTATCTGGCCTCTCGGCTGCAGAGTGAGAGCAGCGGGCCACAGATGGCCGACATGGCGGCCATGCTTCAGGTGCTCCTCTGGGGGCCACGTCTCCCCCTCTTCAATCACAGAGGCTCTATGGCCAGCGCTGGGCACAACTGGCTGACGGTGAAGCGAGCCCTGCTGGTGATGAAGTTGGCAGAGAAGGGGCTCATCCAGGACCAGTCTGCTCTGGATTGGGAGGACTGCATGTGCCTGCAATACCTGTCGTTTACAGACCCTGAGACAGTTTTGAGCATGACTAGTCAGCTGTGGCTGAATCTGAACAGTCCATGTTGAAATTAAAAGTTAGAGTCCAACATAGCAAGTTGTAAACTGTCATGCTGTATTATGCACAAAAAATACACAAAGAATGTCAATTTGATAGAACTATCATTTCTTTTTTTTAAATGAGGACTTTCATGTACTGCTCCTCAATTAAATATTGATCTAACAATATGCTGCATAACCATTATGGTCCCTAAAGAGGTATTTTCTCAATCAGCTTTTTACAATAAGTGATGGAATTGTACATAAACAAACTATTCTTATATTTCTGTTCCTTTCTACCATTTAAATAATTGTGCAAAAGCTGTCTTGTTTGTTCTCAAACTCATTGTACTTTCTTTTTTTTTGAATAAACCATGAAGATGAATACAGCATACAGGTCTCAGTATGCGCCAAAGGAAGAGCTTTTCAGACCAATTAGCAGCGTCTGGAAACCTTCCAACATAAGAATTGAGCCGTTCCATTTTCCCAACTAAATAGACATCTATGTCCACTTCACACAGCAGATGAGACGGGTGTGCAGCGGTGGGGAAGAAAGGCGTCGTTGTGATCTTCTTCCCGATTAGTCTTGTTGAACTTCAAATAAATGCTTCAGAATGCAGAGATCTACCTAGTGTCATCTTCTTGACCCTCTCATGCACAGCTCCTCCTACTATTTTAGGATGCTCCTGATCGGTCATTATATAAAACACCAAAGTCACACCGAGTCTAGTTATGAAATAAAAGAAACAGGTTCTCATGTCGTTACAGTTTCACTCACGCAGAGGCGCTATTACACACGGAAACGTTGAAATGAGACACGGCCCACTACAGGGCTCCCATGAATTCACCCATTACTCACCTTCTGGTATCCTCCGCCTTGCAGCTGCACCAATTAAACTCTTACACACACACACACCTCTCCTTGATATGGAGGATGGATCATCATCATCACAGAGGAAGAGGAAGGAGTCAACATCCCTTACCATGCTGGACTGTTTTATTTATTTTTTTTTAAAACAGGCTTTTCTGTTTCAGTTTTCTCTCTGAAGACCTAGTTATTCATACCCTCTGGTAAACTGCTCTTCTGTACCGGTGAGTCTGAACACCATGAGTTCAGTCTGAGGGACACTATGTGACAGCAGGCTGCTTCATGTGTGGACTCTTCTTCCATTTATACAAGACCAGATAACACATCGGATGACCTAGTTCCTTCAAAAGCACGTCAAGAACGTACCTCGTTACTGATTACACAACACCGCAGACACAATTCACTTAGGTGCACTTTTATTTAGTAGTTACCACATGCAGATTTCTATCAAGTGAATCATAGCAACAAATGAAAATCATGCACACATTGAAAAAAAAAAAAAAAAAATTGAACAGGAGGATCAACTGATACTATGAAAATATATTGACTTACATGAGTAAGATGAATTAGAATTTATCATAAATATTACAGTGTGGAGATGATCGTCAGGGTGTTCATTGGAGGGAGAATAGGAGGTCAGCACTACACATCATGAAGAGTAATACAGTGGCGAGGACACGATGCCCGGATATTATGTGGGCGCTTGCTCTATATTCCTGGTAGATTATCATCTTACCCTAGTGCAAATACCATAGAAACACAGCACATGGCAGCTACAGGGAAAAACAAAGAAAAGGGGGGAAACCTCGACCATACTGAACTTGGATAATATACTCATTTCTCAAAACAAAAAAAAAATCATAAAGCTGGGTGGGGTGTGGATTGAAATGAGAACAACTTCTGTAGCTGCTCAGCGTCTTTTAGTCGTCGTCGGAGGAATCTCGCTCGATGCTGTAAGCCATGAAGAACGCGTCAGGGCGGGAGGGGACGAGGGGATGACCCGGTCTCACAATCTCAAAGCCCAGGAAACTGAATGTACGCAGCAGGGAGGCTGAGGAGAGACGAGACGGAAAGTAGCTCAGCTGTAGTGTGAATATTTAGTATAATAAAGCCTAGAATATGTCGACAAATAATGTAACAAACAAAAGCATTTAACTTTAACGGTCATAGACTCAGAAAACAACTATCTGAAACACCAGTAATATGTAAATGCATTGAAGTATTAAAACATGATGCATATCAATTTTAAAATACGCCTTTATTTTGAAATTCCCATGGCACTCCTGTATAACTTCTGTCCAAGTGCTTTTTAGGAAAAGAAAAGGTTTTTATTTAAAAGCCTTTTCTTTGATTCAATGTACATTTCAGTCAAGCTGCCACTTTATGCTTATGCTCAGGTTTAGCTCCTGAATTAGCCCAAATGAAGCACAACAAGATAATAATAATGACATAATCCCCAAGAAACTATTTTCTAAACCTGTATTAGAAAACCGTCGACACAAATTTACACTCAAATAGAACTAGTCACAGTTTAAAAAGCCAGACCATCAATGTCTCACCTCTATCGTCGCGGTTCTTGTGAAAACAGATGAACACGTGACCGACCTGCAGCTGCTCCTCTGCAAACTCCAGCAGAAGAGCAAAACTGGAGAGAAACACAGCGAACCAAACACGTTAATGAATCACAGGAGGGATGTTAATGAACTTCAGTGGAAAAAAGAAATGACTCATGATGATCTAAGCACATTTCCATAAACCATACCACAACATAAACGCTGCTTTTTTTGATCAATACAGGTTTTATTTTGATACAACAGTTCATCTAACGCACAAATTAAGAAAACACAAGGGTCTGTTTTTACTTTGGCTTTTGACAAAATCTTTGAATTCATTCGTTTGAGGAAATATATAAATCATACAAATAAATATGTATCTAATAAAAAATGTTGGCTCGAGACCTGTCTTTGCTGCCCTCGGGCAAAGCTCCGGGAGGGATTTCGACGTAGAGGTTCCCTCCTTTCAGCGCCGCCCTCCAGACGCAGTGCTTGCCCTCAGAGCGACGGGGCTCAAAGAGCAAGAAGCGCACTCTGCCGTTGGCGGGGGGGGGCTCCTCAAGAACCAGCAACTGAGTATCCTGGAGGACAGAGGGGAGAAGTGGGACACGAGGAATGCAAAAAAAAAAAAAAAAAAAAATCTTAAAATAACACCAAGTAATCTTCTGGCGGCAGCGAGGACAAAACAAAATCGGTTAGAACCGAGTTTAGATTGCCTGGACCCAGCAGCATGAGGCCAGATATGACCTGTTAAAGCTTTACGAGCTCATCATCATCTAACATGTTTTAAATCAGCGGCATCGTCGTGTACGACCGGTAGAATGTGGTCACTCCATGATGGAAATTAGGAGTCTACTCTTACAGTTACAATCAGATATTACAAACAGACAGCTTGCGATTCTCTGCAGATGTATTACAACAAAAGTTTGAGGTCAAAGAGTGACACAATTCAAAAGCGCACTATTCCAAATCCTTTGTGTTTCACTCTCCCAGTCGATAAACCTGTCTTTCTGCACTGATGTTTCTCTCTGCTCTACTCCCACCAAGAGAAAAAAAAAAAGTCACCCCGGTGTAAAAAAAAAAACCCTTTATATAGTGGTTTCACTTACAGAATAGAATAGCTTAGCTGAAAGATTGCGATCCCGCTGGTCATTCCCTCGCCCACCTGGGATCTTCAGGGGTGGGTGAGGGGCATCAGGAGCACCACAGAGGCCCCAGACACGGGTTACTGCAACAGCGGGAGCCCCTCCTGGGACTGGACATACTGGAGGGAGAAAGGAACACGCACACGGAAGGAGCCATCATAAGTTCTGCAGCTAAACACAAACCAAACTCCCCATATATAAACAGAGAGCTCAGCACACATTACACCGCTGGGTGAGTCATCTCTGAAATCACCGTAAAATAGTTGCTAAATATTAGTGAGTCTTGAGAAACAACAATGCGAGGCTGGTGGGACTAGTTTAATCAATAACTGTCCTCATCTTTAGGCACGGAGTAGTGGTGAAAATTAACTTTTTTTTTTTTTGGTCCACCTACCATTGGCTCAGACGTTTGTATGATGTGTTGACTTGTGCACATTAAATGAACAGACAGGAAGCAGGAAGGGTTTATGTTACACATCACCGACGATGACTTATTAACATTTCACTTGGTCGGCGTATCTGGCAAATATTCACTGCAACCCCTTTAAGGCCAATAATGGTTTTTCATGTCACAAAGTCACAATCCCATCACTGCACCCCGTGGAGACGTTCATCGCTCACGTCGGAACAGTGATGTTGGAACTTCCTAAAAACAGATTTGAGTGCCTTGGGTTTCTGTGGGGTAACTTTAAGCTCGTCACATGACTCTTAGGAGGAAGGCTGCAGGAGGATCAGCCTCTATTTGTCTAATCATTAGCCTACTTTAGTGCTCCTGCACCGACTGTGCCGTTCCAGTTTTTTTACGACCGACAAACATCAGCGAGGCAAGTGAGATCAGCCATTTTTTATTCAGAGTCCAGGGTCAAAGTGCTCCGTAGCATTCGCCTGGCTTGCAAGCGCAGATGACCGCTGCGTTAACACCGTTGCAGGTACCGTGTGCCGACATCAGGAACACGACCCTTTAGCAGCAGCAGCAGCAGGGTCACGAACGCTCACAGTTGCCCTCTTACGCAAATGCCACTGCTGTGCTATATGCGGAGCAGATGTGTGAAAAACAAACGAGAACCAGTGGCCCTCCCTTAACTCGAGCTAACCAGGTCAATGTGCAATGCCCAAACCTATTGCATGATTTTGCGAGGCACTGGGTATCGCAACGTAACACAAATTCTCTCCTAAAGCTATTATTGGATTATGCAAATCAACCAAATTACCATCTTTGCATAACACCTTCAATGCCCCCTCTGCCTGTGCATTAGAACCAACAAACAGCAGAAGGCTCTCACTCAACGGCATTCTTTAAAAAAAGAATGCCGTTGAGTGAAAGCAACACACACTCACTTCCCCGCTCTGGTCACATGACCAGTGAGTCTCTCCAGCTTCTGCTTGCATAAGAGCACCTTTGTCGTGCATGAATATCATGTAAAAGACCCCTCATCTAAGGGGATATCATTACTTAAGTATTATGCAAATCTGTTTTTTGCTTCAGATGGACAAAATGTTCTTTTACCGCCCTCATCTCAAAGAAGACCACAGGAGCCGTGAGTGAATTTATCTCTGTAAGCTATGGCTTGAAGAGAGAAAACTGTATTAAATTCTCACGACATATTTTACACCATCATCGGGGTGTTAAATAACAGCATCTATGCTGTTATTGCCATAAATGCCCGCGGTACACAGTCTGAAAATATAAGTCTATCTATTGAATGAGAAAGCTTCTGTGTACAATATGTCATCACTGGGCTTAAAATTACCCATAACCCCCCCCCCCTCCTCTTCGCAGTGCAGTGGAAATTTCCTATGAGTCCTTCACGACACTATAGAGCTACACAAACAGCCTCGACAAGGATCTTGTCAGGACAAGCATTAGGTTAAAAAAAATAGCCCAATGGCTAATCACTCACGACTAGTTTAAAAAATCATGACTAATTTTTTTTCCCAGGCGTCAAAATCCCAAACGGTTGTTTTTCTCCAGGTTTTTAATTTCCAGCCATATCACTAACAGTTACATTAAATCATCCGAATTCATTGGCTTGAAAAAGCCCACACAATATGTTAATATAATGCTACGTTATTGAGAGAATATCGATTGAATTGATGAAGCCACAAATGATAAATTCAGCTAAGTTGATTAGCGACAAGCTAACTTTTACATAACCGTAAATAAACGCTTTCAATGTACCGAGCGTTCTCATGAGACCAACGTTAAAATTAAATGTGAAATATGGTCACAATATTTGTATATTATTGTTGTCATCGATTGTTTTAACTGCAACGCCGAAAATATGAAAAAAAAAACCATGTGATAAATAACGTTAGCTATAAGCTAACGCACCTAGCAATATCCCTACGCCAATATATGATATTAAAGCTAAGCCAACATGCTCCTAAATCACCCACAGATACATATTTATTTGATCACTTAACGTATGTTATGTTGAAATAAATAAAACACCACCAGTGTCTGAGTCGGGACCTTTAATGTTAGCTATAGCTAGCGTGTCAATAGCAATAGATTGAAATGTTATGTAAACAAGAAACACGGGGAATAGCATCTCTTAAGCTAGGCCGCGGTTTTTAAATGCAGCTTAGCTTAATAAAGCTAGTTAGCTAAATAACAATCCCTACGACAACATACCTTTCACGTTCAGGTGTATTACTGGATTGCTCAATAACAGGCATCTCGGATAAGTTTCTCTCTTTTTCTCTAACAAAACAATGACTATTCAAAATCGTCTGTAGGTTAGATTTAACCATCCGGCCAGCGTCCAACACCAGCGGCTCTGTCCTCTCCCTCCTCGCCTTATGCTGGAGTCAGAGAGCTGGCAGGCTGCAGTATTTGAGAGGGGCGTGTCCTGTCCACTATGACGTATTACTGTGAACATATGAGGCACGTCACGAGCCTCTTTACTGAGACATTTCAAAAATCTAACTTATTGGAACTACTACTATATAAACATAACAACAAGAGGACGACAAGAACAGTGAGATACAGGCCAGCTAACATTATATAGTCAGTGTATGTGTGTGTGTGTGTGTGTGTGTGTGTGTGTGTGTGTGTGTGTGTGTGTGTGTGTGTGTGTGTGTGTGTCGCTCTGAGTCCTTTGAAATGAAAGAAAGGACCATAAGAGAGTACATAAATGGAAGGGCAAATTACATAAATTACAAATTAATAACGTGAATATTTAATTTAATGATGAGCATGGGCAACAATGTAAAAAAAAATTGCAAAATTGTATTACTTATTATTACGACCGATGCATTAATCGTCATTCTACCAACATACACTGTGTTTATTGTCATGCACCAATCACAAAGCCAAAATCCTTGTATGTGCAAAGATAAGTGGCAATAAATCGTTTCTGATTCTGATTCTTCTGAATGGAAAATACTGAAAGAAACAACCATCAATAGTTTTGCAATAAATTAAATGTCAGAATAAAGCTCCTCAGATGTGACTAAAAGTGTCCCTCTGGGGTCAGCAGGGAGCTCAGCTTGGCAGGACGGGAGTTAAAGGTGCTCAACATGAGGTTCGGGGCATATCTACGGCCTCCAAATAGTTCTCAACATGGCGACAACTGAGCCAGCAGCTTGCAGCTAACAGTGCAAACAACCGCAACAGTGCTAACAGAGCTAACGGTGTTTATGTGAGGGGGGGCCACCGGAGGGGGGGACAACCGGAGGGTGGCCGACGGCGCAGTCGGTGGGAAGACATTATCAGCAGAAACCGGCATGTAAGGTCAGGGCAGAGCGGCAGCCACCTCTCATTTTACCCTCCTGGTACTCAACACACTGGTACGGCGTAATAGAGTAGCTCTGTTTTGTTCTTCCCCAACAGGGCAAGATGTATAGTTTCATTTATTTTATCAGTGGAATACAGGCTAATGGGGGTTAAACGTGTCAACCTATAGTCTAACTGCTGGTCAGTATCAACAGTCTCAGTCCACACTGTGAGTGTCATTTTCCTTTTTTTTCCAAACTACTCTCATCTGTGCCTGTCAATCAAGAAGCAAAGGAGCATGGTCCAGGCTGTGGAAAAGACCGTCTCTGCTGAAATCACCATTAAAACAACCACTTAACTTTCACTTCAATGGTGAGACACAGCAGACGGGTCAAATCAGGTATGTTTCTTTATTTTTCCTGTTCAGACGTTCATATAAAACTAAACTCTTAAAATCATATTTATCTTTTGCAACTAGCTGCAGGTGACTATTTTAAGCGGTCCAATGTTGGACTGTGACACACAGCACCGTCTTAAAGGACTGTGCACAGAGCAACACAGGCACAAACATTGTAAAAAAACAACTTTCATTTGGTTTTATGCTTGACAGAATCTTAATTTCTCATCTTAATTTACAGCTTAATTTCGGATCCAGCTTTGAATTTAAACCTGCACCGACAGGACTCTGGGAGCGAGAGTCGGGAAAACATTTGAACCCATCACAAGTAAGACGTATGTCAACACACAGAGTCAATTCTACGGCAGCTAGCGTCTGACTCGTTTGTGTCTGTCCACAGTGTCTTATGAGCGCATTCTGTCCATCGAAAATTTGAGCGATGTTCCAAATCCATGGAAAGGATTCACCATGAACCGCTGTTTAGTGCTGGCACTGGTCGTTCTGCTCGTGAGCTCGGGGGTCAGTGAAGTGCACGGTGAGTAGACTGCAACCATGTCACACAAAGTATGTAGAGACTGTACTTCTGCTGCTTCCATGTATTATTTTATTCATTTCAATATACCACACTGGCTGTGAGATTCTTTTTCTCCTCTGTTAAAGTCTTCAGGCCTTCAGTGTCTTTTTGAATGTTTTTGTTTTCTAGAAGCTATGGATTCTTTTGTTGAGGACACAGGTATAATGTCTTTCCTTGGAAGTCTGCAGGATGGTTCACTATATCAGGTAATGTCTATCTCTGTAGCACAGGTACAGGGTTAGTGGAATTTGTTTAGGTTTCTGTGGAGTTCTCCTGTTTTTAATTTCTTTGTTATTTTATATTTTTCAAAATGACCTTTTGGGGCTTTTGCTCCACTTACCTTCATAAGCTAGGTAAGGGGGGGGCAGTAACTCGACAGGTGCGCTGAGGGATGACAGGTGTTACAGATGTTTGTTGTCTCAGTGGAAGCTGTCGTTGAGCTGTTTTCAGAGGGCTCAGAATCTCTGATTACGGATCAAACAGTATTATAAGAACAGCCACAATGCTTTGCAAGTATGACTACATTGCATTGCGTCATACAACTACAACAAGGTCACAACTGATTATGATTATGCAATATATTTCTGACAGTGAAATAGCTCCAGGATCTGTTGATCTGCTAATCAGTTGATTGGCAGACTTGAACAAATTCAAGAATTAAAAAGCTATAAAATTCTAAAGAATTATCACTCTATTTAAGGGTCGATGTTCCTTTAAATACAACAGAATACTGGCAGACATCATGAAATCTAATCCTTGAAGTGACTGTATGATAAAAGATATTTCAATCTTTCCTTTTGTCATGTAGTTGTATACAATGTGTATGTTTGAGGCATCACTTTTTGAATCCGGCTGTTTGTTGTTTTCCTGCTGTCCGTCTTCAGATTTCCATCTGGGACAATTTCATGTGGTGGTGGGGATCCGAAGAAGTCGGAGCGATAAGAAGAAGAAAAAAGCCGATTGGCAACAGAGCAATCCTGAAACCCAAACCTAAAGTATGATTTGTGTAAATAAATAAAAAATACATATCATCAACTGTCACAGAACAGGTTTCTGAATAAAGAGCACAAACAGCCTTTCATATACTCTTCATTTAATAATATAAAAACCCAGAATGATACATTTATTAATCCATTTCTGTTTGTTTTGTAGAGAACGCCATTTCATTTGTCAGGCAGGACATAATTTAGAAATATTCATCACATTCAATACATATCTTCAATCACTTAATCAAATCTACCTTTTAGCATCACCAATTTAGAAATATCACTTACTGCCACATTGTAACACAATCTTGTATTGTCATCAGCTGTCACCAAGTTATTAACACATTTGGAACAATAATTATATGATGGATTCTTAATTAAAAATTTGCCCTGATAAAACAATGGCTTTTTATTCAAATAAGATTAGTAATACAAATAAAATATGACAGAGAAGAGTGATAATACTCATTTGACTTATTTGGCTTTAATATTTTTAAGTGTGGGAATACTGCACATAATACATTGTCTACATATATGTATATATATATATATAAGTATATGGCCTAAAGAGACCTGTGTGAATTAACATGTGTTTGTACTACTAGTGCATTAATACTGTGTGAATAAATAAATGCAAGTAACAATTGCATGACACGTAGAAGTTTCAGTGTTGAATGTAAAATATCACTTAACTAAGAAGAACACCGTTTTTAGCGGCATCCACACTCCTTGGCCACCACATCTTGTTTCATGGAGAGGTAAGTCCCTTCCTCGTTCAATTCCACCACCTCCAGGGCTTCGTAGGCCACGGGCACGCAGCACGGCGCCCGCTCGTCCACGTTCTCGTTCTCGCCCTCGATGTGGTATTTGAGCAGGACGGCGTGGTTGATGCCGTTGGTCAGGGGGAAAGCACAAGAGCCGTGGCAGTTGTTGATGTTGACGGTGTCCGCAAGGCCCAGGCGCTTTTCCAGGGACACGGCGAGGCTCTTCAGGCCACATATGTTGGCCCTCACTGGGTTGTTTGCACCGGCTCTGGTGGCCCGCAGTCCTCTCTGCACCTCGTAGACACGGGCCACCGTCTGCAGGGCCTTCAGCAGAAGAAAAGCACGGTACTGACGGTCTCCTGTTCTAGAGGTAACAGAAGCACCAGTTAAAAAGTAATGCAGGATCTGGATAGCAAAGAAATCTAAATGTATGTCAGATGGGTTCATTTATAATGCAAATACGTGATTATACTGGGATTCCCAAGCAGGGTGTATGTGTGGAATTTGATTTGATTTAAATACATACAGTATAGACACATATCACTTGTTGCAATTACAAATGCATGAAAACTAGTTGACTTAGCATTACTAAAGGGATCATTTGAAATAGTTAGACCGTTAAAAGGGATTGCCACGCTTCAGTTGCCAAAACTGACAATACCGTTGCCATTTTTAGTCGCCTTATTATTTAGGGTAATTTAGATACTATGCAGTTGAACGTCAGCTTAATAATGACATTTTGACATAAAAGGAAAAGAAAAGAGAAAAGTTGATTACAGTCACGAAACAAAATTCTTTGTAGTTTGTGTTTTATCTGATACTTTACAGAGTTTGAATCTTAAGTGTTGTCAGTTAACGTGTCCATCCTGCTGAACACCCAGTAGTGCAGCTGTTGATGATCTTTACAGATCTCTCAAAAAACAATCCAGTTCCAATTCGTTCCAATCTCGTTCTACATTAAAATAACTTATAGCAGTGGATAAACAATCTAAATAATTAGCCTAAAGTAATGAAGAAATGGTTGAAGCATCCACCTTCTGCTACTTTAAGTGGTAGTAGTGCGAATGCAAACTTAAACCCATCTAAACATTGACGGACCAGTTATATCACACCTGGGCGTTGTACGGCCCGCGGGACGTCAATGGGAAATAAGTGTTCATCACGCACAGAATACAGCTGCATTGCTTTTATTTTGAAGGCAACTTTTTTTCTCTCAATTTACATAAGTTTGTGAATGGATATTACAAATGTATATTTGTTTGGATCATTATTCCTGCTGCAGATGTTTCAGGTGGAGCTCATTTGAACTCCTTTACACACTGTTGTTCAGTTTTGGGTAGTTAGGAAGGGTTTGAAAAAAATTGTAATGTGCAAAGTAACTAGTAACTAAAGCTGCCAGACAAATGTAGTGGAGTAAAAAGTACAAGATTTCCCTCTGAGATGTAGTGGAGTGGAAGTACAAAGCTGAATAAAATGGAAATACTATCCATGTGAAGTACCTTGAATGTGTACTTAAGTACAGTAAGCAAATATACTTAGTTATATTCCACCACTGATCATAAAGAGGTGGAGTAATATTGAGCAGGATTGAGTTCAGTCTATTGGTCCGGACCTCCACAACAGTCCCTGTTTCTCATGTGGCCCCTTGGGAAAAATAATTGCCCACCCATGACTTATATGAAACATTTTGTGACATCCACTACCATATCATTTGAATATAGTTAAATACAATCCACTTTAAAATCAGTTCAAATGAATACACTTGGAACATGACGTGTGGATTACTTGAATTCATCTGACAGGGCTGTGGGTTTGAATAAAACTGCTTTAGGAGACTGTTTTCTTGTACACATCACCTGCTGCCGGTTCCTTCATCGGAAACGCACTGAGGTCCTTGAGCCTTCCCAGCCTCTCGTCGGCCCTCTGACCCACTTGCTCCTCCCGTATCACCTCCGTTATCTTCACCACGCTCTGCTCCGACCTCTGCTTGAGCTCCTCCAGCAGCGCAGGAGAAAAGGCCAATTCTCCAGGGCGCACCGGAAACACAGAGCTACCGAAGGAGAAGATGGTAATGGAAGAGGAGTTCATCAGTCCCGCCAGCAGGGTGTCGCTGGAGGATAAGCCCAGCGTCAGGGGAGGCAGGGACTGTAAGGAGTCCAGCTGGAGCAGAGAGGACTCACGGTGGTCCTGAGGCAGGACGTCCCCCAGGAACCGCTTCAGCTCACAGAGGAAGAAGGTCTGTGAAGAGGCCAAGGATGAACTATGATGATATCTGAGAGAGAGAATAAAAAAAAGTAAAAAAAAAAGTTGCTGAGCAGTCTGGTAATAGTCTGCTAACATTTCAATAGGGAACATAAAAGCCATTACAACCTTGAATCAGTTCCTCTTTCCCCAGAGAAAAGCAGAAGCGGAACCATGCTGATGTTACTTCCTGATTTTCCACCAGTAAGGATTTCTTTTAGGCTTTGGGCTGCAACGAGAGGAACATGTGAGGAGGGTGCTAATGAAACAACAAATAATATCGTACTCGTGTCTTACTCATATCTTACTCATGTCTTACTCATATCTTACTCATGTCTTACTCATATCGGGGGATTTTGTCTCAACAGAAATGCTCCATTTCTGGGGAAAGTTGCCGTCTGATGCTTTTCCCGTCAGCATTATGTACCACGTTTCTCCTGAAATGCACACAGTCTGGAAAAAAACAGGAAAACAAGAGTAATGTCTGTGACAAAAATCATACACAACAGATTCAAGAACAGTTTTCCGTTCATGCGTCATCAACACAAAGGCCTTTCTTTACCTGTGCGTTAGGATGCAGCGACTGACTCGTGAAAGTGACGCCCAGGTTTCCTCCAGTGGGGGGGCTTTCAAACGCCAAGAGCAGCGCAGGGCTCAGGCCGAGCAGAGGAGACTGTGGGAGGTCAAAAGTCAACATGAGCTTCCCTCTCTCGTCTTCCTCTGCCAAGAGCACTGATGGAGAAAACAAGACATGCTGTAAGATATAGACAAAAAACATCCAAACGGTTCATTGATTGTGATCAGAGAGCGCTCAACACCTCCAGTTGGATGCAGCACCTCCAGTCCGTATCTCTGGTTTCGGCTCGTTTCCTTTGCGAGCTGTAACAAGACCGGGCCTGACGAACTATCAGACACAGTGCAGATTCCAAACTGAGTCAAACTGCGGTTTGAGAGTTCGCCGTCACTCCCGACAGCTTCACGCAACTCCGCGAAAATGTCGTCCACAAAGCACGGCCCATTGTGGGGGCCGTGATGAGAGACCGTGGAGGCTGACGAGGCCTCTGTTGATGGGAAGGTGTGCTCTGCATTAAAAAAAAAAAACACATTACAGTATGCACTGAAAAACTAGATTAAAGCTAGGAAGCAGGAACCACATGCAAACAATCCAAAACACACACACAGAATGAGAAGAACAAACAAAGAGCACCAAAACATAAAATGAAGGCATTGCACAGAATTGCATGAATATTAATGCACAAACTCTCAGAGGTTTTTGATGAATCTGACCTGTCACTGGAGGGTCGTGGGCCGGGATCAGCCGCCGTCCAGGTGAGGCAGGCAGGGCCACACAGAGCCTGGTGCAGCAGAGCATCAACGCTCCACAGCAGAAGAAATCCAAACACATCCTTCACCGTCTGTGCGTCTGTGTGGTCAGACCTTTCTCAGTCGCTTGTTTTGAATGGGTCAAGCTCAAGAGGAAGGGAGTTATATCCTCCCACCTTCCCTTCTCACTAACTGGGGAACACGATGCCAAAGTAGGAATATCAGGTGTCCTTGATGAGACGGGATTCTATTTCAGTTGTTTGCTGCACAGAAATGTGCTTGTTTTTCACCTCAAGAAAGCAGGTTGAAGTTTGATAACGCGAGAGAATGAAAGGCAAACAGAAGGCAGACACTGAACCTCCCTGTCTGCAGACTAATGAAGGTGATGAGGACGCATATCAAGGGAGGTTAGAGTGCACTTCTTGTAACTTTCTCATGAACAGCTCTCTGCCTAAAGCCAAAGAGATAAGAGGTGTTTTTAATCTTTTGTGGTGAAATGTAGAAAGGACGCAGATGAGTTGTTCAAAAGAGCTCCTAAGTAAAAAAAAAAAACAGACTATGTATAAGAAGAGTAAAAAAACTAAATATGATATATTGTACTTGCACTGCAATTAAAATACACAGTAGTAAGTGCAAAACTAAAACTATACAAGAGTGTATATTAGAAAGCATCTAGTTTAAGGACTGCTTTGTTGCCAGTTAGCTTAGCTTAGCATAAAGACTGGAAACAGGGAAGCAGCTAGCTTGGCTCTGTCCCAAAGCTAACAACATTGGCCTACCAGCCCATCTAAAGCTCACTATGCTCGTTCACATGGAGTCAAGCAGGCCGACAACACAAGAAGAAGAAACAAACAGTCCACCAGGACAGCAAAACAAAACACATAAAACGAGATATCGCTATTGTGATAAAAACATCAAATCAAATTATTTTGTGTCTTCTATTTTATGTAATATATGTTGCTATATGTAGCTGTAAAATGCAGCTTTCTCTTAATATGTTTTGGCAAACGTAAAAGACTTTCTCCAGTGTGGGGGAGCTACGAAACATCTGGTTGTAAATTCTGTCGCAGAGGACGGCAAAAAGTTAAAACATGGAGTCAAGAAATAGTGCGGCTCATGACCAGCCCCGTGTACAACCACAACATTCCTACAATTCAGTATTTCGTATTAAACAAACAATTTTTGGTTAAACAAATAAGAAATAACATGTTAATTAGTGAGCTTTTAAGGTGCTGGTAGGCAGATTTTTATTTTTTTAAACTTTTGGACAGAGCCAAGCTAACTGTTTCTAACCTGTTAGTTTAGCTAAGCTAACAGGTTGCTAACTCTAGCTTCATTCTTAACAGACATAAGTGTTATCAATGGAAAGAAAGCAAATATGCGTATTTTCCTAAATATTGAACTTGGCATGTTTGCACTACCTGTTCCCTCGTCTCGGAGTTTTTTTTTTTCTTTTTTATTGAGTTAGATGCCTGAAAATAATTTGCTGGTAAACACACGCTTAAGAAATCTTAACATTTAGTTCTACGATATAAAATACGTCAGTAAATACTTCTCTTGTGACTTTTTAAGCGCAAATGTGTCTAAAAAAGGCAGTTGCTAATAAGTAGCTACATGAGAAAGCCATGGTCCACCTTCACGGCCTCGTTCAGTAAACTCGCGCTCAATATAGCGCATAACGTTAGCTTTTTACTTCTGCCGCTTCACATTCAAAAATCATAAAAGTGGTGTTCATTTGTTATCTTGTTGGACAAAACGCATAGCATAATGTTTGCCACGGAGCTTTTTTTCTGGAATAATCCAAAATTCCAGTTCAAGGCAAAGAGCGCGACGCTAACTTCCGATGCTAACGGAATCACGACATTCCTGCAGCTTTCTATTGAACAGAGCTCCCTCACCGTGTTGGGCCATACCAGCATTTGTGAACGTGACGACCGAGCAGAATGAAACGATATCCTTCAGGCACAGCTTATCCTAATGAATGTGTACAATGTATTTCTGCACTCAGGGGAGGACCAGAGAACAAAGTCCTGCTCCCAGAGAGAGGAACGCAGACCATGAGATCTGATTCCCTTCAAAGAGCCGTCACTCCCATCTCCACTCTCACAGCTGTGGTCTTGTTTTGCAGATGGTCAAGGTCTCGGTGCTGTTTAGTAGCCATGTATTCCAAGAGATAAAGCCAAGGCTCATTCTTGTACTTCACAAAACTTCAGTGTGGAATGACGAGAACTGTTCATCGTTCTCTAATGGCTGCAGCGTGTTGTTAACACAGAACTTGTGGAACATTTCTTGGCAGGAGCTACATCCTCCTGACAGCAATGTGAGGTTATAAGTCTATACTGTGGGAGTCAGGGCTCGCACCGAAGAGCATTTTAATTAAATAAAACATACAGAATCTGATGCAACTCCAACACTTTTTCTCGGTGGTTTCATCCAGTATACTGTGGGCCACAATGTCACATCAAAGTCTTTTGATTGAAAACTATTGTGGATATTTTAACGTACGAGTCCAAGTGAAAACCTTCACCGTACAGTTCTGTTACATGGAGGTCCGGCTAAATGCAGCAGTACTCATTTAAAAACAACGTCTGAAATGTTCAGTTCAATCCAGTTTGATCTAGTTAAAACATATCTGTATGGTGGAAATATTTAGCTGGTTGGAATAAACAGATTAAAGCTCATTATGATGATCATAACCTAGATGCTTGTTTGAAAAAAAGGAGATGCACTTATGACTTCTGGTGACTAGTAGTTCTCTTCTGCTAAATGACTGTAATGTAATAACCAGAGATGTGCTGTATTTTTGCTTCCTCTACGTCGCAGATATTTTTCAATTATATATTTCACAATAAAACTCATTTTCAGTAGAAACTATCATGTGTAAACTTCACCAATCTTCTATGAGAGGAAATAAATGCCACAACACAAGAACATTAATTCAAATATTATATGAAACATTTTTTTTTATTAATAATCATAAAATGCAGGGAGGGGGGAAAAAAAAAACAGGAATTCCATTTGTTTCATTATAACATCTTAGGATAAAAGCACCAACACCGAACAGTAACAAGTCATGAAAAACCTCGGGGCCTTTTGGAAAGTACGTTCGCCGTTATTGCACCTCAAACCTGCCCTGGCTTCACCGATCACAGATCACTGTACACATACTGTAGGTCACGTGTCCTGTGTGCTTAACTCCCCCTCCCCTCCCCCCCCCTAAAAAATAAAGGGGAGAATCCCAACAAAAGCACAGTGAAGCACCTCCTTGGTGACGCAAACCTAGACCGAGGCGTGTGTGAGATGAGGAAGGTGCTGAAAGTCGAAGCCGTTTCACAGCTTCCGGAGGTCAGACAGACTCGTAGAGCTTCGTAAAGCTTCATAAAGCTTCATAAAGCTGGATCTCCCTGGAGGCGCTGGATGTATGTGACAGCTAGAATTTATCTGAGGAGACCCTGACTTTTGAATTTCACCTCGAAACACACTTACTGACGGGCTTTCCTGGTCCTGAGTTGGATTACAAAAGGGACTTGATCCTTGCCACGTGATGGCGAATAAGTCTGTGACATGCAGTAGTTGTTGTTTTTTTTAAGAAAAAGTGTTTACATCGTTTCAAGCCATGTGGGAAGTTCCTGAGTTAAGACCTTTGGCAGGATTCTGAGTAAACGGCCTCGACCGCAAAGCTCTCGCAGATGATCAATAATGTACCAGGAAGGAGAATATAGAGAACTGCATAGAAGCTTTAATTCAAATCACGCTCTAATACCAAAGGGCTTGAATAACAGCACCTCATCCCTTTGACGTAGATAGACATATAGCTAGTAGGTTGAAATCTGTGAGGATAATTTATCACACTCCCAAGCGACTATTCTCGCTTGCACATACACCCCGCCACGCCTCCAGATTAGCGACATCTCCGTAGGTTAGACTGGACCGTCAGAAAGCCGCCGGGCAAGCTCGTGTTGCAGATCACCAAAACCATAAAACCCCGCAGCACAACAGGAGGAGAGTAGTATTTATCAATAGCTGCAATTTCCTTGTTTTAAGTGAAGGAGAGCACCGTGCTGTCTGTCTGACTAGTAGTATTTAAAAAAAACAAAAAAAAAACGGACAGGAATCTGAAGACACCATTTAAAAGCATAACATGTAACTGCAATTGTATCAAACACCAAGAATAAGAAAAATCAAAAACAGCATCGACAGTAATTACAAAAGACCTCAGTGCTGGTAACAAACGGACTACAGTCGCTAATGTTCTAGAATCACGTCCTCGCAGGTGAGAAACACGCGTGTGAGTGCACAGGACAGGAGTTCACAATAAAGCTCTTAGGTATTAGTCTAATCTTCCCTTAGATATGCACCGGTAAGTGTGTGTGGAGGGGGGGGAATCTCACACACACACACACACACACACACACACGCTAAGTGTTTTCCCACCATCAGAGGGGGAAAAAAAGGAAGCTAGGCTGCTCTCACTCCCGACAAAGTGATGCCCACGAACGCCTCAACGCGAGAGATTAGCGCCAGCAGCGCGTCTTTGCAGCGACACAGTCCGCTCAGTTCACTACGAGGACCTGGTCAGCGAGACGTCTGGAGACAGTGTGTCTGTAGAAGAGGTTGACGCATCGCGGTTTGTCTTTATGCACCAGTGAAGATTTTGTTTTTAAGATCTGATTTTCCATTGTTTGGAAACAGAAGCACCATTTTTTCTTTTTCCTGCAGAATCTTGTTTGATAAAAAAACTAAAAACGAAACGAAAAGAAACAAAAGATGTGGAAGCATCTGATAAAAGTGATGACTGAGTCTAGTTGTGTTCGAGCCACAGCACCGTTGTTTGTATGGGTTCAATGCACACAGACTTGGAGTTTCTAGTTCTATCACAAGGAGTCGGTTGCGGTTCGGCGCCATCTGTTAAGGTCCTGTGTTGGCAAAGCTTCCCTCTCCTTGGCTTCAAGCCTCCTGTTTAACAGGCCGAGTTTAAGGTCACAATGCCAGCGCCAAAACACCTCTATTCTTTCATATATTTATATATATATTTATATATATAGACTGTATATAGATACTTATTTTATATACCTTTCTGTTTACGGTGGAGAGACGTACAAGGAAAAACTAAAACGTATGTACAAAAACAGTGCGTCTCGTTCACTAGAAGATAAGCAGCTCGCTTCTGAGATCAAAGCGGGACGACGTGTGTTTGAAACTGAGAAACACGAGCAGAGTTCCTCGCAAATGTTTACTCAGACCAAGCTGTTGCAGAGCAGATTTCATCCAAAAAAGGTGGCGTCTACAGTTGTACACTCGGCATTCACAAGAACCAGACAATAGCATATTAAATACGAGAAAGCAAACGCCAGAAGATGGCTTTACAAAGGTCCCTGTGTACAGCACCAAGTATTTGATTTGTTATTGTTTTCACCGTAGAATAAATAAGATCAGGTAAAAGTCCTAATTTAGCACCATTGTTTTCAGACCGTGAGTCAAGTACACGTACACGTACACACACACACACACACACACACACACACACACACACACACACACACACACACACACACACACTATTGCGTTCTACAATGTCAACACATTTCAGGATTAAAAAAAAAAAAAGATAGAAAGAAAGAAAAAGAAAAACAAAAATACCAAGGCAGATGGAGAGACAGACAGCATAAATATAATAATAATCTAAATTATACACAACTATACAGTTCAGAGAATGAATCACATTCACAGTACAAACATTGTTTACAAAATAAAAATTACACAATTAAAAAAAAAAAGCAAACAAACGTGTGAAGAGAGTCCAGTAGTTTGTTGTGGTTCTCAGTGAGGATTTGCGTGCGCGCGCGCGTGTGTGTGTGTGTGTGTGTGTGTGTGTGTGTGTGTGTGTGTGTGTGTGTGTGTGTGTGTGTGTGTGTGTGTGTGTGTGTGTGTGTGTGTGTGTGTGTGTGTGTGTGTGTATCAACTGTAATATGCAGTGTGACTCCACACACACGCGTCCATGTTTTATGTCCTTAACATTCGACAGCAGAGATAAATACGAATAGGTTTAGCTTAAGAAGAGTTACAAATGTCCTGCTTTAAGAGTATTTCGGCTGCGTTCCCACATAGTGTGACTGACGGAGGAAGATCGTGGAGAGAACTACAGAAAGTGTCTGATACGGTCGACATAGCACCATCTCATTTCATGAATTTCATGTTTGATTTCAAATGAAAATGTACTCGGCTCAGCGTCATCGGCACCTGTTGAAATGTTGCTAATTCACCATATTTTCCTAACAAGGCCGATGTCACAACATCGCGTTCGGCCTTTAAATCACACACCGACTTCCTTATTGTTAAGTTCATTCATTAAGAGTTAAAATGGATTTATGCCTGATCAATGTCGCAAAAACACCAACAAAATATCCTTTTATGAGTAAATTAAGAAACTTAATGTTCAATATTTGATATGAGAAGAGAAACTCTGAACCACACCTGAAGAATTGTTTTCATAATATGAACGGATTTGTTTTTGCTCAAGTTAGTAACAAAGAAAGAAAATATGAGATTTCTTTGACAAAAAGGGGCCAGAACAGCATATTCATAGCTTAGTTTTACCACTTTGCTTTAAAGAGCATTAAAATTAATTAAATTAAATTTAGTTAAACATGAAAATATTGTAAATCATCAACTTAAGCAGAGCTTAAAGTGTGTCAACAAACCAGCCGTGCGCATCTTCGGCTCCACGAGTAACTGCATCTTACTATCCAGTGTGAAGTTAGACCCAAAGCTCCTCCTCTTGTTTCAGACTCGCATGTGTTGCAACAAATATTGAATTTCACCCAAAGAAAGAAAACATACGAGAGCAACGCTTGCAGAGAGAACAAACTGCGTGACGTCTGAGCAGAGTTCAAAGAACCGGTCTGTGTGTGAAAACGAGAACTCATGAAGAGAGACTTCAGGAGGAAACGTGATGAGAATCAGACCAAAACGACTGACTATGTGCTTCAATCTGTTATCAAATGTTACATTAAATCATTCAAACAGATTGTTTTGATAGTGACTAAAACAAAAAGAAAAAGACATCATCATACTATTGAGCACCTTTAATTTAAAGCAGACATCCGTTCATTCAGTGCTGAGCAGCAGCAAGTACTAATTTCCTTATTGTAAAACCTTTAAACCATCATTTTAACACCCTACACATGAACATGACCAGTACCTATGAATTCTGCTCAAGGCGACTATAGTGGTCGTTAGTGTGTGTGCATGTGTGTGTGTGCATGTGTGTGTGTGTGTGTGTGTGTGTGTGTGTGTGTGTGTGTGTGTCTCAGAGATCCCAGTACAGAAGCCGGTCTTGGAGGCGGTCGGGTAGTGCAGACGTTTTGAAGCACCAGTGAGTGAGGAGAGTGCCTTAGTCCACACCGGGACATTTGCATAGTTTATTTAATTTTTGAGGTAGTTTTCAACAATTACCTGAAACGTCAAAGAAGACAGAATCAAAATGAGTTTCTCTATGGTGTTTGAATTGGGTCGATTTCAGAATTTATCACCCAGCACGCTTTAAATCTACAACCCAAGAATTGACTTACCTTGTTCAATCACAACAACAGCTTGTTTGGAGCACAGGTATCACACAGGTATCCTGTCTCTCTCACTCCCTACTAGTCTCTCTCTCATTCTCGCCCTCTTTCCACCTTCTGATTGCCCTTCCCCTCTCCATCCTCCCCCTCACCCCCAAACCCTATCTAGGTCTGTGGCCAGGGAGCTGGGAGGTCGTGTAGGTGCCATGCATGCCCTGAGTCCTCCACATGCTCCCACCACCACCACCACCACCACCTGAGCTGCTGGCCTGTGGTGGAGGGGGCAGCCGAGGGGAGTAGTGCACCGCGTAAGGGCGAGACGAGGAGGTCGACAGAGAGGAGGAGGAGGAGGAGGAGAGGGAAGCGGTAGCGGCGGCGGCAGCAGAGACAGAAGCAGAGGAGGCAGAGAGGGAGGAGGAGGAGATGGACAGCGAGAGGGATGACTGAGCTCTCTGGTGGTGGAGAGAGGAGTGGGACAGACGGGACGAGTGGAGGGAGTCTGATCGAGAGGACGGCGGGGCGTCAGAGTGCGTGGGTGCCGAGGAGGAGCTGCTGTGCAGCGGTGGAGGGGGGGGCAGGGTGAGCGTGGGCGGAGAGGGGCTGTGCAGGACTGACTGGGTGCGGCTGTGCTGGGCCTGGGACAGGGAGACGGGGAGAGGTGAGGATGAGGAGGACAGGCGCGTGGAAGCTGGCTGGGGGGTGCTGTGCTGCTGGGTTTGGGAGGAGGTAGAGGAAGAGGAGAGACTGAGCAGAGAGCCGAGGCCTCCAGAGGTGGGCAGTGCCACCCCAAACTGATGGGAGGACACTGTGGGGACCACGTGGTGAAATATACCTGCAAATCATACAGCAGAAATGGAGGGAAGGGGGGGAGAGAGAGAGAGAGAGAGAGAGAGAGAGAGAGAGAGAGAGAGAGAGAGAGAGAGAGAGAGAGAGAGAGAGAGAGGGGAGGGGGGGGAGAGAGAGCAGTGGCAGAGAGAGCGAGAGAGAGGGGGGGGGGGAAGGGGACAAAGAGAGAAGCAGGGACTGAGCCGGGTTGTGCAGAGCGCCAAGCGAGTCTTAGACAAGCACACAGAAAGCAAACAGAGTCAGTCCACTGTGACCGGAACTAAAACAAAACTGGTTGGCCAATTTAGGATTGCACAAAACCCTTCTTATTACAGATAACATGATTTCTGGGTGGATTTTTTATTTTTTTTTGCTTACAAGTGAAATGACTCTGACATACGACTCCGACAGATACACCCACAGAAAATGACAGTATAGTAATGTAATCGTTAATGTAAAACACGTCACGTAATTCATGGTCAATCAGTTTCCATTGGTTCAGATTTCTCCATTTTTTAAACGTTTTTGTTAAAAAACATTTTCCAAGGGTGTTTCCAACCGCAGCCTTCAAACAGCACGTCCATGTCAAAGCGAGGCGGCACAGTCAGTCAGTCAGCGGGGCGGCACAACTTATCAAATATTAGTCAAGATCACAATTGATCGACTGCGATATCGACGCTCCGCTCGGAACTCCGCTGCATATCAAATGGAGCGCTTTCTAGACTGACGGACAGCCACCAGGAGGTGATCGAGGAGTTTTGGTCTCCTTGTGTGGGGAGCCGACACGGTCCAGAGAAGAAGAGCAATATACTGTAATTCACTCGTTCTGCCCGCCTGCTCTCTGTTGTATAAAAATGCACTGAATTCATGTGAAGAAGACCTTTATCTTCAGACTTATTTAGATGTAAAGATTCCTTAGTTAAGGGAAGGCAGCTCTGTACCAAAATATTTGGTACAGTTTCATTTTGCTTCTAGGAGATGAACTGTGAATACGAACCCGTCTTATTTTGATGCAAAGATTTAAATATTAGCAGGAATGTAGCATAACATGAAAGTGAAAGCAGTGCTCCGTTTAATTAAATGTGAACGTGCAATAAAATAAAAATCGTGATTATCATTTTGGCCATAATTGTGCAGCTCCACCAGTCAGTCAGTCAGTCAGTCAGTCAGTCAGTGAGGCAGACATAGAGACAGCAGCATTGGACCTCCACTTACCTGACTATCATTAGGCCCATTCCCTCAGGACTCGTACTACTCTTTGTAAAGAGGACCCCAGACTAAAACTATGACCTGGACAGCTCAACGATCCCGGAGGTAAAACTCTACATGATCAGTTTGTCACAATGATGCTCACCTCCAGCCGCTCCCCCTGCCAGCCCAGCACTGGAGAAGCTTCCCAGGGAGGAGTGTCCGTTGACGAGCCTCGGGGTCCCACTCACCGTGGATCCGCCGGTCTGGGCCCCGAACAGGGACTGCAAGACTGAGGTCCCTCCGAGTGGGAACTGCGACCCCAGGTACTGCCCCACAGAGGACCCCGTGGTTGAGGAAACTGCTACAGGACTGCCCCCCACCTTCCCGCTCAGAATGCCCCCACCACTGCTGGCAGCAGCAGATATGAAGAGGTTCTGACTGGCCAGGCTGCTGCTCGTCTTCATTTCCCAGTCGCGAGGGGCCTTCTGTTTCTGGAGTGGCTGGCGTTGGTCTGAACCACTGCCTCCCTGGGCGCCACCACCGCCTCCGCCGCTGCATCCAACCCGGGGCCCTGCATCCTGACTGAGGAAGGGGTTGGGGTTCATGTAGCCGGACGACTCTCCGTCACTTCCTTTCCTCGCCTGCTGATGCTGTTGTTTGTGGTCAGAATCTGAGTCAGTGCCCCGGCACGACGCCCCCATGCCGAATGGAGAGCCCCCCTGTCTCAGGTCAGAGTTGGGTTGCTTGGGGTCGGAAATGGGCGAAAAGGTGGATTTCCACTTGCTGTTGGAGGACAATGAGGATGAAGAGGAGCCATCACTGCCTGTGCTGTTACCACTGCTGCTACCAGACTTCCTGACTAGTGGAGGGAAGAAGACAGACGGCTTGGCGTCAAGCAGCAGAAGTGCAAAATGAAGTTTTTAATAAAAAGGGGCCTTTAGTTTTCTTCTTACCTCTTTCACCATCCCCATGTCTACCAGGTCCATCTCTGCTCTCTAAGGATATAGTGGCAATTTTTCTTTCAATTCTAGAGATAAACAAAGAACATTCAAAACAAAATGAGATGGAGCCCCATAATATCAGCAACAGAGATATTTCTATCACTAGCTTCAGATTAAAAGTAAGTAGGCAGCTCAGCATGGACGTACTTGTTACTCTTATCTTCTAGTATTAATATAATAATGACTACGTTACCGTGAACTGGAGCTGTCGGCAGGGTATCCTGAGTCCTCGTCGTCAGAGCTGGGGGCAGAGGAGTACCGGCCCGAGCCGTTGAGCTCCAGCGGTCGCTCTCTCTTCAAGATGGGAGGCTGGTCCAGGTCCGGCCCGACGGGGCTGCGGCTCGATTGTTCTGGGGAGGAGATGGCAGAGATCTCCAGAGGCTGGTTGATGTTGTTCACCTGTTGGAGAAAAAAATAAAAGGACGGGCAAATGACAATGACCGAATCACAGGGTCGTCCTTCAATTATTTCTCTCTTCAAGCCCTCGGCGACTCACCATGGAGTTGATGTTGAGTGGCGACCCGGAGGACGGGTTGTTGGACCTCCTCTTCGGGGACCCGCTGGCTACGACCGCGGCGGTGGAGCTGCGTTTCCGTCTCCCCCGCTTGCGTCCCTCTTGCGAGCCGAGGCCGTGAGAGGAGTGCGATGACGTCGTGTGCGTGGTGGGTGTGTGAGTGTGCTGCGTGCCGGGGGACTGGTGGTGATGGTGGTGGTGGTGGTTTCCATGGTTACTGTGGTATCCCTGCTTGTTGCCGGCGTGATGGTGGAGGCGCGCTCCTCCGGCCACGCTGCTGCCCCCGCTGCCTGACGAAGAGGAAGATGAGGAGGAAGAGGAGGAAGAGGAGAAGAAGATTCTCCTCCGCAGTTCGCTGTCCTGGGGCTCCGTGTCGGACTCGCCTCCGTGGCGGTCCTGTCCGTCCTCTGGAAGGATCCTCGGGGGTCCATCTGCGTACTGAAGCACCCCTCCAGTGCTGAGTGGTGGGCTCTGGGTGGGACCTCCTCTGCCCATTGGTCCCGTCAGAGGAGTGTTGGGGTGCGGTGGAGGTGATGAAGAAGCACCGTTGTGGTCCTCAGGATGGGGACCTCCATTCATCAACCCTGAGCTGGATGAATATCCTAAACAGAGACCAAGAAGGTAATGGTTTGAGATGGACAGGAAGAGTACAACACATACAATATTTTGTTTTATAATAATAGTGAATATAATATGTGACCAAAGGTAATCCTTACCATTGGTCTGACCTGCCTGAGACACAGGACTCGGAGTACTTCTCTGAAATTATGAATGCAGACCAGGGTTGTTATTATTATCATTATAAGCAGTGAACAATTTGTCATAAACTGAAACCAAATAAAAGGGATACTGTCTGGTAAAGAAAAATAATAATGAACGTAAATTAATTTCAGTTTTAGAACAATAATATGTCACTCTTGTGACATTGAACCATAGAAATTGAAAGCATCAACATTCCAGTAGATGGCGCAATGCTGCAATCTACATTATGGTCATTTCTACACAGTATTTTATATGTATATGTAGCATATTTATGAGACATTATACCCGCCGCCCTAACAAAAAAACAACTAAAACTACTGTACAAATATAACTTAAAAACTGAAAGTAAACTAAAAATAGCAAATCCACTCTGAAAACTAGCTAAAACTAACATCATCTTGATGCAGACAATCCAAAGAAACAATATAAAAACATTTTATAAACCTAAATCTGTGATTACCCAGGTGACTACAGTTAGACCCAACATAATTCTAACCTCTTCATCTTACTGTCAACACTTTGTGACGGTACCGACATCACAGCCCTGCTCTGAAGGTACTCACCAGTCTCTCAACACGGCTGGGCAGCACCACGCTCGCCAGAGGGATGCTGACCGGTAGTTTACTGGGGTGGACCGTGCTCAGGGGGATACTTATTGGAAGGCTTGTAATGCTGTTGTCACCCTGAACAGATGGGCTCCTCTCCTTACCGGCCTGTATGAGAGAACAAATGGACAATGACTGTGAGTGAGAGAGCCTCAAGGGAGAGAGCTGCAAATGCACAGACAGCGAAGAAAGAGAAACATTTACCCTCTCGAAACCTTTATTCTGGACATCGGATGCATTAGGAGAAGGGCAGTTCAGCTTGGCTCCAAGCGGGGAGCAAACGCCTCCAAATTCCCTTAAAAAAACAAACAGAAACTGTCAAATGTAGCTTCAGCTGGTTAGCTGTCCGTTGCCTTGGGGAGCAACGTGGGAGAGCTTGAAAATAAAAAAAGGTTTTAGTGTCAACCGACCTGTGTGCGGTCATCCCCGGACCTCTCAAGTGAGCGGAGGCAGTTGGGTCCTGGTTCAGGTGCCTCCGCAAGGCAATCTTGGCGGGGGAGAAGCGTGTGTAATCAGGAAGAGCGTAGGAGGAAGTTTGCTGCCTCTGCCGTGCATCGGGGATGGCGGGCACGATCTCGTGGTCTGGGGAGATGGGCAGGTAGCGAGAGAGGAGCTCCCCCTTGGTGTTGGCCCGGTCAAAACAGGGCGAGCCGGTGCCATTGATGGACAGCTCCGGGCTGACACCGTTGAGGGCCGGGGCCGAGGACAGGCCGAGCTTGGAGGAGTCCATGTCGGTGGAAGAGCGGGACTCCAGGCTCTTTCTGTATGGGGAGCCGTCACAGGGGCTGTAGGATTTGAGCTGAAGCAGCTCCTGCTGCCTTTGACTTTTCTCCAGCTCCACAATGCTGATCTACAAACACACACCAGGGGGAGCCATTACGCTAAAGAAAAACAGCATTCTACAACGCCGCTGACATGTCTAGGAAAATGTTTGTGACAGCAATTCATCAACTCTTCCTGAAAGTAACATTATACACCGCAAGTAGGAATATACAAGAGGTGGAAGACAGAGAGATACGAGCATCTGGTATTGAATCCAGTAAAACTGAGGAGGCGGACTGTGTACCTGCAGCTCCAAACAGTGTCTCTGTTTCTCAGAGATCTGTCTGCGCAGCGCCTGCTTCTCCTTCAACAAACTCTCCAGACACAAAGAGCCCCAATCTAGCTTTAGCTCCTCACATCGAGACTTCAGCTGGAAAACAAACAAACAAACAAAACACTTGCTGTTATTCATTCGGTGGATGCTCAAGCAAACGTGAAATATAATGCTACATTGGCTCGACTACAGCTGAACTGGGACTTGGGAGAGCAGGAGGAACGGTGACAGGTGTGAACCACTGGGGGACGATGCTGTAGTAACAGGTTGGAGGTTACAACGACATAGGAGCAAGCCTGGAGGTCTCACCAGCAGCAGGCTGTGGTCTCTCAGCAAGGCCATGTCTCTCTCAAGCTGCTTGGTCTGCTCTTTCAGCTGACGATTGTGGGCCGATATCTCCTTCTGGGCCTGCAGCAGGTCCTCCACAGTCAAGGCTTTCACTCCCAGCTGATCACCACCCACCCACACCCACACACACACACACACACACACACACACACACACACACACACACACACACACAGGTATACATCAGCTACAAATACATAATGCCTAAACAAACGGTCACAGTATATCAGGAATATTGTCTTTTTCAGAATAAGGGCAAAAACCGCAGTATTTTCTGCACGTGTGTAATTAGAGCTTTCAACATTTCACATGAACACCCAACAGGAAAGCTGCGTGTGTCTCAGCTGCAACAGACTTGGAAGTTTCAACCAGAGAAGCTTTGAATTAAGTTAACGCAAACTACAACGAAACACTGAAAGAAAACCTATGTTCTCCATCTTTCACATTCCAGTTGTGTTTCACTGACTGATGCAACCATGTTCATCTGGAAATGGGGTGTAAACTGTTCAGCTTGTCCAACAAATAGTCGTATTCAAGCACTAATATTAATCCTCATGCTGTGCATCCTTAATATTACGAATTATCTCAAAATAAAATAACTTTATAAGGATGGATGAGAGTCAACGGTAATGATGTCCGTACAGCTGTGTAATGGAGAGAAATGAAGAAGCAGTTCCCACCTCGTCTAGTTTGGTCTGAAAGAGACCTTTGATCTTGTCTTTGTGAGACTGACAAACAGAGTGGAGCTGCTCCGCCTGCCCCGACAGATCCCTGTGTTTTTGCTAGAGACACAAAAGAAAGAAGATTACAGGTAAGAGTTTGGGCAAAATTGCAAAAGATTTTCTTTTTTTTGTTGGCAGGGAAATTGCCACAGTAGCAAATTAATAGAGTCTGCAATGGCTTAACTTATTACCTTCTCCTGTTCTAAAAGCTGCTGCAGGTTGGATCGGTACTGAGGAGTCTTCATGTGGGTCATAAACTGGAGGTATTGAACTTTGATGTTATCTGTAAAAGAGAGATAGGGAGACCGAGGGAGCAGAAACACAGGATATACATGTATTAGTTAGGTTGTTGGGGGGGGAAATGGCTTCTACTACATCTGACCTGGCTTTGAGTCTCTCCTTCCGACCTCTCATTCGTAAATTCTGCTACGACTACTTTGAAAAAAAATCTTCATCGGCTCACCGAGAAGTTGTTGCAGAGCGGGAGGAGTCGGGCTCAGAAGCAGCTGACTGGAGGGATAGTGCTGGACCTTAGGAGGTAGCTGGTAGAAGGGACTCTGAGGCGGTCGGTATGCATCTGTACACACAAGAAAAGAATATTCACGTTAAACTGAGATTTCTAAGCCATACAGTGTAGATGTAAACAGGGCTTCAGTCATTTCTGTAATATGAGGTGTGTGTGTCCTGACCCTGAAGGGGGGCTGCAGAAAGGGTCTTGGCATGCAGCAGATCCAATGCGCTCTGATTCTTCTTGTTTTTCTTCTCGACAGCCGGGGCGGCTTTCTTGGGGCGACCGCGCTTCTTGTTGTTCAACTTGCGAGCTTTGGGCAGGAGTCGGGCTCTCCGGGGTTTGGCAGAGGGCTTGACCACCGTCACCAAGCGAGGACGCTCGTCCTCACCGCAGGAGTCCTGCTGTAATACACACACACACACACACACACACACACACACACACACACACACACACACACACACACACACACACACACACACACACACACACACACACACACACACACACACACACACACGTACATATTCATACAAAGAGCACACAGAGCTCGCCTTGACACTG
Organism: Cebidichthys violaceus; assembly: GCF_023349555.1. Classification (NCBI taxonomy): domain Eukaryota; kingdom Metazoa; phylum Chordata; class Actinopteri; order Perciformes; family Stichaeidae; genus Cebidichthys; species Cebidichthys violaceus. The sequence goes on from NW_027176561.1 coordinate 1,274,562, forward strand.
TTCACACGCTCTTGCGCCACACGTCCATTTACTCGCATTGAAACAGTGAACGTTGAGAGGACACCGGAGTGCTGTTGTGAGCGCGTTGTCTCATTTCAGCTAGGTCAATGTTATCTCTTTGAGGACGACGAGAAGTGATTTTACTGTACAGTTTTAGAGAAATTTAAAGAAGAAGTCAGCTGAAATGACATAACGTTTTGTTCGGCCGTGGTGCACAAAAAAGTAAAAATACACTAAGTGGTGCAATAAAAATAAATAAAAAAGTAATTTTTAAAAAGTATTTTGAGTTGTGCACTGAAGTTCATTCATATTTAACACCCATCTAACGAAAGGCTTAAATCTGTTCATGTCTTACCTTGTTTTGATCTTTAGTTTTCGTCGGCGTGGTGCTATTGCTTTTACTATCCTTCGTATCCTTCTGCTGACGTCGCCGAGCTACCTCTTGCTCCTCCTGACAGAAGACGGAGCAGTTTAATTGTTTTGATACAGAAACACATAGCGAGTTCAGAGAGTCACGTCAATACACCGAGGAAGAAGAAAATCACTTACCCTGAGTTTAGGATTTTTGAGACTAGCAAAATAGTTTTCAAGCTGAAAGAAGACGAGAAAAATAAAGATTATTATTTTTGAAAATTGAAAACGTTTTACCTAAGTTCAAATAACAATGGTGTTTACGTCAACATTGGCTGTAAAATGAATTCAGAAATAAAACATTGTGAAGATGTTTTTCTAAATCCCTGCACAGTCTGTACTGTGTTCACAAAACGTGGTGTGTGTGTGTGTGTGTGTCATTAAAGGTTTGTCTTATTTGTTTTCCTGCAACGTTTTTGGATTGTGATATTATAATGCAGACTACTGACAAGTCATTTGCTTTCATGCAGACACAAAACCTACACGTGTGAGGTCAGCTGGCTGCTGGCTGCAGCGTCGGCAACTTACAACAGAAGCTTTCGACCAGTCGCCCTTTGACACGGTTCTTTGAGGACGATTTGCCTTTATTCACCTACATTTGCTTAACCGCCAAAAACCCCTCCTCTAAGTTAAACAGTACAAACAATACATTGGGACATGTACGCCATCTACTGTGGAGCCATTCAAGTTAAACCAGCCACTGTTGGGTACAATAATGCAAAAAATATATATATATATACATATAGAGCAAGGAGAGAGCAGCCACACCTACAACAGGTGGCAACACTTTTTAGGCAGCCTGCCAGCTCTCTCACTGGGGTTCCCACTGATAACAAGGGATTGCTTTAACCAGTTACCAGAGTGACACACACATCAGTGTTATCTCATGCACCTGTCTTACCCTCTGTGTTCTATCCTCATTAAGACAATACCAGCTGTTATTAGGGAGCTTAGGTTTCTCTTTGTCTCTAATGTATAATGTGTCTGTACTGCTTCGGGAGTCATTTTGTGTTTTATTGGATTGTCAAGGTCTCGTCTAATACACATTCTAGTCTCTGCACTCCCCAAACATCTGCAGCGCTTACTATGGTGCGGTCTATGCTATGCAGTGCTTACTATGGTGCGGTCTATGGTATGCAGGTAGTAGGAAACTGGCTTTCCAGTCCAGGACACGGAGCCCCTGAGTGGAGAAAGCTCCACCACACGCATTATTGTGCCAATATCTGCAGGACAGAGAGGGGGGGAAAAAACAGGGCATGTCAGATACATGTCAAAGGAAGCATGAGACGTTTACATTGTGCTTTTCCACTAGTTATGGTACTTACCACTCAAGTTTCGACTGTTTATTCTAAAATTTAAAGGTGCAAAAGGTTTGGAAGATACAATTTTTCCACCTGTGGAAATAAAACAACAAAACAAAACAAAATGAATTAACACTTTTTTTCTTCAGGTACATTCTCGAGGCTGTAGTGGACACATACAGTAGTTCTTATGGCAAAGAACATAACGCGAACATGAGATGAAATACAATCACTTCCCCAAATTAGAGCCAGTAATCCATATAATCCATGATTTATTCTAAATTAAGTAAACGTCGTCATAAAAAAGGCTGTTGGCGTCTGCTATTAAAAGCTGTATTTGTCATCCTTTGATCAGATGCCTCCTGAGGCCTTTTAAAATGTTTCAATTTGTTGTGGCTCATCAACCATCTGCTCTGCCATACAACTCAATTCAGTGACATTTAAAATGAACACGCAGCTCACTGTGGAGATTAAACGACGAATAGATTGAGAATCACATCTTTCCATCTCATCGTCACTAAAACGAGTTTGAGCTCAGCTGATGAATACTAACCTTCCTTCATGTTAGCAAAGCGCTCCTTCAGCTGGTGATCTACCTCTGGACCAAAGGCAAAGTTATTCACAAAAATAATACTGCAAGACAGACGGAGAGAGAAGCATTTTAGATCTACAGTCGGAAGTAAATACAACATGTTTATTTTGACACATTTGTTAAAGAATTGCTAGCTATCCTCTAAAGCATTCACATAGGAGCCCTGCGTATGATTTATTATCTGGATACCTGGTCATCTGTCAGTAAATAGGTTTCATAATGGTAGCTTTTATTACAGGACTGAACCTTTCTTTACATTGGTTTCTGTTTCCCTAGTGCCTCAGTGTACAAGTTCAGCTTCTAAATGGTCTTATTGGTGGAAAGTGGAATGGAAATTGCTTCTTTCAGAGAGTTACGGTGATCCGGCTTGGTATAACACCTTGTGTTGGCGATCCTTTCCTTCCATTCTTCAGACAGAAAGTCACCTCTCTCCAGCTGGAAGGAACAAAGCAGAGTAAGGGCTAAAAATCTGGAATAACCGCGGCTCTGCGCAACAATATTTAGTTTTTTAAAAGTATGTATTATAGGAACTTACTGTGTACTCCCCGTGTTTCTTCCCGTACCATTTCATCCACTTTTTAAACTCTTTATCCATGCTCTGAGAGAGAGAATGTGAATATTAATATCCAAACAAAATGCTGCTGTGGTGTGTTGCAACAGGGGTAATGATGAGACGACGAAATGTGAACCGGGAAATCCACTTTGACGATTGATTGGACACAAAGACGCCACACAGCGGAAAAAAACTTCCGACTTCTCGGTTTATCTGCCAGCGGTGATTTGCACTGCGCCAACTCTGCGTCATTCCACTACAATGACTGAAGAAGCTGAGAGGTTGTGTTTTTTTTTTTTTGAGGTCTCGCTTTTCTCTGCTCTCTTTATGGAATACCCCTCCGGTCGGTCCTGCGAGATATTTATGTGGTTACCTCTGCATAGGTAGCTGGAATGTCTGCTTTCTCTACACCGTAGTAGTGTCTACAGTTGGTTGCTGCTGCAACCTGCAGCACTACCTGCCCCACTCCTGCAAATGAGAAAACAAAAGGAGGTTCAAGTCTTGCACCACACAGACAAAGACATTAAGGGCTGGCCATAGAGCCACCTTGTTTATGACTTTAAGGGTAACTTGGGTATTTTTCAACCTGGACCCTATTTTGTGTCTGAGTGACCGAGAGCGCTGCCACTAAACGGGCTGCCATGTAATCACAGCGCTTGATCCCGTCGGTTTGTTTTTGTGTCTCTTGCTCGGAAATCAGCTTAATATTCAGCCACGACATTAAAAATCCTTTAGATAACACTAAAGTTACGCTTTCTAGACTGCAACATAAACTCTGAGAACACCGGAACTCCTCTCTCCAACTCTCACTCACTTTTCCACCACTGTCACTGTCCACAATAACAAGCAGACCGGATCAAAAGGTACAGAAAAACTATTTATTTCTCTGTAGAGTCCTTGATTTTGCCAGAACATTATGATAACAGCATGTTTGAAAGGTCTGGGGATTCACTGCTATGTCCCAAAAACAGCAGCGGACTAACCACTGCCGAGGTCGACGAAGGTGTCCTCCTCCATCATTTCCATCTCGTCGATGATCTGAGCGACGAGGTCGAAAGAGGTCTCTCCGTACACCTCGGGGGAGAAGGGCTCGTAGTTGTTCAGCTTCTCCGGGTCGGTCACCGAGTGGTTGTACACCTGCTGTAGGATGTGTCTCAGCAGCCCGTTAGAAGGTCGCTTGTTCAGCTTCATGGGCTGGGTGGTGCCTTTCCACTATAGAGTTGGATTATATATTTATTCACACAAAAACTCTCAAAGTGTGCAGATTTTATCCAGTGGTGCTTGCCTTTCAAAGAGAAGGACAAAACAACAATAATTATGTTGTTGTACGATATGTTTTCTGGTAAACTAATAAGAATATCTGAATGAAATCCATTCATAATCATAACTTCTGACACAACTGTGGACTATATAGCAACAGCACTTATGGAACTTGGTCAATAACTACATTATCATTAATAAATCATTAACTGTAGATACATATTGTAGCATTGATTCAGGAACACTGTGATAGACTCACAGGACACTGATACAGCATTGCTCACTTTTAGCGATTAATGTTTCCACTTCACCTACAGAGCACTAAACACCCTCCACACACACACACACACACAACACACACACACACGCACTGACTCACCAGCTGGTGAAAGCTGTCGATGGCCCTGTTGTACTTGTCACAAAGTCTCTGCATACTCTCGAAGCTGTGAGAATAACAAGACACAAAATGAAAACAATCACGTAGGACAAGATGAAATCCAACTTCCCAGCCTAACACCACCTGTGTTAATAGTGACAGCTATTTACTGTGACTGAACACTTTTAGATTAGTTTCTTTTTTTTAGAGAAAACCAACCTCAGACAAATTAGAAACAAATACAAACAGATTTAGACACTCGGCTCACCTCTTGGTGTCGTAGTCAATGAGGACGTAGTTTTCCATTGCCAATTTGAGGTCTGGGATCTCCTCACACACCCACCTAGAGAACGCACATACACATGACGTCGTCACTAGGTCACAACACCCGACATCGTCACTAGGTCACACACCCGACACAGTCACTTACAGTCACTTGTGGGAGCTGAGTCAGAATGTCACTTACCGAATGGTCTCGATGATTTCGTGAGCAGCGTCATGGTGTTTATCCTGAAAACAGAAAGAGGTAACAAAACATCAAATACCTCTCAATGCGAGCCATTACATTCAACAGCACCACAAACTACAGCTTCCAAAATGCCCATAAAGTTTAATCATCGCCTCTCAAAAACAACAAAAACCCAACATTATAGCCTCACTGCAGGACTGTGTTATTACACTGCATAGGTTTAAACCTCGGTGCAGCGAATTAAACTGGCAACTGAGTTTAGAAAGCCCCAAACAGTCTTAAAAATATAGAAAACTCCATTAATATGGATATAAAGTATACATGTATTAAAAACACGGGCACACTCACTGAAAGTCACTGAAAGAACTCCATTACAGCTTCATGTTAACACACCGCAATGAACACTACAAATATAATGTCTGCTTCATCCTGGTCATCTCACAGACACAACAGCCAAAGATACAACAGTGAGCACAGACGTCACTGAATACTGTTTAGACTATTCAGGAACTCAATGTTTACAATACACACACACACACTGTTAGTCACCATAGTAGACATTTCATTGTGGTGAGACCGGTTTTTGAAACTTGACTTCAGAAGATGTATGGCTTTCTCCAAATGTCAAAAGGTTTTGTCGAAAAGGAAATCACTGCATGGATTTATCCGTGGTGTTCCTCAAGATCTTGTTGTAACAACTTATGAGACATAATGGCATCATATAGACTTCCATCATAACGTTCTTTCCCCCTTAAAAGACACTAGTTGGTCTATGGTAGGAAGAGGTAATCTGAAGTTAAACCTGCCTCCTAGTTTTAACTCTAGGTCTCATTTCATCTGGAAACTTTCAGGAAATTGGTTTAGTTCATTCAAAAATGTGTCTCAATTAGACTATTCCAAACCATGTCTGAGGTTTAAGTTAATCTGATACAAAAAGGCACTTGAGTCTAGAACAAAGCTTCATAAAATAAGATCGTAATTATATTGACCCCATGCTGGGAGTCTAAAGTTAGCCATCTTAGCTGGAGTGTGCTCCGCAGCTCTGTGGGAGTAACAGGACTCAAGTTACACCCAGAGCGCAGCCAGCCTGAGCCTGTTGCCTGAGCTGACCCACTGACCCACTTTCTGTCTCCAGCTCCAGCGCACTGCCAAGAAGAGCCTCTGGTGGAGGGAACGAAGAGGAGGGGAACGTGAGCGAGGAGGAGAAAATCAGAGGCAAAAAGGAAAGAAAGTGAAAGTGAGAAGAGCTAGAAAGTGGGGAAAGTGAGGGGGTGGGGGGGGGGGGGGGGGGGGGGGGGGCAGAGAGAGAGAGAGAGGTGGGAAAGCCTGGTCTTTGTCAGCTGTTTGAAGCCTGGCACAGCAACCACAGCTCACAGCTCACAGCCCGGAGCTCCTGGCTTCCCGCTCAATACTGCCCGCCACTACTGCACAAACATCCGCCAAAGCTCAAACATGCACGCGCACGCATTCAAATGTGCATGGCAACACAGGAAATCTACTGCTATTTCTGTCAGGCACGGCGTTTCGGCTGCGTTTGCATTGTCAAGCTAACGCTAGCTGTGTTGTCTCATAAAGCAGCACGACCTACAAACCTTCTTCATCAGATTTAACACACTGTGTTCACTTAATATGGAAGGTGTACACACGGTGTGTGTGATGATATGAAAGAGACTCTGTGAGTGAAAGGGGGGGGGGGGGGGGGGGGGGGGTGTCACCTGCTCACACAAAGACAGCACACAGCAACACCAGCAAAGGGCTGCTGCTAAAAATAAACGCCGTCTGTAAGCGGGAGTCAGACATAAAAGAGCAGGAGACCCTCCTCTCTCTCTCTCCCCACTGTGGGTGTACTGACGCATGTACGACTCCTCCTTTCCTCACCACCTCTTCAGTCAGTCTCTCCTTACACCCGTGTGACCCGTAGTGGGTGTCGGGGTTTTACGCTACGCACTGTTCCTCAGAAGCCTACGAGAACAAATGACTAAGGCAGGCGTGACGCTTACACCCTTGTACTACTCTCATTCACCGCGGAATACTAATTATCTCAAACTAAAACAAGATACCTGTGCTGGCTTTCTGTCTTTTCAACAGAGGGGATTTGTGAAAAGCACGCGTGTACACTAGCGGGTGACTACCAGCATACTGTTATCCAAGCTGTCTCGACAAGTAATTGAAAGTAATTGCAGCCTCGTAAATAACAGGTGAAGTTCACAGGTGAGAATCAAACCAAAAGACGTTCAGCAGTACGTCTTTTAAAATGCTTTGTGGGCCCGGTTCGCGCCCACGCCCAGAGCCAGATGGACAAAGTGCTGCACCCCACCAGAGGTGCTCTTCATATGGAAGCATTTACAGACGCACAGATGTGGGGATATAGTGAGAAATGGAGAGAGAGAGAGAGACAGGGAGGAACACAGAGCGAATGAAAGTATTTTTTATGGGCTTCATTCCGGGGGACTGGATTAGAGTAAAAGCACGCCTTATATTGCATCAGCATGTACAACAGCCATGTTGTGTGTGTGTGTGTGTGTGTGTGTGTGTGTGTGTGTGTGTGTGTGTGTGTGTGTGTGTGTGTGTGTGTGTGTGTATCACAACACACACAGCACCGTCTTCATGCTTTGTGGGTGAGATCAGCGATCGCAATGCTCTGTGGGAGTGGAGAATGAATCTAGATGCAGTGGGCTCTGCATCTGCAAAAAAGCGGTTTAAACGTGACTGTGGGAGAAAAAAAAAAAAAAAAAAAAACACACACACTGGCATGTGTTTTTGTATTCTATTAATAAAGCATTGCTGAAGAGAAGCGGTCTCTGCTATCCTCCTCCCTGTAGAGTTGACCATATGGACATGAGAGGAGAGAGGAAGTCTTTCCCCTTTGAAAACAGGAGTGCGCCACCATATGAATAGGCTCCATATTGCAGAACTCCACATGCAGGACTATCAGCTGTTTTTAATTCAATACAGGACAGCAAGTCCCAGTATAAATAGATATTGTGCTGATCAACAGTATAATCCACAATACACATTCCTGACATGTTTGCTCTGGTGTTTATCCTTACACACCATTACATAAGGAAATGGGTGAGGCAATGAATCCAGGGAGGGGAGGAACTGTACGTGTTATCAGATTGTGGCCTGGTGTAAAAGGGAGTCCACTCTGTCAGCCAAAGCAGAGGAGCGGCTGATTACATCAGCAAGTAACTGACTCAGGGACTCGAAACCCATTCACTACGTACAAACAACCAATAGCTGGAACTGAAATAACCAGACTAGGTGCAGCGTGGGTGAAGATGAGAAGTACAGAAAGACCCCCCCCCCCCCCCACACACACACACACACACACATACATTCTGAGAAATGCAGCACCGACTGTTTTACCGCAATTACTAAAAAGGAGAAACACAACTTAAATCTAACTATACACCCTGAAACGACCACAGAACTTGCAAAAGCTTCCTCTTCCGTTTGTCTTCAATGAGTCAACTGCAACCAGCCACTGACGTGCAGACAGTGTTAGAAGTGGAAATACAACTTCAGTACATGAAAGAGAAAAAGTCTCAGGCTAAATGCATGTGAAAGAACTCAAACGACCAAACACAACCAGCTGGACTCAGTCATAGAAATGCCATTAGATTATAAAAAAAAAAACCCACACACACATAAGCACTCAATGAGTGCCATACGACACATTCCACGTGCCTGCGGCAGAGTTCACACAAGCGCATCTTGTAAATAATCTCCACATTGTTAACGTTAATTGTTTTTTTGTGTAACAAATGGCAACATTAGATCTGAGCAGAGACACACGTGTATGACCTACTAAGGCATGCATGTGTCTCAGTAAAAACATGACAGGCTACAACCGAAAAAACTAAGTTAGGGTGAAGACTGACATCATGCAGAATGTGAAGAGTGGTCAGTATAAGTCGCTTCTATTTCAAAACATCGTATTACTGGGTGTCAATGTTATTGCTTTGGTTGTACACTACATCGTTACGTTATTCGTTACTCTGATCACATGAACTGTAGTATGTATGTTTATAATTTTTGGGGAATAACTTGCTCGTGAAAAACAAGCTAAATGTCACGATGTCTGTCACCGTCCCGACCAGTGTGACCTGATCACCCGGACGAGCGTGTGCCATTGCTCCTTCAGCTAGCCAATGCTAGCACAAGAGCTAACGTTAGCTAACAAAAGACAAAAAACAAGAGACAAAATCTACATCCGTGACGGGTGAATTTTAAGGTTTTAACACTTACGTATACTGGTAACGGCCACGGATATCCAGCGGGTTCTGCTCCAACCGGAGATTTCAGCTTCAGCTCCAGCTTTTCACCCATTCTACGCTTCACGGCGGTAGCTAGCTAGTGACTGCTCTCTGTTAGCCAGCTGGTCGGTTAGCGAGCGAGCTACAACGTGAACATTTTGTAAAGAAAGAAATACGTGGAAACGCGTAAAATAAAAAAAAGACGTAGACGCTGGCGCGGTAAATACCCCCACGATACGGTCACGTGTGCAACTGTAATCTGACTAGGTTTTGTTTTTAGAATAAAAATGCGTGGTTATGTCCACTGGCAATAACACATCGTCTGTGCCGCCGCCATCTTGCCCCGGCATGAATAAATATGGCAGGGGGCCACTGGGAGCAGAGGGGACACAGACGTCACCGAGGGACCGTGATATCCAGCGCGTGGGGCAGCGACACACAGCAGCACGAGCGAGCACACCGTCGCTACGGCGCGTGACAGCATAGGTCACGTCACGACTTTTTCCAGCTCAATACAGAAGAAATGACGGAGATCTGTTCAATAGAACTTTATATTTAGAAGTTCCATGATGAAATGGCTCAGCTTATTTTTCAAAGCAAATACTTAGACTAACCTGGCTTAAGTACATGATAGATTTATTTGAACCCGCATGAAACTTTTTTTTTAATTAATTGAGGGATATTAAGATTGTTCATCATGAGACAAGCGGCACCTAGTGCTGACTTCCTCTTTAGAATAGCCAAGTAATTAGGGAATTGCACACACATCTTTAGACAATGACAATTTAACTATACATTAAAATAAAATAAAATATTTATTTATCCCGCAGTGGGGACATTTACAGGATTACAGCTGCATAGTGGATATTGCAAACAAGAGACATCGTAAACAAGATAAAAACAAGTATTATAAATAAGTAATGAAACAGTAAAGAAAATTAAACAAGTGAAAAAATCTAAAGTTCTCTGCATTTGACCCATCCCTATGTAGGGAGCAGTGGGCTGCCATTAGTGGCGCCCGGGGAGCAGTCAGGGGTTTAGTGCATTGCTCAGGTACACTGCGGCACAGCACTTGTAACAGTCGGGGATCGAACCGCCGACCTTGCGGTTACCAGACGACACTCTCTATCCCCGTTAGTTTGGTTCAGAATCACCACTTTCTGACTATAAGCCTCACACACTCTCTCATTCTCTTGCACAACATCCATTTCATAAAGACTAGCAGGTCTTTATGAAATGCATATGCTTATTGATGTTAATTACACTTATATGTGATGATTAAGGATGTCAGCTGTGAGAAAGGTAGACATCTGTATATAAGCTGCACACAGCTCCATGTATCAGCTAACTTTTACTCCTGCTGCTCCAGTTTCAGATATTAATTAGGACTTTAATGACATTCTTTATTAAATACTAAAAAACTCTAACTTGCTTTTGGAGAAATACAGAGTTATAAATACTGAACTCAGATAGAAGCACTTCTTCTTAAACTAGAAAATGCATTGGCTTTAGAAAATGCGTGTGAATGACTACAGCAGAATTAAATTGCAAAGCATTGCACTGTGAACTGCATCACCTAAAGAAGCTGAGAGCTGAGATGCATTACTGGAAAAAGCTGGAAGGTATATTGAAATAATGCCAAAGCTGGAAGTTCAAACTGATTACCGTAAAAATGCTGAAGAAAGAAAGAATTGTTTCTATTAATATCTGACAGATTTACTGCATTAATAAACTAAATGAATGCATTGCCCTGAAGAGCTGAAACGTATTGCATGAAAAGAAGGGGGCTGAACAGCATTACACTGGAAAAGACGAAATGCATTAATAACTCTCATTTATAATTTATATGATTAATGAAGGAAACACAACTTAAAGTGTGATAATTCAAAAATTGTAAATAATTGAAATAAAGTCTGTGGCTGAAAGCAGGAGCGTTTCCAGGATTCAAAGAAAGGAGGGGCTTAGCCCCAAGGGGAGGGGCATGTTTGTGCGCACAGCGCGCGGCATTTTTTTGGGGGGCCGCGGATATCCATTGTTTCAGACAGTTCATAGATTGGTTCAATCAGAAAGAGTGTGATTTTGCTCTGTAGTTTTGCTTGCATTCAGTATATGATAACACAAGAGACAGAATTTCAAGGTCATAGTGAAATTTGACAACACAAATATGAACTTTTCTCAAAGATAGAAATAATTTTCCTGCTTGTAAAGGAAAGACGGATAAACTAGCTTTCATATCCGCGTCACTCCCAAATCCTAATTCTTAAAGGGGACCGCACACAATGGATGGAGAATGGACCTGACAGTGTCAACTTTTGAGTTGTTTACTTGTTTTATTATGAGCAGAAGGAATAAGATTTTGATCAACATTTACATCTATTTTATTGTCCGTGTAGTTTTTACATACCAGTGATATTTTATGCTCATTTGGACACTATCACTGAGATAAAGATGAACTAGTTCAGTGTCAAATATGCCATTAACTGATTATAAACAACATTGTATAGGGACTGATATTATTGTTTCGAAATACTAGAGAGAGATATTAATGCAAAGAATAGAGAGATGTCGATAGTTATTTTTTGTATTTCGAATTCGCTCGTTCACTCTTGCTCACTGGAGACAGTTTCTAACAAAATAGCTAGCTAGCTACCTAGCTTAGTGTTAACATAGCCCACTACAATACTCCCTTTCATTTGCCTCAAGTAAACCTAAATGTAAGCAGGTAACAATCGTTAACAACTACAGATAGCCACATTCTGTAACTACCTGTACTTACAATTTCACTCCGTGCATCATTTACTTTGAGCTGAACTCCTTGGCTATAATCCTGGCTGTCGTTGACGAGAGACGTTACTTGGCAGAGTGAGAAAGTCAACGCAGCAGCCTCCCCAAGGTCCTAGTGTCCATAAGTTAAGTATGATGATGGGCTGTTGAATTGTACTTTGAAGAGAAAACCAGAACGCACACACATATGTAGCATGTTAGTTATAAATAACTTGTCCATGTGAGAAACAATAGTTTAATTTAATGTCATTTTAATGACATCACCAATGTATAAATATATATATACATATATATATGTATATATTTATATATACACATATATATATACATATATATATATGTATATATTTATATATACACATATATATATATGTATATATTTATATATACATATATATGTATATATTTATATTTATATATTTTTTAAAGCCAACAATGCCAAATTATTTGGGGGGGGCTGAAGAACATTTTAGGGGGGCTTCAGCGACGCCCCTGGCTGAAAGTATGCTGAAGTATAGTTAACCGAAAAGTAAAGACGTAATAAGAATAAAAAAAGAAAGAAGTTATAG